>NW_027202382.1:1420000-1985000 GCF_024711535.1 Dipodomys merriami | reverse complement strand
TCAACAGCAAGCTCCTTAGGGAAAAGTACTGTTTACTAAACTTGGACTAGCTCTAGTCTCTAGTCTAAACACTCAAACAAGCAGTAAACTTGGGACAAGAGTCCTATGTTTTGACAATTGAATTCATTCATGAAAAGAGACTATTTCTCCTCCATATTTCATGATCTGTGCACAACTGCTTCACTCCTTGGGATAATACAATCCATGATTTATCCAAAAAGATATTTATTTTAGCCTCTGTCACTTTGATTCTCCTGAGATTCCTGGCCTAAATCATTTCCAAAGCTAGATATTAATATTTTGTACCCATTTCATGGATCAACTCACATCCTTCTAATACAGTTCTTCTTTGATCAGGGAACCAAATCACATTTTTATTGTTTGCAACCAATGAACACCATATGATACAAAATTAACAAAAATATTTTTGATTCAATAAGAATAAGAACTAATGAACATTTGAGTCAAAGGAAAGTTCTCTCCAGAAGCAGGAAAATAGAGAAGAAAACATATTCTAGACAGAGATGAGGAAGGAGGAAAAACTGGTACAGGAACTTAAAACAGGGAATGGGTATGAAAAGCAAGGCTAATGAAAAAGGTAAATGAAACTGAAGATCAGTCTACACAGAGGAGAGTATGATAAGGGAAAGATTTGGAGGGGGTGAGTTTGTTTGAGGCACATCATATGGAGGTATGGAAATATCACATTGAAACCCCTTTTTATACAATTACTATATCCTACTAAATTTAAAAAGAACAAAAGCAAGAATAAAGCTATAAGGGTAGTCAGGCAAAATGGCTTTGGCTTTCATTAAAGAAGGATATTAATTCTGTAAAAGAAGGGATAGGGAATTTTAGGAAACAAGAAATGTATAAGCAATAATTTTCTGGGGAACGTATTATCAATCAAAGATGGTGAAGGTCACTGGGAAGCTTGAAGACAAATATGATCATCATATTAGATTTTAGTGATAAACCTTACCCAGTCCAAGTATAACAGAGAATTTAGTGATGACTGGGACGAGGACTGTTTGAGGAATGTAGCCATTTCCTTGGTATATATCTTTGGTAGGTAACACTGGATCCCACAGAGATTAATCTTTTACACTGGCCCCTCCTATTATAGACTTAGCCAGTTTATACTCTGGTCTAAACACAATGAAAAGATGTTAAGATGTACCAGAATTTATATTTTAAACATTTGCAAAAACAATCATGAAAGGGCTGCTTCTCTTGGTGTCATGTATCATATATTTCCATTTATTTTTAACCATTGCACATTCAAGTACAACATTTTTATAATACTTATTCTCACTGAATGCTACTTTTTCTTTATTCATCATTCATGGAGAACAAAGAGGCAGAACATTTTCCCTAAAAAGAGGACTTTTCAGATGTGCTCTGTAATTTGTCATCCAGAGGAAAGAGTGTATCATCACTGCTTTTTAAAAAAAGGAACTTGAGGCACAGCAGGCTTGCAGATTTCATAGGGCCTTTGTATTCAGCATATGCTTGCATTCTGTTGTCTCCTCTCAGATTGTACAGATACCCAGGAGATAAACAGGCAAGGACAGCAGACAGCACAGCAAATAGTTTGACCTCTCTCATAAGATACCAAGTCAGAATCTACCTACCAAACAAAAAAGTACCTATAAAGAAGCAGATTGTTTCATAATCTGACATTTAAGACTTTTCCACTCCCTATCAGTTACCTTTCCTTAGATGACTTTATAGTATTTAATTATCAAAAGACAATGAATCATAAGCCAACTGAGATTACTGAAATTCTCACAGCCTGTGTGTTATACCCTTTTCTTCTTTCTTCCAAGAAAGGCTGCTCTGTTCAAGTAGCTTTACCTTTGAGCCCTCTAACATTTATATACTTCTCTGGGTATCATTTGCCTATAGTGGTCTGGACTTATATAGCAAACAAGCCACTCATCTGACTCAGCCTTCCTCCTGTGTCTATGCTCTGCCTACTCACCCAGAACTCCTGTGTTATTTTACACATATATGATAAGCAATCTTTTCACTCTTTGTGAATAGCATGTTTGACCTCTCTAGAGACATTGGTTTCCATTAATAAAACACATACACTTGAATCTCCACAATCATATGTATGTGTGGACAAACATTTGTAAGCAAATGTGGATATATTAAATAGGAATTCTTTTAACAAATGTCTGTTTCCACTTGACTATTTTGTTTGTTTTATTAAGAATTGTGTATCTGGGCACTGGTTGCTCATACATGTAATCACAGGCTCAAAGCCTGCCTGAGCAGAAAAGTCCATGTGCCTCTTATCCCCAACTAAAGCAAGAAGCCAGACGTAAAGACACGAATCAAGAGGCCAAGCACCAACCTTAAGTGTAAAAGCCAAGCAAGAGATTGACGCCCAAGTATTGGCATACACACATACAAAAAGAAAATCTAGGCCTATATGAGATGCCTAGGTTGTCCAATTTTTATCAATAGAGGATATTTGAAATGTCTGTTAATGAAAAATACTACTTCTGTTGTCACTAATGGAGAATAGAGTTGGGCCAATCACTTCAGGCATCAGTAAAGTGCCTGTCACTACAGCCTCTTGGTTTATGACAGTAGTTGGAGGCCATAGCTAATATAAGCATTTAGGTACTTGAGGACAGGAGATTCACTAAGAAAAAAGGTTATTTTTCCACTAATCACTATCTATATGGGCAATTTGTTTTCCTAAAATAATGATAATGGGTGTTAGCATTTTAAGAAATGTCAACATGTAGAAGTGCTGGTTATCTTACATACCTGATCTTCAAACAGAACCCTTTCTGATAGATATTACTATCCCTTCTTTCATATGTTAAATAATCACACATTAATACAAGTGTAAATAACTACACATTAATTTGTCAGCATCTTACTTAAAAGGTAAAATAAATCACACAGATATTATGATACTGAAAAGCATTTTAAACAGGTAGTTGTCTTTAATAAAAGCAGAGCCACTTATTTAGAATTAACAAATAAAAAATGTTACAGACAGATATGTAAATATCCAAAGAATTAATATCCTGGCTCCAGTGTCCAGGAGGGACAAATGTTCTTATTTATAATACAGTACATTTTTATTCCCTCACCCACTTATATGGCAGTAATTTTTTAATCATAACCAACACTGCTTCATTCTTTATTCAGCACAATAATTGGTCATTATAAAATTGTAATCAACACCCTAATTTGATATAATTAATATCAAAATGCAAAGTCCCTAACCCCAATCCTCAAATTCTAATTGGAGAACCTATTTTTAGACCACTTGGCTTGATTCAATTGTTTCTTCTCTTTGAACAAGTTTCAGCTAGATTCCAAACTGATTGGGATACAGCCAACTCCATAGGCTCTTTTTCAACAGGCATACGAAAGGCTAATGGCACCATTGGAATGTAGAACTACCCTGGGACCTTCCTGAGCAAAGGGTCAATTTTTAGGCAAAATGCCTGCTCAAATAAAAGCTGTGTGGGTTCTTATCTGAAATAGCAAGGAGGTTAAATCATAAAGCAACCTAAGCTGTTGTCTCCAGTTAAGTGGAATTACTTGTATAATGTTTGTAAATAAAAGGATATTCATCTCTTTGTGACTTAAGTTACCCAAAAGATACGCAAAAACAAACTCCATTGTCCCAGTGGGTTTACAGTATACAATTCTTATTTGCCACTAAAAAATGTAAAATGAAGTGGTTGTGAGAGATGGGCACAAGAAATTAAATGTAGAAAACAAAGTTATGGAAGAAGAAGGTAGAAGAGATGGAGTAAGGGAAGTGGAAGAGGGAAAGGAAAAGGAAAAGAAAAATCAGGTTGGAAAATTCTGATTCCATTGGCAGCTAATAAGCCCTGAAAGCACTTGTGATTAAACATGGGAAAAAATACCCAGTACATTAAGTACATTCTGATGAGCTTTCTATACTCTGGTACAATATGTTAGACAGTTCTCCAACTGATTCTGCCTTGCCTGAAGATCTCTCTGTGTAATCTTTGCCTCCATTCTCACCATGACCATTCTGAATAAGTAACAAAGGGATTGTTACTATAACTGAAAATAGCAATGTGTCTCAATCAATCAGTCTCATCTCCACCTTATCCTGAAAAGGTCTCCACTATCCCCAAATCCATCTGGTTTAAAGTCTTGGTCTGTGTGCTAGGGAAGTGAACACATTCAACAGAAGAAGAAAAAATAACTCAAGGTCTATACTTACCATTATAATATTGTTCTTGGTCCTTTAATTAAGGCTGAGGATAGGGAGTGGGAGAAGAGTGGTTGGGAGACTAAAAACAACGGAAACCCTGCTGAATACTTTGGGTTTTTTTTCTTTTTAAAAAAAAAAAAAAGAAGAGAGAGAGAGAGAAAGAGAGGAAGGGAGAGAACACTGGTAATTTAGAATGTGATAATTTAACATAGATGAGACAAGTTTATTCATGAGAAATGGACTGATAAAAATATTAGCAGTATAAAAAGGACTGATGTTTATTTAGTAATAACAACTCACATTTATAGAGCACTTACTTTGGGTTGGGCACTGTTCTAAGGTCTTAGCACAGATCTCTGGCTTAGCTATACATACTTCTGTAGAGATGGAGAAATTTAAGGAAAGGGAGTGCAAGTCACTGTTGAAAGTCCAGTAAGGAGAAGAGCCAAGATCTAAACCTGGGTCATCTAACTCAAGCCACAAATAAAATACTAACAATAAGGTTTTATAATCATTCTAATTCCTATTATACAAATACTACTAATTATATCTCTATTTGTCTAAGCAATCTTGGCAGGACTTATTCCTACAGGCCTCCTATCGAGAAACAATTTGACAAAGAGTTGTCAGAAAAAAACACAAGAATTAAAACAACTTTCCATAGATTTTTAAATAATACAGCTGGAGGTACTTAAATTTTCACTCTTTACTCTTTGCATTCAGACAGAACTATTCTCAATGAACTCTCCTAAAAAGGGAGGAGGATGTGAGACTATTATAATTGAGAAGTTAATTTCCTTTAGTCCAAATATGAGATTTCCTCCCTAATGAATCATTCAGGTCATTTACAGGTTCACTTTGAAAAATCTGCATTATATTTTTGTTTTGCCAACAGAGATAAGATAGTATTTTTCCTTAATATAAGGTTGGATATCCCTTATCTGAAATGCTTGTGACCAGAAGTCTTTCAGATTTGGTAGGTTTTTTTTTGTTGTTGCTGTTGTTGTTGTTGTATATGAGAATATTTGCATAGACTCCACTATGAAAATCTGAAATGTAAAGTACTCTAAAATCCAAAATCTTTGCACTCGCCTAACAGTGCTCAACATCTTTCAGATTTCAGAGTATTTCAGATTTGGGGATTTAGGGAAGTTAGACCTGTTGCAACTATCTAATCAAAGCAGCCAGTGAACCAATCCAGTAGTCATACGACAAGATACTGTATTGGAAATGAACTTTACAACTTTTGGTAGAGGGGAATGGAAGAAAAGTGAGGGAGGGGGTAACTATGTTTGACAATCAATGTACTCATTCCCTTACTCGTGTAACTAACCCCTCTGTACATCACCTTTACAACAAAATTAAATTAAACTAAAAAAATCTTCCTATTATCCAGGAGAATTTGATCCCTGATGCCTCAGTTGGACCTGACAGGGAGGGATGAGACCACAATGTTTCTCATCTCCTCTTTTCATGCAAATTAGGAATGGGAGTCCAAAAGAAGCTGATGATGCTTCTTAATTGCAGCTTAATCAAGAGAAAGGAGTTAAGTACAACAGCAGAGTAGCCAAAAGAAAAGACATTACTGCCCTTCAACTTCTGTAAAGGAGAGGAGCAAATACAGTCAGAAAAGCTTGTTGTTCCCTAGGCAGTGCTAAGTAACAAATTCCGACTGAGATACAGCATATGTGGTATTTTAAAAAAAAAAAAAAAAAGGAGAATAAACATAAACAGATCGGACTGCATTCCTCTTTAAAAATGGTTAATCTTTCTCCAAGCCTGCTTTTAGCCAAAGGGAAATTTGGTGCTATACAGGGTGATGCCTCGAGCTATTCCTTTTTAATTGTGTAATCTCTCAAGGATATCATGAATATAGAAAATATTGATGTATCCACTTCAGTAAATCACTTCAATGTTTAAGTAAACTCTTCTGTTTACCTAGAAGAGTCCATTCTCAGACATCAGAACCATGTAAACTGCCTCATCCTGATCCTTGACTTTAAAGTTACCACTGAGCTGAAAACATTCAGACTTAACCTCTCTTCTTTGTTAACTGGACCCTAAGTACGTAATAGTTAACAGTAATATAGTGCTTATATTTAATATTTGTGAACTCTGCTGTATTCACAGAAGAAAGATAACATGAAAGCAAAACTTCATATTCATCCAAAGATCTAATAAATACAATTCTGAAGTGTAGTCAACCATCTTATCATTACAATTCCACTTGAAAATAACAAGAGCTATTCCATAATTGCCCCATCATCAGTGTTGCTTCACATGATTATTGCTATGGAGTCTCTGTCAACATTTCCTATGATCTATAATACTGCACAGTTACTAAAATTCAAGTAAAGGCAGAATAGTTATTTGATACAGATGCTCCATACACATTGCCAACCAGCAAACATTTGAAGTTCCCAATACATAGATGCAGCTACTCTAGCTCTTTTAAGGTGTTCCTTGCCATTGGTCAAAGTGGCTGTTTGGATTGGTCATTGTCTTTGATGAATCAATAATTAAACATTTTGAAGATCACCCTGCTAAACACATAAAATGACAAAAAGGGACTATTTTCCTGCCAATGTGGAGAAGGCACTAGCAATGAAGAGAAGCATAGTAAAATATTACTGTGGCTCTAAAAATGGAGCAATGAGGTGACCCAAATCTTAAAAGCTCAACAAATAAAATTTCCAAAGATCTCTCAGATTGTTGAGAATATAAACATAGAGGAAGGCAAAGAGGTATGATTCCTGCTCCTGGAGTCTTAATTGCTGTTCAACAGAGTCAAATCACACAGATACAAGTGCAACTATTTTAGTGATAAAATCTGAGATAATAGGAAATTTGTAAATGTTAAGGAACATATTTTGGCCCCAGTACCATAAAAGAGACCAAAAAATAAAGAACACAAACAAAAGTTTGTAGAATGTAATAGCCTCTGTCATAAACAAAAGTTATCAAATAGCAGTTTGTACTAGAAAAAAAAATTAGTAATTCACTGTCTCTCCATTTTCTACCATTAGCTACCACTATGTAAGTCTAATGGTAGCCACATGGAGATTGGTAACAGTGAAAGAACTGTATTGCTTTGCACTGGGTTGAAATAGACTTCTAAAAGATGGAAAATTCTGACCAAAAAAATTTATGAGTATAAACATGTTTCCATTTTGTTGTTGTTGTTTTTGTACTGGGACTAAGTTCTGGTCTTTCCATACTTCCGGGGCGTTGGAGGACAAGGACAAGGATCTGACACTAGAGCCATGCCTGTACTGTTAGCTTTTTGCTGGTTAATTGGAGATAAGAAGTCACATGGATTTGTCCATACCAACTTCCTCTGAACCTTTAGTCAAAGAATTTCTATGTGAGTACAATTCTGTGAGCTTTGAAAGGCTCTGATTATACTATTTTTTTGGGGGGGGTCCAGTCGTGGGGCCTGAACTCTGGACCTGGGTGCTGTCCCTCAGCTTTTCAGCTCAAGGCTAGCATTGTACCAGTTGAGCCACAGAGCCACTTCTGGCTTTTTTTTTTTCTGCTTATGTGGTGCTCAGGAATCGAACCCAAGGACTCACGCATGCAAGGCAAGCGCTCTACCACTGAGCCACTTTCCCAGCCCTGATTATACTATTTATGAGCCAACTCAAAGGCATGAACTTCAGTGGTTACTTTTACGAGTGTATTTGAGGTATTTCTTTATTCTTAGCTAAAATACATGAAGAAAAGCCTTTTAAGTGAGGGAGGGAAAAAAATGACCAAATATATAATCTAACATATTGAATAAGAACAAATGTCACACTTTCTCCTAACTTTACAAAAGGCCAGATGTGTGTCACACCCTTCTTCATGATTTCATAATTCTTACAACCCCACCCAAGATAACCTACTAACATGTTTTGATTTTTTTCCCTCCACAAAGAGCTGCTATTTAAATCTCTAGAGAAATAAGTGCCATACTAGCAAGAATTTATTGTTTGCCATATTCATTTTTAAGTATATCATAGTGATAGAGAATATTATATATTACCCATAAATTAGCTAATCACTTCAGGAAATGTATCAAAACCAAGTACAAAAAGATGAAAATTCTGCCACAGTTTCACTTTTTGATTCCATTTGAGTTTCAAATTCAGTAATGGATTATGTATAATGTAGTCTGAAGCAAGGATAATATAACAAATATGTAATTACAGCAACCTGGATTTCAATCTTGCCTTTGCTCCCTAGTTATATGATCTCTAAGGAATGTTTTTAAGCAAAAGAGATAGAATAGCAGCATTGAATTCCCAAGTGTTAAAGAAACTAGGTATAAGCATTTTTCTGAAAAGAACCAAAAGTAATAAAAGTATCAATGGTGGAATTTTAAAAAATCACAGAACAGAGATTTTTTTTTAATTTAGATTTAAAAAGTTTGATGCCATTAAATGTAATTTATAAGCAACAAAATATTCTGGCTAGTGAGATTTGTAGATCACAGATTATTGGAGAAAGACTTTCTTAGTAGTCTGACCCCTAGAAAGAGAAATCCAGTTATAATCTCAAACCTCCTCAACATCGTCCTAGAGTTTGGTATGTAATCAGGAGAGAATAACCTAGATGCGATTCAGGGATAGTGAACAGAAAATGTACTCTCATGTCTTAGGCCCATCCTGGTATAAAAGAAGGTACACAGAGTCCTTGATGCTTGAAGATCTCCATTCCAAAGGCGAGAAATGTGGAAATGTGCACTATATTCAAAGTCGACCTGAAAACTCATGTTGAAATATGATAGTGTGGAAGGATAAAATCTTTAAGAATTGATCAGGCTGGGCGCTGGTGGCTTACGCCTATAATCCTAGCTACTCAAGAGGTTGAGATCTGAGGATCGCGGTTCAAAGCCAGCCCAGGCAGGAAAGTCCCTGAGACACTTATCTACAATAAAAACCACTGGAAAACCGGAAATGGCACTGTGGCTCAAGTGGCAGAGCGCTTGCCTTGAGCTGAAGAGCTGAGGGACAGCGCCCAGGCCCACAGTTCAAGCCCCATTACCAACGAAAAAGGAAGTGATCAGGTCATTAGAGCTCTGCCTTCATGAATGTATTAATGCTATGATCTCATGACTAGGTGGGGATTGTGGGTAGAAGTTTGTTTTTATCTTTGTGCCCATGTGTGATGCCTTCTACCATGTAATGACACAGCAAGAGGCCCTCAGCACTGTGAACCTTTCTCCTGGACTTCTTCTGTTGTTTATAATTACCATTGTGTGACATTTTGTGATAGCAGCAGAAAAATGGACTGATGTCACCCTGAGGACTAACGAGCATACTGTGAATACACAGCCCTGTTCAACCTTTCCAAGGAAGCACATTCTTGTTAGAGCAAGAAATCAACTAACCATTGCATTTGTCTATCTATTAAGCAAGCTACACAAAAAGCATAATTCATGTACAAACATGATACCCATCGAATGCTTAACTATGAAAAGTGCTGTCACAGGAGAAAGACAGTTTTCTTTCCTTTCACAAGTGGAAACCATTGGTTCACATTGTTCTGTGAGGTGAAGCTCTCTAGAAGTCACACAGACATGCATTCATGGGGAAGAGCTGATATATGAGCTGTACCTTTCCAACCAGTATCAAGTTGTGTAAGAATAAAACCAAGAACTTTCAAGTTGCCTTTAACCGTTTTTTGTTGTGATTTTATGCACTACCAATCTGACTTACTCCAACAGGAGCTACTCAGAGAGGCAATGCATGTAAATCTTGGCTTTTTTTCCCTTAACATCCTAACCTTCAACTAATCAGGTATACTGGTTCAATAAATTATGATGAAGCAATTGTTCAATGAATAAAAATGATCTTTTATAATTCTACTTTTGGCCTGAAACAATGTCCATAAAATGATGTTAATGAGATTTTAATAGAGCAAAAGAAAACACCAAATATAATTTATTTCCCTATTTTGTTTCTTGTATGTGTGTGTTACCCGGGTTTGAATGCAAAAACGTATTTATGTTAAGCAGGGGAGTCACACCTCCAACCCTTCTTACTTTGGTTCTGTGATATGGTCTGTCTTTTTGCCAGGCTGGCCTGGACTACAATAATCCTACTGCTTTGCTTCTCACATAGCTGAGATGACAGATATGTACCACAATTACCTTCTTTTATTGGTCAATGTAAGATCTCACAACCTTTTTTGCCTCTAGTGCTCCTTCTTTCTCTGCCTCATAAGTATCTGGGATTATAGGTGTAAACCACTAGGCCTGGCCTATTCTAACATATTTTCTATGTAAACTCTCTTCTTCTGAAAGAGGAGCAAATATCTCATCTATCTCTGAACGCAGTAACACATTCATGATGACATAAGCAGAAGAAAAGTTAAATCATTAACAGACATTCATATCAAATTGGCTCCTCTTGGTATGTGAAGTCAGATGTTGAACTTTAAAATGATGGCATTCTTGACCATCTTCTCCAATAAACTGTTTCCTTTTTCAAAAAAAGCAAAGAGATATCATATAAAAGAATTCTATAACTAGTAACATATGTGCCCCATATGAATACCTTTGTGATTTTTCACATCAATGTAATAATCCCCAGGGAAAGTTACAACATATTCACGAGGGCCATGTGCTCTCTAATTTTATACTAACTGGTTACTATTCACTGTGGAAAATAATTATTGTTGGGTAATTATTTATAACCTAATATTAACATTTGTTATTATGGCAGTGAGATCAATAGAAGGTAGCATATAAACTGAGAATCAAGTCATCACTTTAACGGACTAGAACACTTCAGTCTTTCTAATTTACTTGATATTTCTCATTTGCCTTCTGAAAAGAATCTTGTAATAAACTTATGTCAATAAAGCTTTGCTTGCTTCCAACAAGCAACATGACCACATATGTCAGAATGGTATAATCAGCAATTAATACTAGGTAATATACATTTAAAAATCATATTACTATATTATGTATGTGTATTTTTCAATACTGGTTTAACAGACCAAAAATATTTACCCATGTAAACCAAAGAGACATGCAAAAGTAAGCTAGGATTGTGGGATAGGCCTCAGCAAAAATCAGTATGCATACCCCAAGGTATCACAGAGATTAATAAGTAAATATGAGCTCCAGATGACTGAATCTGCATTTGATTCTGACAGTCAAACAACACATTTAGGAAAGCCAATCCTCCTAACTTGAAGGAGAGATAGAACAAGGTGCTAATGGATCCCAAGCAAAAATAGGGCATGTGTCACTGCTGGAGGAGTTCTGACAGGATTTAATGGTTAATCAAGGTTTTCAATCCCAAGTATTTCTCAGGCATCTATCTAGTTGTTTCATTAGTTAAGATAACTTTCCTTGCTCAGCCCTCCCAAAAAGGCTGCATAACAACCTATCTCAAATATACTAAGTGTACAAGTTCAGTATGACCCAATTAGTCCAAGAATCTACCTCCTCTGTAAATATTTCTCTTAAACCCTATTTGCTTTGGCATACATATCAGATATGTGCAATATTTTGCAACCTGTGTAATAGCACAACAGTGTCAGATTGCTATGGTGTTGGATACCCTGTACGCACTTTTGCTAAAGATGATCAGTGATATTCATGATTCTGGTTGCTCTGGGTCCTTTGCCTCCAAAATGCAATAGTTCCCATTTATCTGAGGTTTTACTTCCTACAACTTTTAGTTCTCCATAGCCAACATGGTCCAAAAATGCTAAATAGAGAATTCTAGAAATAAGTAATTCACAAGTCTTAAATAACTTTTACTACAATACATGATCATAACTATGCATGTTTATTATTAGTTGTTGATGTTCATTTTTGTTGTTGTTGTAAAGGTGACAGAGGGGTTACATAAGCCTCTACCTGATTTATGTTCTTTGCTTTCTTCCAGTTTTTCCCTCCCATACCTCACCACCCCTGAATTGATGTTCATTTTTAACTGTGCTTCAATTCAGTTAAACTTTGTTATAAGCACATAAAGGAAAGAACATAGCCATGATATGCTGACATTTCAGAGACTACCAGGCGTCTGGTCTGGTAACTTCCACCCCACAGATAAAGCAGAATTATGCTAATTACTATAAAGAGTTTACCTCTTCCACCACATCAGGACCTGGAGGGAAGACCAGGAAGCTGTGATAATGGAATAGTTTGTGTTAAATGCTCCAAGGCATTTCTAAATGACAGACACTAAATCTTTTGTCTGTTATCAGAATTTATAGATATGCCCTGCAAACTCTTAGGATATAAAAGCAGTTATTTGCATTAGGAAAAAAATGTATTAGTAGAAACTGTTCTCCTAACAAGCTGTAAATCTGTACTTAATTTCAAGATTTCTATTATCTGACTCATAAAACATTGAAATGGCTATAACAAGAAAAGCCAAATTTGCTGAAGAAATACCACACGTTTACATTTTAGCACATTTTTATTTACCTTTATAATCTCCCCCCAACTGTGGGAGTGTCAAATGGAGTATGAGGTAATGTTTGCACCTAGTCAACAGTCTCAGTTCCAGACATCTGTAATAAATTTTTTAAGGCCAAATACTGGTACTGCACACACACCTGGAGTTTGAAATAAGTTATTGTGCTGTATTACCACACTCTCAGGGTTTGCTTAATGTGGGCAAAAGGTGAGGGCTCACCTGAATGTTCAAACCTCTGGAAGGGCACTGAGTATAACTTTAAACAGATCTTCTTTCCTATCCTATTTGCTTCATCATAGTTTTGAGTATGCATATTATCTTTGACCAAAGCAGGTAACAGAAAAGGGAGATAACTTAAGGACACTTATTTACCTATGACAGTGCTTTACAGGTTATGCATGCTTTCTGGTATCTGTTCACGTTGATCTTCCTCCCTTATGTCTTCTACTTCCTATTTGGGGATATACTAAAAACAATTTCTTTTGGATATTTCTCACAGATATTTGAGATTTCTGCCATGTGGACAACTGGACTGAATGGGTGTGTCAGTCTTCAGGTGGTAATCAGAGAAGTGCAGTTTCTAAATCCTAAAGACAATAGTCATAACAGTTTGGCAGCTAAAGAAAAAAAACATCTTCGGAAAGGTCATTTACTCTAGACGCATATGAATCTGGTCTTTTGATCATGGGACCTAATCACTGTAGGAGGAACAATGGCTCAAGGTAAGGCCTGGTTCAGGCTTATCCATGCCAACACATGCCACCCTCCCCCCTCCACACACACACACAACTCTACAATTTATTCTTGAAAGGAATCATCAACTATCTGTCATTGTCATACGCTCCCTGATCTCATTTCACATATTGGCAAAACATTTCTGCATCTGGAAACCTATTTCCTCCTTACTTGTATACTGCATGCTCATTTTTACCTTCATATCTTAACACAAGTACCACTGTGTAGTACTCAGAGTTATGAAGTACTTTTCAGGCTTTCATTTTCCCTGTAATGAAATCTGCCCATTTAAAATTTTACAACATATATAGGGAAAGTAACACTGCTATAACTATGCTAAATAGTCTTCCCAGTTATCTAGTGTTAATGTTTTAACATTATAACATTTAAAGTTTTAACATTTTAAAAATATATTTCAATCATGAAAAGCATTCAAGTAGTTCTTGGGGTGAACAGGATGACTGTAACATTTAATTTGAAGTTATTATTGGACATTAGAAACTCAAAAAAGATATCCTAGAGTGAGTAATTAAAAACTGTACCCCAAGCACTTACACAACTTTAAGAAGACAGAATTGGAAGTAACTAATAGTATTTCTTTCTCACTTCTTAGAGGAGGACTCTATATGATAAGTTCTTCTATCTCCTTACAAATATGGTGTATGGTATCTCAAATCTTTCATGCTATGGAATGAGCAGCTTGACTAGAAATTTTTATATAAAATTTAAAAGCTCGATGAGACTAAGGTTGGGATTTTAATGCAAGTCTTCAAAGTCGTATCATAATGGCATAGCTCAAATCAGAACTAGAGTAGATATAAAAATTCATTTCAAAAAAGGAAAGAATTTAACCTGAAGAGATTAAAGAGATGAAGGGATGTCTACTTGCTGTAAAAACAATAATAGGATTATTTCTCAGAATCTCCCAAGTATAACAACATTTCAAAGGACAAATTTGATAATATATCTAAAGATGATTTACTCAGGGCAGTTTTTCCTTCCAGAAATGAAGATTTGAGAAACAGTCATGCACATACATGCCTAGACATACATTAAATACACTTCTCCTCATATTCATATTAAAAAAGTTTGGAAATAACTTATCAAATATATACCACTCATATAAATTTTTATGAATTATCACAATGGAATTTTATACAATTAAATTTTCCCCATCCACATCTCAGCTTCTAGAAATTATAGAGAAAGAATTTTTAGTAAAAAATAAATGAAAAGTTACAAACAGAACTAAGTACAAACCATCTAAGAATCATTGGTCATAACCTCTGATTATGAGCTGGGCCCTGAAAATATTTGTATCCCAAATATGAGCAGGCTGAATAAGCCAAAGAGCCTCAATGCATAAATGTACAGACGTTTCTAGTGGGTGTGTCCAGAAATGCCTGGCAAAAGCAAATGAAAAGCCTCTCCGAATGTTGACATATTCATCACGGACGAAAGCGATGGTTCAGGCAGTTTTCAAGAATGATGAAAAGCAATCAACATGGGTAAGACACACAATGAAATAATCCAACACTGAGCAAGAACTAGCATTAAATCAAAACAAAAAGAGACCCACAATGCCTCTGGAGATATAAATTACCAAAATAAATATTAGTGCCATGCTTAATGAGATAAATGACAAAACAAATATCTCCAGGAACAGGATAATTAAAAATGTGACTATCTTAGTCAATCTATGCTGCTATAGCAAACATTTCTCACAATTCTCAATTTCAGGATTACACTGTTGTATAATACTGCTATCTGGTGAATGCCCTCTTTCTGATTTGTTGACAGTCATCTTCCTATGATGTCTTCTCATGGCCAAGAGGGGTCATGTGCATATAGCATTACCTTTCTTGTTTTTTTGTGTGTGTTTTTTTTTGTAGAGACACAAATCAAATTCATGAGGGCTCCACTCTTATGACCTAGATACCTTTCACAGATGCCAATTCTCAAATTACACTGAAGGTCAGGATTTTAAAACATGACCTTTGGAGGAACATAATGACTCAGGCAACTTCAGTGAAATTAAAAGTACGTAAAAAGAGAAAAGAATTAAATGGAAATTCAAGAAGTGGAAAATACAATTACTAAAAATCGAAACAAATTATAGCTAGTATTAAAATAGAGAATCAGTGGATTGGAAGACAAAAAAAGACACACATTTCCTACCCCCCCCACACACATACACCTGTCCAGAATATGACACAGAATTGATAGACAAAAAGAAATTATGAGAAAGAAAGAAATTTGGAGCAGAGATGATATAATAATACAAGTTAGGAATTTGAAGTCATTCCCTCCAAGAAATATTTTCAATGATTATCCAAAGCAAAAATACCTTCACACAGCTAATGAATCCAGGTCAAGAAATTATGGTGCCTGATAGGCCATGGAAATAAGATAAACTCGAGAAAGTAGGAAGGAATGTTTCAAAATACCCATGGTATTTTTTTTTCTCAAGCCTACTGGACTACAGTACAAAAAGAGGTAACTCACTTGGGGCAGAAAAGTAAACCGATCACACAGTGTCACTGCAGCCAAAACCATTAGGTCTATCCCAACTGAATCTGAGCATCAGGATAGCTCCCTTGGATATAACTTAAGTTCCAAATCAATACCCTCATTTTTAGGCACCAGGATTGCCTTTATGGCATACAACAGCAGACCAGACACCCAGACATCAGTCTTGTCTACCCAAAGACTCCAGCAGTGACTTCGTCCATGAAATCAGCACTTTAGAAAATATATTTAACACGTATTTTTTATCTTATTAATTGACAAGATGGCAAATAACAAGAAGCCCTTACCTTACTTTACATTTAAATGCATTAAATTATCCAATCAGAAGACAGAACATGCTTGCATGTAAAAAAAAATGAACGAAAGAAAAAAAAAGAAAAGAAAATCTAAACTACATGTTACCTTACCAGAGATTCCCTTAAGCTTTACTGACACATATACCATACAAATAAAAACCAAAAGCAACCTGGGGTATAGCGCTATATGTGTAGTGGAAAAAATAGACGTTAAGTCAAATGCTATATAAAGAGCCAGAGACAGTGACCCAGGCTATAACAACAGATACCTAGGAGGTGGAGATTGAAAGAATAATGGTTCAAAGCTACCCAAGGCAAAAAGTTAATAAGACATCATCTTAACAAGTAAAAACATAGGCATAGTGGTATGCACCTGCCATATGTAGAAAGATAAACATACATGCACTACACATCAAAACACCAATTAAAATTTAACAGAACTGAAGTTAGAAATAGCAATACAATAGTAGCAATACAAAAACAGCAATATAATAGTAGAGGATTCAGTACCTCACTTTCAACAATGAATATATCTTCCAAAATCAACAAGGACCATTGATTTGAAATGTATTTTAGATAAAATATTCTAACAGAATGAAACAGTACATTCTATCTAGCTGGAGAAGAAGATACATTCATTTCAATAGCACACAAAATATTTTCTAGAATAGATCATGTGTTAGGCTATACATATACAAACTCTTAATAGATTTGAAAAAATTGTAACCATATCTAGCATCTTTTCCAACTACAATGGTATGAAAGTTAAAAATCTACCATAGTAGAAAAGCTGAAAATTTCACCAACAATACAAATTAAATATATTCCATAATGAACAAATGGTCAAAGAAAAACTCAAAATGAAAATTAAAAATAACTTTAGGCAAAAAAATAGAAAAAGAAAAAAAATAGAAAAAGGCAGACAAAAACTTACAGATGGAGAAAAAACCAATAAGAAAAATCGTAGCAATAAACACCTACTACATTAAAGAAAACCAAAAATTCTCAAATACCTCAAGGAACTATAAAAAGAACATACTAAACCCAAAGTTCCAAAAGGGAAGGAAATAATAAAAATCAGAGCTGAAATAAATGAAATAGAATAAAATATACATGTATATATAGGATAAAAAAAGTCAAGCTGATGTTTCTAAGTGGTAACAAAATTGACAAATGAAGGTAGACTACGAAATAAAAAAGAGAAAAGTCAACTAAAATTATCAATGGAGGAGAAAAGATTACAATTAGTACCATTGAAATACAAAAGACCATGAGTCCATTACAAGGCAACAATTCAAAAACTCTAAGAGAAATGTAAAAATTCCTAGAAACATTCAAGCAAGACTAAATAATTGCAACAAGTCAACCAGTGGTAACAATACTGATTAAATACTAACAAATTTTCCCAACAAAGGAAAGCCCAGAACCAAATGGCTTCATTGGCAATTCATAGAACTAAGTCCAAACATATTCAAAGTCTTCAAAAAAAAAAAAAAAAGATTGAAGAAGTAAGTTAACCTTTTTTCCCTTTGAGTTGCTACAACAAAATAAATGAAGCTGAGAATTTTAAAAAATATTTTAAAAAAATTATCTCATAGATCTACAGGTTCAAGAACACACTTTTGGCATCCTGTTTAGAGTACCCTGTTGGTGTCACATGACAAGAGAAACACAATAGTGCCAACCCAGAACAGATTGACCAAGTAAGAAAGGAGGCAACATATCCAGCTGGAGAGAAGGTCCTGGTGGCTCTTTTTATAACATTCTATTTTCACTAAGAATTCCCTCCCTAACTTAATCCTGTCCAAGAGAGCTATCCCTTAACCTAACTACTTTCTTTCTACTACTGTACCACAACCATTAAAGGTTCTACCACTCATCCCCACCATACTGGAGTGGGGGAGGGAATCAGTCATGATTATAGTACATTTGGGTGGCACACTCAAACCATAGCAAGAAGAAACCCCTCTAAATTCATTTTATCAAGGTAGGCTTACTCTGACACCAAAGCCCAAGGAGGACACAACTAGAAAAAGAGTACAACTCAATCCCTGATGATCAAAATGACACAAAAATCCTTAACAAAGTACTCATAAACTAAATTACCACCATGTTAGAAGCATCATATACCACGACAAGTGGGATGTATCCCTGGAATGCAAGGATGCTCAAGAATGGCAAATTAATACAATTTAGCAGGATGAAAGATAAAAATCATATGACTATCTTAATACACACAATGAAAACATCTGGCAAAATTCAGCATTGGGTTATGATAAAACATTTCAACAAACCAGATATAGAAGCAACCTGCCTTGATATCATGAAAGCTACATATGATTGATGCACCTAGAATCTAGAAGTCTGAAATGCCTCTAAACAAGTCAAATTCAAAAAATTGATTGTACAATGGTGGTTATAAGGGGGAGGTGGGAAATGAGGAAGATGTTTATCAGAGGATCCAAGATGGTAGATTACATATAACTTCTAGAGCCTAGCAACAATGAGATGTACAAGTCGTTATGTCGAAAACAAACTTTACAACTTTGGGGATGGGGGGAAGCGGAGGATTGGGTGAGGGGCAGGGGGAGGATGGGAAGGGATGGTAAGGGGAAACAAAGGAGGAGGCTACAATGCTTGTTAAGAAATGTACTCATTATCTTGCCCATGTAATTTGTAACCCCTCTGTACAGTATTTTCACAATAAAAAAGTAAATTCTAGAGCCTCTATGTACAGTAATTTATAATAGTATATGATATACTTGGATATTACTAAAAGTAAAACTTAAATGTTCTCATCAAACAGAGAAAAGTAAATGTATGATGTGATAATACACTAATTAGCCTGATAGTGGTAATCATTTTGCAATGTATATTATATGTATAACAAAGCTTCATAATGTACAACTAAACATTTTTGTCAGTTATGCATTAATAAAGCTGGAATAATGTAAATAAACTTTAATTTTCTTGTCAAGGTGATATACAGAGGAGTTACAGTTACATAAGTAAGGTAGTGAGTACAGAGTACATTTCTTATCAAACTTGTTACCCTCTCCCTTATTTTTTCCCATTTTCTCTCCCCATCCCAAGCCCCTCAAGTTGTACAGTTCATTTCCAACATATTGTCTTGTCAGTATCACTGTTGCATTGGTTCACCCTTTGTCCTTTATCTCACCATTTTGTTGTTCCCCTTCCCTTCCCTAATTCAGATAAATGTATATACAATACCCAGGGTGCCAAAATCAAATCCAGTGACAATCAGGGATAAACCATAGGGAACAACACATACTCAGGGATAAACCATAGGGAACAACAACAACAACAACACACACACACACACAAACACACACACACAAAGAAATCACATAATACATTAAAAACAACAATAACAAAGAAAAGCCTCTTGTTTCCATGTCTTGGAATTCATTTTGCTTAGCATCATTTTACATGGTCATATGTACATAGCTATTGAACTATTGTGATCCTCTGCTAGGACTATCCTAGATATATATGAACACCATAGCTACTTAAGTAAAATTTCAGGAGGAAAATGCACTTTAACTAGATTTCCTCTTAGGAAATGAAAATGAGGATTTCCTCCTGATCAGGGTCATATTTAAGCAGTTAAAATGTATCTGTGAACAATCATATTCAAGTATGCAAACAGAAGAACCGCTAAAATGTAACTAAAGTTTATTACATAAAATTAAATAAAAGCTTTAGTTAAATTCATGAAACTACTCAACTTAGTACACACTTTTAAAACAACCATTAACATGGAAAATTTTCCTTTAATAAAGTCATATAAATATTTACTTTTCCAGCAATGCATAAGTATTTTGTGGATTAAGGATTGTTTTTCTTTTTAAATTTCATACTCCTTGGTTCAATTAGTTATATGCCAATTCTAAAACTACTGAGATTCAAATTAACTGTGACTCTGTGTCTCCTAGATTTCAAAGACAATTTAAAATCTGAATAAAAGAAGTGCTGGTAGTTTTCAGGGCTTGGAGGTTAAGAAGCCCAAACAAATTAGAGTGACAAAGCTACTAGGCAGTGGGCAGATCTGAGGAATTTGCAAAGTCTTTTTCAAAATCAGTACCAGCTCCAAAAGAGTTTGTTTTAGTGGTCAAAGAACTCTTGGCAGTGATTTGGCTTTATTTCTAGCACCTTTACCTCACTGACCAACCCCATCAAAAATTTTATTGAGTAAAATCAGGATTCCCATACTGCAAATTATTTTTTCATCACATATTATTTTCTCCTCCCCTCACAAAACAGCTGTCCATAGGATATATTTTAGAAATGAGAGTTTGGTATAGAACTAGGGGCTTTTCTTTTAACGATACTGGGGATTATTCAAGGCCTAAGCTTGCCAGAAAGGAAATCTACCGCTTCAGCTACCCCTGTCTTAATCCATTTGCTTTATGTTATTTTGCAGGTAGAGTCTCATGCTTCTTTACTTGCACCAGCCTCACACTCAGACCTTTATCTCTATGACTACACTGTAGCCTAGACAGAAAGATGCTTATCACCTTATCCTGGCTTATTTGCAGAGATGTAGACTTCCTAACTTTTGTCCTGGGATTTCCTGAAAGCAAAATCCTCCCAATCTCTGCCTCCTAAGCATGTGGAGTTGCAGGTACCGGGTAGGACATGGGATTTCACAGATAAGACAAATAGACAGATGAGTCTGGAAAAGAGCACTGCCACAGGTACACAAAGGAGAGCATGTAGGCTGGGTGAGCATCCAGTGTTTCTGACGCAGGGCTGAGGGGAGCAGATCAGGGACAACATCCTGGAGAAGCCCAGAGGAGTGTGAGCATAACATGTAGTGCAGAGAAGGCAAATCCTCTGCACATAGGAACCAGGAACTTCCAGGATGGAAGTTCTCTCGTTGAAGACTTCATGACATACACAGCTGAGACCCACTGAAGGTTAAGGGAAGGTAGGAAAGAGGAAAAGGTACAGGTGGCACAGGTCTGGTCACCAAACAGCCCATATTCCATATCCAATGCCTCAACTTTATTCTGAGGACAGTGGTAAGCCACGGAGGGATGTTACACAGGAAAACAGCATAAATGTTTTCATGAATACTTGGATAAGGAGAATATGCCCTATTCTTGTAACAGCTAACAAAGCAGGCAGGGAAGAGCGGTTTGGCTGTTTTGGAGGACTGGTGGATAAGATGTGATTGGTGCTTGAAGGAAGACTGGGATGTCAGAAAAAGACAGACTGAACTGAAGTAGGAATGCTAATAGAGTAGGAACCAAAGGAACATGACGAGGTCCTGTAAGATAATCACTCCTTAAAATCCAAGTAGAAATGTGTATCTGGCATCCAAGAACAGTACTTGAAGCTAAACCACAGCTATAAGGATGGTAACATCTGCCAATGGAGTTTATGTCTTCTTTTCCTATTTGTATCCCTTTTTTTTCTTTCCCCTAAGCCTTTCATTTTATCATATAAACAAGAGTGTTGTGCATCCTCTAAACTCATGCAAATATACTGCAATATATCTGACAGATCCCTGAACTTACATATCTCAGACTATAAGTATTAACATGACTGTCCAAGTATATGTAAAGTGATTTTAATGTATATAAATAACATCACAATGTAATATAATATACTATATATAATACTATAATACTCTATGTTCCCCAAAGTGTATGCATTAAGTTTTAAGTTTGTTTTATAAAAACAAACCAAACTGGCCCTGATTGGGCTTTACCAAAAATTATGGTGAGTCAAAGGACAAGGGGAGGACCAATGCAATATTTACAAGACAATATGTCAGAAATGATCTGTACAGCTTAGGGGAAGGAGAAGGGGGAATTAAAGTAAGCGAAAAATGAGGAAAGGGGTAACAAATTTGACAAGAAATATACTTATTACCTTACTTATGTAACTGTAACCCCTCTCTGTACATCACTTTAAAAATAAAAAAAAAATTCTTAAAAAAGTTGTCCACAGGGTGAAACAGACAAAACTTATTATGCCATATACAAGATTATTACTTCCATCTTTGTGCTATCTATATGTGGATGGTTTTATGAATTTGCTTTTTACAAAGAAACTCTATAGATTTTAATATAACATGTAGTAGGAACTCTTAAAAATCTGTATGTGTTCCCCCACAGTATAACCCCTGCTTTCACTGTATTTGATGTTGATATAATTTGTGGAGGGGAAGGGGAAAAATAAGTCATTTAAATAAGGATACAGGTGGACCCATTGCAACAATGAGAAGTACAAGTTGTCATGTCGAAAACAAACTTTACAACTTTGGTGGGGAGGGGGGAGGATGGGGGGGAGGCTGGGAAGGGATGGGAAGGGGAAACAAAGGAGGAGGTTACAATGCTTGATAAGAAATGTACTCATTATGTTGCCCATGTAATTGTAACCCCGCTGTACAGTATTTTCACAATAAAAAATAAATTTAAAAAATCTGTATGTGGCTAATGTAACTTCTATCCAACATTTCAGTTTGTATGATTCTTCTTTGTACAATTAAAATAAAAATATAAAATAAAATGTTCTACTTTGTTACTCTTCATTACAAATATTAAACTTTAAAAGTTATCCCGTATTCAAATGACTTGAAATAGTCTCAAAAAATAATGTGAAGATATATATCATTAATCTACAGGTATGTGTTCTACCTCATTTATTAAACTGTTCAAATATTTTTCAGATCTCATTTTATAGAGGAGAAAGAACATTCATGTATGTTTTTGTAGCTCTAGAAAAGAGGTAAGATATTTAAAGGAAAAAAAATACTGCAGATGCCCTTCAGTTTGATGAAAAGCTGTAAACTGACTGACTATACTTCCCTTTTGCTAACTGCAGTATAGTTGGTTGAAATGTCTGAAACCAGACACTTGGTAAGGGCAACGTCAACCCCTCTTATCTCAGACTTTCATTTTTTGCAACTCAGTCTTATTTTGATTATAGGAAGTATTATATGTTGTCCTCTCTACAAGGATAAAAAGTATCCAACAAATATTCTCAAATATTTCATCCCTTTCCTATTCCCTATAAAGCTTATGTCTTCCAAAAGCATGGAAAAAATACGATTTTATCTAGCAATAAGATTTTTAGCTGGTGATCTCATGAGCATTACATTTCTGTCCTATTTGTCTTTGATGTGTCTGAAGAGCTGATGCATAAACTGGAGTACCTATAAAAATTACACTCAACATACAGACTTGAAGAAAGACATTTCAAGTATTGAGTTATAAATATTTTCTTTTTCTCTTCTCTGTCTCTGTCTCTATCTCCCTCTGTCTCTCTGTCTCTCTCTCTCTCTCTTTGCATTCATGTATACTTACACACGTGAACACTGGCACTGGGGTTTCAAATCACAGCCTTCATTCTCTTACTTTGCTGTTTTCCCCATCATGGTTAGCATGCTACCCCTTGAAACACACCTCTATTTTTGGCTTTTTGCTGGTTAATTAGAGATGAGATTTGCTTGGATTTGTCTGCACAGATTGACTTTGAGCCACAATATTCAAACTTCAGTTTCCTAGTTAGCTAAGAATTATAGGCATGAACCACTAGTGCCAACAACCCAAGGAGTAATATATTTCAGTTAAGTGAAAAGTACCTAAAGCTGTGGAAGGTAGGGCAAGTTGTATCCTACAGACCCGCAAAGAAGGCACCAGAAAAGTGTCTCAAAACAAAGAAGTTGTGAAGCACCTGGAACATAAAGGAAAACTTCAATGAATCACAACTGGCAGAACATGGAATAAAATTCTGTACAGAATGTCATTGATGTAGTCATATACAATTCTGCATTCTAAAAACTCCTGTTGAAACCCTCAATGAAAGGATATCAATATGTTACAATTCTTCTAAAATTCTCTCAAAGTAAACTAATCACCAAAAGTTAGTCATGAGTAAAGATTTTAAAATACATGAAGCAGAGTAATGTGGCAAACCATTACAGAGCATTCTATTAGAAAATCCAGAAAAAAAAATCCAGTTAAAGTCTCCAATTGATTAGAAAAACACAATTTCAGAAATTTGGGAGAAAATTCTACTAACTACAACATCCATGGAATTAAACCGATACTCACTGGTAGCTGATGGCTACTTTACTAGCTGAAATCAAGCATACTCTCCAGTATGAATGAACATGAGGATATAGTGTAACTGCCCACAGTTGCCTAGTCATTGGATGGGAGGTTTGAATTAAGTAGAAAATTGGGCAGCCATTATTCCATAAGAAGAATACACACAGCACACAATGCTCATCCAATCCTCTCAGTTCTTCTGATGCACACTTAAAAACTACTAGAGCTAGAAAGAAATCACACACACACACACACACACACACACACACACACACACACACACACACACAAACACACACACGTACACACGCATAGAAGCCTGAAGAAGGATGAGAACTGCTAGTGTTGTATTGTACTCTGGGAGATATAGAATAAATATTTGTGCTACCATTAGATTCAGGATAATGATACATGAACCTGAGACCCTTAGCAATATACACTAAGATTTGTAGTCTTTGTTGCCAATTAATTCAGGTTCAGAGACCCAGGAAGAGAGTAAGAAAATAATTCCTCAGGAAGTGGTAGTGTGGCTCAAGCAGTAGAGTGACAAAAACAAAAATAATTCCTCAAAGTTTCATTAGAGAAGTGTCTCTTCACTTAACACTAGAGTAATAAAGTTGTGCAGTCACTTGTTTTCCTGTTGTAAAACAGAGAATGAGATCTTTCAGTTCACAATGGACAGGAAGCAGGAATGAGAGCAAGCTACACACCCTGTCACTTGGCAAATAATTCTGGATACACTTTTCATTATCCCAGGGTGAATAAACAGAAAAAGACTCCAGGCAAAACAAGAAAAATTAGGCAACATGTTGAGACTATGTAGCAAGTGCATACATTTATTAAATTATTTACCCTAAGAACCAAAAAACAACATTTCAGAAAAAGTTGATATCAGCAATAGGATATTGAAAGATCTCTATGAATGTAGAAGAGAAATTTGTTAAAAAAAAAAAAAAAAGCTAAGGTTTAAGTCAAATGGCATCAGTAAGGTGGGATGACAGGTAAAAATCCAATATTTTATACATACATACATACATATATATATATATATATATATATATATATATATATTTGAGTACTACTCAAATCTCAACTTTCTTTGTGGCCATGTATAAAACTGATATAATGGGGCTGGGAAGCTGGCTCGGTGGTAGAGTGCTTGCCTTGCACGCATGAGGCCCTGGGTTCAATTCCTCAGTACCACATATACAGAAAAAACTGGAAGTGGCCCTATGGCTCAAGTGGTAGAGCACTAGCCTTGAGCTGAAGAGCTTAGGGACAGTGTGTAGGCCGACTTCAAGCCACACAATTGACAAAAAAACAAACAAAACAAAACACTGTAATGATATTTTACCTGTAGCTTTTAGGAATGTATGAGGTGCTATGTAGTCTACCTGCCCTCTGGTAGGTGGTCAATAAAAGTATAGCCATTATCATTACTATTATTTCCCATGTCAAAGAATCACAGCTACACTAAGCAATTTAGAGAGGAATATAAACCAAGAATGTAAGAATAATCTAGGAGCTCCCAACTGTAATCCTAATTAGTCAGGATTGAAGGTTGAAGTTTTATCCAGACTCCATTTCTAAAATAATCAACAAAAGGCCAGACTAGAGGTATGGCTCAAGTGGTAGAGCACCAGCCAAGTAAGCAAGTTGAACAAGCACAGACTCAGAGTAAAAAAAAAAGTTCAAAATGACTAAGTGAATGAAATTAAGCTCTTATGTCATAGCACTGTAACATAGTTCTGATTATAATGACATATTCATTCTTTCTGTGATATAGGGATTTTCTTCTTAAAACTTAAACAGTACTTTGAAGTGCTATATTCAGGATTTCTGCATCCACCTTAACTGGCTCTATCCTAGAAGCTCTTGTAGTTCACCATTCCTAGACTGTATATACTTCAAACCAGATCTGAGACAGTAAAACCAACACTTTTTATGATTCTGTATTGATGCTTAGTAGTAAGGTATTACTTCTTTTCCCTGTATGAATGTTTGTCTCAAGAACCAAAGAGACCATACACAATGACTATGCAGACATAGTCCCTAGCTAGTAAAAGGAACAAGATATCCTAGAGTTTTGAGTAAACCAAAATTATCTACCATTCCCATACTCTAGAGACAGTCAACCACAGGTACTTGGAAGGGTACTTGCATGCCTTGGGGGCCTACAACTCTAGAGAACAATTATTCCAGCATCATTGAATTAAAATTTTGAAAGTGTTTTTCTTTATTTAATTGTAGATGTTGTCAAAATTCTGAATATCACAATTTATCATGTATCATGGAAATTTCTCTAAAAATACCATACCAGAGGATTCAATTGGTTTGGTTTGTCTCTAATGATTAAACTTTAAGTAATGTGATTGCTTTAATATGTTTAAAACAGACTACATACAAGACATCAGTTAGTAATCAACATTGAGGGAATATTTGTTTTTCTATGCCAGAGATAGTATTTAATCAATGAGAAATCAATATGCATGCCTTCATGGTCTATAATAATTCATCAGTATTTATTATTCTGTAAATATATTCTCTTGAGATTCAAAGTACAAAATATCCTAATTTGGGATTATATCATATTTCCCTGGTTTTGTAAAAAAAAAAAAAAAAAAAAGTTCACTTTTTTCTAGTATAAAGATTTTCTTCTGTAAAATGTCCATAGAGAATAATTGTGACTGTCATATTAAAATATACAGAAACATAGGTAGAAATCAGTACAACTGACCATGAAGTTGGAAAAATATGTGTAATTCTACACCTTGATTTCACTTATTTTCCAAGTAGTCCAATATATGTCATTATCACTGTAAAAGTACTAGATTTAAAAAATGCCAGGTACATTCTATCCTGTTTTTAAATAAAAGAATTCTCCCCCCACCCCAAACAAATGTCACTGAATAAAATATTTATGTAAACATTGTTTCTAGATTCAATTTTTATTTAATGTCCATTCTGATGGAAGCATAGAATTCTATTGTATATATATACCACATTTTCTTGATCCATTCATCCACTGAGGGGCATCTGGGTTGGTTCCATTTCTTAGCTATGGTAAATAATGCTGCATTGAACCTAGTTGTGCAGCTTTAGTGTGGCCTTGTTTGTGATCATTTGGGTAAATGCCCCGGAGTGGGATTGCTGGCTCACAGGGGAGTTCTATGTTTTGTATTTTGAAAAATGTCCATACTGCTTTCCAGAGTGGTTGAACCAGTTTACATTCCCACCAACAGTGTAGTAGTGTTCCCTTTATGTCACATCTCCACCAGCATCTGTTTTCTTAATAATGGTCATTCTAACTGGGGTGAGGTGGAATCTCAATGTTGTTTTGTTTGTTTTGTTGTTGTGTCAGTCATGGGGCCTGAACTCTGGGCCTGGTCTAGGGCTCTACCACTTGAGCCACAAGATCACTTATGGCTTTTTCTGCTTATGTGGTGCTGAGGAATCAAACCCAGGGTCTCATACATGCAAGGCAAGCACTCTGCCACTGAGCCATCTTCCCAGCCCTCAATGTAGTTTTGATTTGCATTTTTTTTATGGCCAGAGATGTTGAATCTTTCTTCATGTGTGCTTCCATCAGAAAGAATCACATCACTCATTCCTAAGGAAATAGAAAGACTTGGAAAAAATCATATTAAATGAAGTAAACTAGACCCAAAGAAACATAGGCTCCATAATATCCCTCATTTGTAATAATTAGTATATGTCTAGGATAGTTCTAGCAGAGGTTCACAATGCTCAATAGCTATGCATATATGCCTATATAAAATGATGTTAATCGAAATGAACTCCAAGAAATACCAACAAGAGTTTTTTTTGGTTGTTTCTTTTTAATGTATTATGTGAAGTTATTTCTTTTTTCATTCATTTTTTGTTTATCCTCTTTTGTTACTGTTTGTGATTTTGATACCCTGTGCTTTATATATACATTTATTTGATTTGGGGAAGGAAAGCAGAATAACAAAATGGTGAGATGAAGGACAAAGTGGGAACCAATGCAACAGACTCACAAGACATCATGTTGGAAATGAACTTTACAACTCAGGGGGAAGGGGAGGAGGGGAGGAATAGTGGAAGAAAATGAAGGAGGAGTAACACTGTTCAAAAAGATATATACTCATTACCTTACTTATGTCACATTTACGTCACATTTACAGTGAAACTTAAAAAAATTATTTGAAATTGTATTTTAAATTTTAAAATTTATTTTAAACTGAGCATTAGTGATTCATACATGTAATCCTAGCTAGGTCAGGGGGCTGAGATCTGAGAATTGAGATTCAAAGCTAGCCCAGGAAGGAAAATCTGGGAGACTCTAATCTCCAATTAACCACCAAAAAAATAATCCAGAAGTGGAGTTGTGGTTCAAGTGGTAGAGCACTAGCCCTGAGCAAAGAAGCTCATGGACAACACCCAAGTCCTGAGTTCAAACCCCAGGACTAACAGACAAACACACACATACACACACACACACACACACACACACACACACACACACACACACACACACACACACACACACACACACACTTTAAACTTTTCCTTTCATATTTACCTACAGTTATAAGAAGCAGTACCAAGACATCCACAATACTTTACCCATCTACTTTTATGGCAACATCTTATAACTGTATAGTATAGTATCATAGTCAGGCTATTCACAAAAATCCAGAATCAAAACTGCTATCTTGGGGTTCATTTCGCTTAGCTTCATCTTATATGGTCATATGTACATAGCTTTTGAGCTTTTCTGCTCATCTGATAAGATTATCATAGATGTATACTACTTATTGCAAATAAGGGAAACCATGGGACCTATGTTTCTTTGCGTCTGGCTTACTTCACTTTTTCTTTCCAAGTCTTTCCATTTCCTATCTAATAGGGTGATGTCATTCTTTCTGATGTAGGCATAGAATTCCATTGTGTATATATATCCCATATTTTCTTGATCCATTCATCTACTGAGGAGCATCTGGGTTGGTTTCATCTTAGCTATGGTGAATAATGTTGTGATAAACATCGTTGTGCTGATAGCTTTAGTATGGCCTTGTTTGTGGTCATTTGGCTAAATGCCCAGAAGTGGATTGCTGGGTCATAGGGGATCTCTATGTGGAGTCTTTTGAGGAACCTCCATATTGCTTTTCAAAGTGGTTGAACAAGTTTACACTCCCACCAACAATGCAGTAGGGTTCCCTTTTGGCCACATCCCTTGCAGCATTTGTTGTTATTAGAGTTCTTCATTATAGCCATTCTAACTGGAATCTGAATGTTGTTTTGATTTGCATTTCTTTATGACTAGAGAAGTTAAGCATTTCTTCATTTTTTATTGGCTATTCTTATTTCCTCTTCAGAGAAGTCTCTCTTTAAGTCTTTATCCCCCTTATTAATGGGAGGGTTGTTCCTTGAGGATTTGTTGTTGGGGGATTTAATTTTTTGAGTTCTAAGTATATACATTTATTTAATTCGGGGAGGAGAAAGGGAATAACAAAATGCTGAAACAAGGACACCGGATGACTCATTGCAACAATGAGACTCACAAGACACTATGTAGGAAATGAACTTTACAACTTCAGTGGGAGGCAGGGAGTAGGGGAGAGGGGAGGGAAGGGATGGTAGGAGAAAAACAAAGGAGGGGGTAACAACACAAGAAATGTACTCGTGGCCTTATTTATGTAACTGTAACCCCTCTGCACAGCATCTTTACAATAAAATAAAAATTTTAAATATTGATAAAATCCACCTCACCCAATCTTTCCTATGTTCATTTGTGTACATGTGTTCCCTTACAGGACCAAGGGTTAAAGGCTTCTTCCTCCGGTGGTGCCATGGAGAACTGGTGAAACTTTTATGAAGTAGGACCTAGGGAGAGATCTTTTTTTCCCCCACAACCTCTTTCACTGCCAAGCCAGAAGTACATACTATGGGTCTCCACAGTCCCCAAAACAAGCAGCTTTGAGTGAGAACCTACAAATCTGTGAGCCAATATAAACCTATTCTCTTCATAAGCTTATTTTATCCCAGATATTTGTTATAATAATGAAAAGCTAAATAACACCGCTTTAGTATTTGGGTGGACACAGTTTTCACACATATACGTTCATGCATCCAGTACTATAGTGAAGGCACATGAGCATGTTATCACCACATGGATCATATAGATTATTTTTCATTGCCTCTCCCTTCCTGGATGGCTATTAGAAAACAGTATGTGTTCCCTATGACTATAATTGTAACATTTTAAGGATGTTATGTAAGTAGAATCTTATAGAATATTATTTTTAGGGTTTAGATAATATGTAGTTTCAGTAGGAAGATTTAATGTCATAGGCAAAAATATAGGATAAGATGTCACCAGAAAAACATAGCTTATAGATAACATCCATTTTTAAAGGAAGCTACTTAGAGCATGTGGCTCAATGTCTCATAACCAAAAAACTATTTTCACCTCCCTGCCTTCTCTTTGCAAAATGTGTCACCAATAACTAACTCTATAAATTTTATGATAGTCTTAAAAATGATAGAATGAAAGAATATTATTTTTACTGTTTTTTTCTTTTTCTGTTCTTTGCAGAAGCTTGTCTAATTTTCATAACATATATTTCACTAAACAAAATAATTTTTGATTAAGATATTAAAGGCAGAGCTATTTCTAAGAACTAGGACTGAAAAGTGAGAGGCACGATGACTTTCAGCTATCATTACAGATTCCTTTTAAAAAACTGGCTCTTCAATAGGAAAAAGGGTTAGAATTCTGTTATTCCTGGGAATCTTTCAACAGGAAAATTGAAAGAAACTATTAGCATGCTTGCGTTGGGCCAGAGGAATAAAGGTCAAGGCATTTTTAGTGCCTCTCAAGTTTGGATTTCATTCTGGACTACTTGGTGTTGCATAATGAAATGACCCAGATTAGAAACAGGAAGCCACTAGAATCCAGGCTCCTGAATGTCCACAATGAGATGGCATTAGAGTGTAAAGCTTCAAGAAAAATACAGTGATTGCTCTTGATTCCCTATCTTGTGTTGTATAGAATGCTTTTTCACCTTCAATCTCAATGTGATCCAGAACGGCCACCAAGTTTTATTACTGGAGCAATAATTTTCTTTCAATAGCTACTCTTCCTCTACTGAAGTATCTTCTTGAATAACAACTAACCATGCTTTATTTTTCTTAAAGTTTCCAAATGTTGCCAATCTAACAGTCAGCCTTTGTTACTATTAATGATGTTTGAAAACTTCATCCAAGGCTTGGCATGGTTGTATATGCCTATAAGCCTAGCTACTTGGGAGGCAGAAAGGAGAGAATTATTGTCAGAGGACAAGACCAAAAAGTTTGAAGCCCTGTCTAAAAAATAAACTACAAGCAAACTCCTTTAACAAGTACAAGGCCTTGATTAAATCCCCAGAACCACTACTACCACAACCACAATAAATAAATAAGTAAGTAAATATCCTATTACAGGAGTGGATAGACAACCAAATGTGATCAGAAAAAAATTAGCAAAATGTCACTTCTAGACTCTACAGGGATACATAGTATTTGCACAGTACCAATCTTTTGACATTTCTGTATGATTAAGTCTTTTGGGGAACAAATGAAAATAAAATCCTTCAGCCTAAGAAAGGGAACTAGAAACAATTGAGACAATTATCACAGATTTAAAAACAAAAGAAGACTTTACTAAAATTGTTCAAATGGACTCTTAATCTCATTTACTTATCTCAAAGGCATTTTGCCAAAAGGTAGCTAATTGCACCACATTTCAGAGCCTGGAAGGTCAGAGAGAATCCTATCTCCTGGACCCCAGCCCTGACACTGTGACATCATGAGAAATAGTTTCAATTGATGTGTCTCCTTGAATACCAACCGACAATGACTTCACCAGGAAACTTGGCAACAAGGCGTATTCTTTGAGTATGATGTCACTGTTCAACCAAGGAATAACTACATGCTGTGCAAAGCTGTCTTCAAAGGAGAAGAAATTGAACATGCTAAGGAAAATAGATGAAAACATACTTAAAATTTGAAAACATACAACTATGTCAAGAATCATTATTAAAAACAAAATACCTTACAGGGGAATTAGTGCAATTGATCCAAGAAATCTTCTCAGAAGAAAAAGAAGGAAGAGGAGGAAGGGGAGGAGGAGGAAGAAGAGGAAGAAGAAGGAGGACAAGGAGGAAAAAGAAGGAGGAAGAAGAGGAAGAAGGAGGAGGAGAAGAGGAAGAAGAGGAGGAGGAAGAAGAGGAGAAGGAGGAGAAGGAGTAAATCTAGAACTCAGTTCTTTAAACTCTAACCCTATTCAGACCAGGGCCTATTTTTTTTCTTTTGTGTCACAATTACAGCCATTAATAATTCAGATAGCATTCCCTGTATGAAACATTGTTTATATGTATTCAGCAGGTATTATAAGGGATTTTTCTCTAACATTTACTCTATCAGGTCAACCAGGTGCTGAAAAACAAGAGGTGTCAGAAAAATTAACATTTAACTAGGGCTTGTTTTCATAGACAAAGATCATAACTCAATATTGAGAAAAAAGACCCAAAGATCAAACCTGTAAAAAAAAATAATAAAAACAAAATAAAAAGTGGACAAGAATGTGTTCAGAAGGTATCCTTCAATGTGACAAGGGAAGTAAATTCAAAATCTGTGGTGGATTTCTGGGCCAAGCTCCCTGGTTCTCCAAGTTCTAGAATGTGATGTCATTATAGCTGTTTCGACACTGTAATTACAGTGTGTAATGTGTGTGCTCTGCTTTCTATCCTGGTCATCTAGGAAAAAGCCAAAACATGGAAGTGGAAGTGAAAATTAAAACACCTGAGTCAAATCCCTCCCACTGTCTTTAGTAGTATTCTGTCATTGGCTAGGATAAGTAAACTCTACAAAATTATTTTTTTAACTTTGTATACTAAAGACAACTAAACCTCAGTGCCTGAGGCAATATGTCTTTACATGATCAAACTATATAAAAATACTTTCTACAATCATCATGAAAATCCTGATTTTTTTCCTCAATTTACTTTATTGTTGTTTTAGAGGTGATATACAGCAGGGTTACCTTTACATTCATCTGGAAATAAGTACATTTCCTTTCACAGAGTGTCATCTGTTCCCTATTCTCACCCATTCCCTTTCACAGAATCAGAGGAAAAAGGGTGACACAGAGCAGCAGTGGAGCACACTGGCTGCACTGGACACTGATGAAAGAGAACTATACAAATCATGGGTAGAGATGGGACAATTCTGATTTTTATCAAGACTTCTGAAAAGGAATCTTTTATTTGGGGATGGGCTAGAGACCATACTCACAGTATTCCACTCTTCAAGTTCCTCAGTCCAGTTGGAAATGGGAGGTATCTCCAGATGGGAGAACTCTAGACAATAGCGAGCTAGCTCCCAGAGCATACTCCTCAACACTGATGGGCCACAGGCTGTACACAATGCTCTCCAACAAAATCAGCTAAATCCACATACCTAACACATTCATTCCAAAAGTATTGGAACACAGTAGCCCCTAATGGTTCATGCCTGTAACAATAGCTAAAACGGATGAGATCAGAGAATCATAGTTGGCAGCCAAGCCTGGGCAGAAAAATCCATAAGATTCCATCTTCAATTAACTAGCAAAAAGCTTGCCTAGAAGCATGGCTCAAGTGACTACGCAAGCCCCACAAAAGCATGAGTTCCTGAGTTCAAACAATTGCAACTAGCAAAATTTGGAACAAAAAACAACAGCCCAAGTCAGGCATGAATCACTACCATCCTTCATTACCTCTTTTACAAATAATCATGACATTTATTATAAAAATTGTGCTACTCATTCGAGAGCTGAATGAAATGTGGCTCAAACAATTTGAAAATTTGTCCAAGTTCACATAATACACAAAAGAAGTGTCCAAGTTCATACATAGGATCAAAGGATACCAAAATCTCTAACAAATTTTCCCAAGCTTCCTCAAAATATTTAATGAAGGGTGGGTAAATCATACCTAGCAAAAGTAAATCGTGAAGGTTTAATTTAAAATAATTTTCTAGTCTATGTGAACTATTTATTTCCAGAATGATACAAATTTAGCAAAGTATCTTGAAACTGAATCAGAATCATACAAACTTAGGATAAGGAAAATAAAGGATGCACAATCCAAAGGCTGGATATGCCACTACTCATTAAGAATCTCCTACATGCCAGGCACTGTGCAAGGTGCTGATATGGCAAAAAAAAAATCCATCAAGTTCTGGTAGATGTAACAGAGCAAACGACATAGGTACACACAGGCAATGAGAGAAAACATCTTTCTCATGTACTAGATTATTAGCCCTTAAGGAAAAAGGGCTAATGTTTTCTTATTAATGCCATACCAAGTATGGTGTTGTACATAAAGCTGAGATCAGTTTATATCTTTATAATGAAAGATGATTAAATGCAGATTCCCAGAGCAGGTGTCCTCACAATGTTGATCACCAAGTTAGTCAACAATGGACTCAGACTTTCTCAGTGACCAAACCCTTCTTATTCTTTGTATTCTTTATTTCTTTCTTAAACAGTGTTTTACTGTTTACATCCATAGCTAAGAAAAAATAACTACATGGAATAAAAACTAAATATTCCATCCTTCTTCAAGATTAGATGCATCTATTGACCAAGTTGCTGCCACTAAGACATGAGTGAATATAATACATACAATTACCTTCTCGGCAGGTCCATGCCCTCCCTCTGACCTATATGATAGAATATAGCCATAATAGTCAAGCTAGATTAGTCATATTAGACCAAACTTTTAAAATATGTGTCAAAGACAGTACAATAGTAAAACTGAGAATGAGGTGTTAAAGGCCATGATGCTAGAAACTAGGCCTGTGCTAGTTTCTAATACCAATTAGAAAGATAAATGCTGTCTTGTATCTTAACCCATTATAATTTGGGACTTTCTGTAAGTCTAAAATGTATTCCTAATATGCTGATGATCTTTCTTATGTTTAGTTCTATAATAGACTTAAAAGGTAAGCAGTGAGAAAACATACATTACCAGAAGATCATAAAGACCCATTTCATAGGCAAATCATACTGTAGACAGAGTGGGATAAAAGAAAGAAGAAAATATAGAACAGAAAATCAATGTTACAGTGTTACAATGGGTTACAATGTTAAGCACCATTGTGGTATATTATCAATACTCAGAAAAGTTGTATGTAGGGAGAAAAGGGGTGTCATTATCATCTATTTCTAAAACATCAATTAAATTTTAATTATGTATAAAAGCCAAAAGTCAATGATCTCTAATGCATCAAAAGTTGAGAGGAAATGCATGGCATTAAGCACATACTACATGACAAATTAATCAAATAATTTACAACTCAGCATGCTCTTTGGTAGATGTTTAGGTACAAATTTAATTTTTAGTTTACCTTATTTGAGAAATTAAGTCAAAGATTCAATATATTTAGAAATCCCCTTTTTAAGTTTCTTTTTCATGTTTTAAACAATATAGAGAATGTCTTGGCAATTGAAAGTAATAGTATAATACATCATAGCAGTAATTATTTTAAATTGATATTCCCACAGGCAGAAAACTGAAGTATAGGAAGAAACAATGATTCAAAAAGGTTCTAAAGTCTGCAAACACTTGTGAGGCACTCAATAATTTCAAAGTCTTGATTTTAAAAAATAATCAGGGCTAAGCGAAATTCTAAGTAGGCATAAATTAGAAGTATGACAGCATTAATATCCAGCTGATATGATATTCTCTTTTCAATTGCAGCTTGGAATTATATCAAGCACAAATTTCTCATGGAATTTAATAGGAATATCCTGCATAATGGTGCACATTGTTTATGTTAAGCAAGATCTCACATAGTCTCAAATGAAATGTTTAAGGTTTATTTTGCTTTCTTTGGCATGGAAGAAACGTGGGTTTTAGTTTTGATATACAAATCCAACTTTTAAATCACCTTATTTGAACTGCCCTAAAATGTGTTATATACAAAGCATAGAAATCACCATTAATTAATGTAATTAAGGACCAAATAGAGGGAAAGAACATTTTGTCCAATACCCAATTAATCAGTCATTTCTCAAGTAAGGATAAGCAAGTATTCTTGCTTGGGATCCAGCCTAAGGCATTGTTAACACTTCACCATATATTTTTTTCTTCTTGGAAGAAAAAAAATTCAACTAAAAACATTTCTGTAATAAAATTTAACATGACAAACTTGCTCACAAAACTGTGTCTTCAATAAGCACAACTGCTAAGTAGTTCCCAAGATGGAGGGAATGTTTTTACAAGTTGCTTCTTTCCCCCAGTATCTCATCTGAACATCCGGGGATGGGGGAAACAGATCATAACATCATTTACTGAGCTCTGCTGTTCTGCATTGTGAAATACCACATTGCTGTTAATAGAAACTTTAAGGTAACCTTTGTGAAAAGATGGGTTGCATCCTCCAGCCGTGTGTGTGTGTGTGTGTGTGTGTGTGTGTGTGTGTGTGTGTGTGTGTGTATGTGTGTGTGTGTGTGTGTATGTGTGTGTGTATAATCTCAATTCCTTCTTAACCAGGAAAACATGGAATGGCTGATACAAGAAGGAAGATAAAAGGGACTTTTGCAAGCAGGATGAGAAAGAAAAGCAGGTAGACAAAAATAAAATAGGTTGAGATTAATATATTGGGGTAGAAAATTGCATGGCACTAGTTACCTGTGGCTGTCATATTTATATCATATACTGGGTCAGTGTCCTAAGGCAAAAGAAATGTATGCTATCATAGTCCTGAATGTGGGAAGTCTGAAATCAAGATGTTGTCAGAGCCATACATGCGCTGAAGGATCAGAAAAGGACTGTCTGACTCTTCTTGACTGCTGGTGGATCTTGGATATGTGAATGCAATTTCACTTATAACTACGTCACTCTATCTCCACATAGTCTTCTTCCTCCTGGTGTCTTGTGTCCTTTCCTCTTTTTATCATTAGATTTTTTTGCTCCATTCGAATTCAATGACCTTAGCCAAATTAGACTTACAGAAACCCCTTTTCAAAGCAAGATCACATTCTGAATCTGAATTTGGAGGACACTATTCGACATACTACAATGGAAAAGAAAGGCCACATCTGAGTTATGACTTCCCTGACCATTGAAGATGGATCAGTAAAGAGGAAAACAAAAAGAAAAAAGGAAAAGTGAATCATAAAAGTAAGAAGAAAATTTAAGGATGAATGTGTTAGTCAGATTTCTGTTATAATGAAAAAATACCTGAGGTAATCAGCTTAGAAGGATGAAAGGCTTATTTTGGCCTCCTGTTTCAGAAGTTTCAGCCTCTGGTTATTGGCCACTTTTGCTTTGGGCCTACAACATTATACATCATGCTGGGAGAAAGTAGCAGAGAAGACCTGCTCAACTCATGGATGCTAGGAAGCAAAGTGCCGGACAGGAGGAGGCTGAGGATCTGGTATTGCTTTCAAGGTCATTCCACCAATGTCCTAACTCATTTCTTTTTTTTTTTTTTTTGTTGGTCGTGGGGCTTGAACTCTGGGCCTGGGCGTTGTCCCTTAGCTCTTCAACTCAAGGCGAGCGCTCTACCACTTGAGCTACAGCGCCACTTCCGGTTTTCTGGTGGTTTTATTGGAGATAGGAGTCTCACGGTCTCTCCTGCCCGGGCTGGCTTTGAACAGCGATCCTCAGATCTCAGCCTCCTGAGTAGCTAGGATTACAGGCGTGAGCCACCAGCGCCCGGCCTAACTCATTTCTTAAAGGTTATACAATCTTCAAAGAGGACAGACAACACTAGTGACCAAGTCTGCAATGCATAACACTTTGGAGACACATTCAAGATCCAAACTATAACAATGGATATATTGGAAGCCCAAAAGTCAATGAATTCATTGATGATAGCTATGCCCATCGAAGGATTTGTCGATCCATTCGCATCTAATGGATGTTCGTGAGTAGAGATTACAGTCATGGAGCTGAGTATCTATATTTAAAGTCAATGGAAGACAAGAGGCTCTTCTAGGTTATGATTCTCCAGAATTGTTCCTCAGATTGGGGACAGATGAATCTATACATGCTTTGTTGATTTTTGTAAGCTTTAATATAAATCCATTCCAATCATCTTTCTAATGTTTGTTTTCTCCATCAAAATTAAGAGTACTGAGTTGGGAGAAATGGGAGAGAATGATTAAAGAAGTGATGATGATCACCTTGTAAATTGAATTGAATTGAATTGACCTGTTGAATTGAAACCCCTTGTACAGTTACTTAAAATAAATTTTAAAGTAAAAAACTAAACTGAAAACACTAGATTTTTAATTTGCTGCATTTTGATGAAAATCCAAGAAAATGAACTGTCTATTAGCTATACAATTTTATCATGGATGCTCCTGGTCACAACTAAGATAACACCAATATGATCTAAATTGTTAACAAGCTAATGAGGAAAGAACAGCTATAAAGAGAACATGTGTTGGTAAATAACTTTCATGTTCAAGGCAGGGGAAGGATGACACCCCACTGCTATTCACAGAGAAAGCTTTAGAGCACTCCAAGTAGAACATCAGGAAAATTTAGTCATCATGAAAACATAGGTGTGTTAGTACCAAGATCACTGAAACATGGTACAGTCACTTGGGTTTCCCACATGTAAGAAGATTCACGTTGGAAATTTCTTTGCTATCATCTTCAGGTCTTACTTGCTACAACCATGTGAGTAAAGAAAGAAAGTTGGAAATCTAAAATGCACTCACTAAAATTCTAAATCTGGAATTATTCAAGAGTCTAGCCTCAGCAACTAAGCAAATTTTATAAGCAAGGCCCTCTTGTGTTGACAATCTAACAGTCCTACTCAGCAGCCAGGAAGGGATAATCCACTTTGATGATGCACAGCTTGAAAGGCTGCCAACAACCAGCAGAGCACAGGTAACAGGCTTTGAAGTCACAAAAAAGGACAGGCTCTTCTGTATTATTAGAAGCAAGTCATGGCATGAAGGAAAGAAATACATTCAATCTGCTAACAACTTTCTGTGCACATAATACAGTGCAGATATGTTCGACATAAAATGTATTGCCTGTCCATATATGTGTACATATGTGCCTTATTCTTCATTGTTTTTCATTAGGACCTCAACTAATTTTGTCTAACTCCTGTCCCACAAACTTGATGCTACTGTTACACTTCCTAAGGGGCCCAGGAGTTCGTGAGCATTCCATTACCTTCTCACAATTGGCTACACAGGCTGCAGACTCAGCACCATCAAAGAACTGAGCTGGACGGGGAAGGAATGCAGGAAACATGAAGCTTTCCTGTGCAGAGTGATGTTCATTCTTGGTGAAAACCTAACACTATCTGTGTTTAATTTGTTTCCCTTCTAAAAGTCAAGGTTATAAATACAGACTAGAATGCTGTGCCTCTATCTTCCTACTTCTTATTTGGGAAAGAAGGTACATACTTCGGTACACACCAAGGGACAATTAAGCTTCAAGCATACTTTCATGCCATCCCTCCCCCTAAGTTATACAGTGTCATGACATGTTCATAAAAAACTAAGTCTGTGAGCTGTTTTCCAAAAGAAAAGATCATGCATATATAATGATAATGTTTTTAAATAAATAAGCTTTCTTTATGGGTAGGGTTTCTACTTAGTTATTAAGCACACTACTTCATCACATCTAGTGACTAAGCCATGTCCTTAATTAATGCAAGGTTATAGAATGAACAAAACAAAATGTCAGGACAAATATACTTGTGGCACTTGGCATCAGGAAGAATGTCCTGGACTTCGAGCAATATCACGTGTCACATGGCAAAGCTTTCTCCAAAGGCAGCTCTAGTTTCCAATATCATACACATGTCATTTTACCCAAAGCAATGTAGATGGTGTACTACCAATAAAAAGAGACCTTGATTTCAAGATATATTTCTAAAAAAAAAAAAGATGAAACGTAATATCATCTTGAAAAGGAAGCTATATCTCTGAAAAGCTAAAAGGATTTTCATTGTCTTCTGTCTCTTAGCTGACTTCATACAATGAAAGGGGAGCTGAAGTCAGAAAGATGTGTTCATGATGGTACCAGCCTGTATCTCTGCATTCAAATAACTGAGGCAGGAAACGCATGGGTTCTTGGCTACCTGGGATACATCGCAAGACTGTTTCAAAAAGAACAGGAGCTGAAGGCTTAGTTCAGTGGTAGAATACATCCCTAGCATGTGCCAAGCACTAATTCCTTAGACTAACTGCCCAAAAAGTGTGAAGACAGAGAGAGACAGACACAATATAGAGACAAAAGAATGAGATAGATTGGCAGAGAGAAGAAAATGATTTAATCAAACTGCTTGCTTTGCTTTCTCATCCAGAAGAAACACAAGAAAATGAAAGAAATTGTTCTATAAAGGACCTGGCTCATATGAGTTCTCCAAAGAGTTCTCATTTTAGGGACCACAGCCATCAGTCAGGCTAGGGGTGATAATAAGTGTTCTGTTGCTTCTGCAGCATATTGCACGCCTTTGTTGTGTTCTGAAACACTGCCCACATGCTTGTAAACAGGTCTTTTATGAACTGTCCCCAATTACAAAATGTTTGACATGGCATCTGCTTTCAATTGTGATTCCAATGGATATAAAACTAGATGTCTATCAGTTGAGAAATGCAAAAACTGATATATTCATGTAATGGAACTATTACACAGACATTAAAATTCATGAACTAGATCTCTTTTATATCAATATAAATTCCCAAAGCAGAGTACAACATAAAATATTTACAGATTGTTTCATATAGTATAATATGCTAAAAGTATGCAAAATAAGAATGTAAAAATATATACATATGTGACAAAAGTAGAAAAAGAGATGAATTTGTGATGAATTTGTGATAGTAGATGCTTCTGGGAAAGAACAGATTAGCAACACATGCAGAACGATGACTTCCCTGCTATTGTTAATCCTTTAATAAAATAAGTAAATATTCAATTCATATTAATTCTAGGTAGTAGGCACACAAATATTTTACAGTATTTTCTTTATTATAATTTTTTTCTTCTGTATTTTAAGTCTTTCTAAAAATTTAATGGACACAAATACCAAAGTAAGAGGAAGCAATAAGAATTTTTAGTGGAGGCTGGATTCCATCTTTTGGCATAAAACTGAAGAGTAGTGATATGTTTAGAAGCACTTTAATAGGTTACATCAGAGATCTGGAAATGTATTGGTCATCTTTACAAAGAGATACAGTCCCATATTGATTAGATGTGTGGGTGTGAGAAACACACAAGACCAATATAGCTGCCCATGGGGATAGTCAGAAATGCATGGTGTGTCCTGAGAACTGGGTAAGTACGGCTTGGAGGAGCTAGCATTCTAAGATACAAACGAATGGAGGACTTTATTAATTGCAATATATTGATAATAAAAGAGAAAGACAAACCCCCTAGTCAGCCCTCTCCTTTATACCCTGGGTGTCTGCTCATTGCATATAAGATATTTACTTGCCTCCCAAAGTACTATCTCATAGAAAAACTTTAATAGTCTGTTTTTGTTTCTTTTCCCCTGACCACTTGACCTGCCTACAAGGCAAACTTACATAGCAAGCTCTCTGTACCTACTTTCTCAGCTTCCTCACAGGTAGGTTCAGCAACAATCTCTTGTTACTGTCTCAAATAGACCCTATTTCTTCCAGCAAGTCTCTAGGATCCAACCCCCCTCTTTATTCTAAATACTATTTAATCCCACTTAACCCTTAATCTTGAAATTACCACTACCATAAATATAACCATGAACAGACATCTAAACCTAGCTCTGATCCTAACCGTAATGCTAATTCTACCCTGCCTTAACATTAATCCTACAACTAACACTGCCCTGAAACTTGTACCGAACTTTAGCCATACCATACTCTTAACTTTAGTTCATAAGTTCCTAACCCTCACCCTAAACCTCACCATAATCCTCTTTATCAGATAGCCTCACTCTAACACTAACTTATCAACTTAATCCAAATATTAAGTTTCACCATAACTTTACATTTAAATTTCATCCTAAACCCAGCAGTTACATCACCTGAAAGCCATACAATGAACCTACCTTTAACACTAATTCTAATCCTAATGTAATCCTCACCTGACAACTAAATGTAGCCCTAACCCTAAAACTAAGAACACTAATCCTAAACCTAACCCTAATCAAATCTTTAATGGCAAAACTACCTCTGCCTCAAGCATAAACCTAATACTATCCCTACCCTTTCAAAAAATGTAGTACTAACCCTTCCATTAACACTGACCCTAACTTATACCTGACTTATATCTACTCAAAAACCTAACCCTAAGCTTAATGACTCTGTAAGCCATAACTTTGTGCTTATTTCTAAACTCAGCCCCTAACCATGAAATTAGCTCTAACCTTAAACATACTTTCTAAAAAATGAAAACAGATTTTATTTTTCACATATTCATTTTTTTCTAGTCGCCAGGCTTGAACACAGGGCCTGGGCATTGTCCCTGAGCTTCTTTTGCTCAAGGCTAGCACTCTACCACTTGAGCCACAATGCCATTTCTGGCTTTTTTGTTTATGTGGTACTAAGGAATCAAACCCAGGGCTTCATACATGCCAGGCAAGTAGGCTACCACTAAGCCACATTTCCAGCCCTTTTTACATATTCTTAAACATACATCTAAGCCTAAATCTAACCATCACTCTAACCTTAACCCTACCTTAAACTCTAATCCTAATCCTACCCTTCCCTAAACCATAAAAATAAACTTCCTACTAACACTATCCCTAACTTTAAACTGAATCCAAACCCTAACCTTAACTTCAGCTCTATCTTCTATCACTGTAACTTTAATCTAATTTTAAACCTAATCCTAACTCCAGTTTTTGTTTAATTTTATTTTGTTGTAAAGATGCTGTACAGAGGGAATACAGTTACATGGGTAAGGTGAGTACATTACTTGTCAATCATTGTTACCCCTTCCTTTGTTGTTGTCCCATTATCCCTTCCCTTTCCCACCTCCCATACTCCTCCTCACCCCTCCATCCCCACCCAAAGTTGTAAAGTTCATTTACAATATACTGTACTGTGGATATCTGTTGCGATGGGTCATCCTGTGTCCTTGTTTCATTATTTTGTTATCCCCTTCCTCTCCTCATATTAGACAAATGTATATACAAGCTTCGGGGTACCAAAATCAAGTACAGTGACAACAGGGAATATACGATAAGGGGAAGAGTATACAAAGGAAACAAAAAAATCACCTAGTACATTTAAAACAACAACAACAAAGACAGACCTCTTGTTTCCATATCATTTCACTTAGCATCATCTTATATGGTCATATGTATATAGCTTTTGAGCTTTTCTACTCATCTGATAAGACTATCCTATATGTATATTTTTTTTTTGCAAATAAGGGAAACCATTGGACCTATATTTCTTTGGGACTGGGTAACTTCACTTAATATGATTTTTTCCAAGTTTTTCCATTTCCTAAAAATGGGGCGGTGTCATTCTTTCTGATGGAAGCATAGAATTCCATTGCATATATATATATATATATATATATATATATCACATTTTCTTTATGTTTTTATTGTAAAAATACTGTACAGAGGGGCTACAATTACATGAGTAAGGTAATGAGTACCTTTCCTATCAAGCATTGTTATCTTCTCCTTTGTTTTCCCCCTACCATTCCTTCCCTCCCCACCTCCCCAAAATCTCCCTCCCACCTCCTAAATTGTAAAGTTCATTTTCAACATAATGTCTTGTACATCTCATTGTTATAATGGTATACCACATTTTCTTGACCCATTCATCTACTGAGGGGCATGTGGGTTGGTTCCATATCTTAACTATTGTGAATAATGCTGCAATAAACCTAGTGTGCTGGTAGCTTTACTATGGCCTTGTTTGTTTTCATTTGGGTAAATGCCCAGAAGTGGGATTGCTGGGTCATAGGGGAGCTCTATGTGGAGTCTTTTGAGGAACCCTAGTTTTAAACATAATTCCAAGTATCCTCACTATTCTTTAATAACTTCAACACTAACCTTATGTTTAAACTTCACCATAACTGTAATACTATCTCTACCTGATATATATCTTTAGTAAAAGGCCAAAGATTTATACGATCTGAAGAGAAACCAAAGTATGTATATCTATACTCTTAATCCTAATCAGAATAATAACTAAACCTTTACAACTAAACCAAACCCTAACCCAGTCTTTAAACGTTAAATTACCTCTGTTCTAACCACAATTGTAACCTGCACCTAAACTTAAACCCTCAACCTAAACCTTCTACTATTTCAAACTCTACCCTAATTCTAAACTAACCCTACCCTTCCCTAGCCCTAAAACCAAACCCATTATTTTTTTAAAATTTTTATTGTGATATACAGAGGGGTTATACTTACATGATTCAAGTAATGAGTACATTTCCATCTGAACAGTATCACCCCCTCATTCTCTCCCAGTTTCTCCCCTCCAGACTTCCCTCCCTCACCTTGACAATAAAATTAAGAGACAAATAATTACACCTGGACATGACTATTTAAACAAATCTAAACATTTGCATAGTGAGAGCAAAAGAGAATATACATAGGAGTGGATCACAAAGGCTCAACAATAAAATTTTTTGAACTTTATGATATCCATACCATGAACCTATACTTAAGATTAATTTGTCCTAAACTAACTCTAAAGTTACATTTAAATTTCACACTAATCCTAAACCCAACCCTAACTGTACCTTGTATCATGTCTGTAATTCTACTCTGAACCCTTGTCCTAATACTAATTCTAACCCCAAAAGTAATCTTATAACTAATCTTAACCATAAACCTAACCCGAAGCCTAACCAACCCAACCCTGAACTCTAACCCTTGTCCTAAAATAACCAACATCCTTGAAATCACCTCTATTTTAGCAATAGCCCTAATCCTACACTGAAACCTAACCCTAATGTAAATATATAGCAGATCATCACAATATCCATTTAACTACAATATTAACCCTAACTCTAACTTTATACCTAAATTTAATGCTAACCTCATTCTAACCATAAATCCACCCAGTATGCTTACTATAATCTTAATCTCAACATTAATCCTAAATTAACCAAACCCTAACCAAGACTCTACACAATATCCTCACCATATCGTGCTTTTTAACCTTAATCTAAACCCTAAATTTATCTCTAACCCTAGCACTAACTCTACATGATATACATTTCATAAATTTACCATTAATCCTAATCCAATCCAAACCCTCATCATACCCTAACTTTACAACTAATCATAACCCAACTCTCAACCTAAGCCTAACACTAACTCTAATTCTACCCAAAACCCTAACCCTAGACCTAAACCTAATCCACCTTAACCCTGACATGAACACTACAATAACCACAATCTTAAACATACACCCAAACCTAACTCTATCCCTTACTCTAAACCTAACTGGTATTCTAAACCTTAATCCTAGCCTTATCCTTCCCTAAACTCAAAAAGGAAAATTACATCTAACCCTAACACTAATCTTACATCTAGCCTTAGCCTGAATACTAAGCCTAACTCTATCTCTATCTCTACCTTTAACCCTAATCCAACTAAACCTCTACTATTATTCTTATTCTTAATACTACTTTAACCTCTACCCTTACCCCCAACCATAATAACCCTATTTCTAACATTACCCTTAAATTGAATCCTAACCCTATCCCCAACTAATTCTACTGCTAGCCCTAGCCCAACCTCCTAAACTATAGTCACCCTAAACCTACCCATAACCTTTATCTTATCTTTAACACTACCCCTAATCCTAACCTTGACCCTAACCCCAACACTATCCTTTCTTTTTCTCAGTCCTATAACACTTATCACAGCAAAAGCAATTGGCACCTACCTAGGATATTATGACTTTTAGAAGAGTCATTGCCATTGTCAGTAGTATAGAGATACCACAGATGATGGTGATGATGATGATGATGATGATGATGATGGTAGACAAAGAATTCTATCCATCCATATAACAAAACCAATCTATTCATTGAATTTTTCAGGAAAAATCCAAGTTTGGGAGAAGGGAACAAACTGCTTGGGATTGAACTCAGTACCTGACACATACCAGGTAAGCACTGGACTGGAGCCCCACCCCATCAATGTTTAATGTTTTACTATTTTTACCCATGATCAATAATTTATTTGGATATTAAAATTTTAATATCATATATTTATCATATCACATATTTTAATATATCAATTGGCTCAAAAAATAATAATCCTCCTCCTCATCACCATCAGCAACATCATTTTATAGTAAAGTTGAGCCTTTTTGATTGAACTGCAGTATGAGCACAGAACATCCTTTGTGAATATGTAGTTAACAAGTCATGCTATATTATTTCATTCTCATTGTACACACACACACACACACACACACACACACACACACACACACACACACACACACACACAATCCAACACACATGCTAGGATTCATTTTTTATGACCAGTGCAAAAATCATTTGTAACAAATGAAGATTTGTTTTTGGTCCAGAAGACTCATAAGGATACTAATTGGCTCAATGTCCAGAATACAGTGAGAATTTAGCTTTGTGGAGCTGATGAATGCTACTAAGTAATACTTTAACGGGCTTTCAGAGCATTTTTTTTGTTTTTTCTAAAATGGCTCAAATTCAGAACTCACAACTCATAAGCTATTGAATTTGAACTCACACAGAGAAGACAAATAAATATGTCTATGCTGAGAAAAAAAACAAAGTATTTTATTTTACTTTGAGGTTCAGGACAAATTGTTCAGGAAGTTTTTTTTAAAAATAGCTTTCAGCATTAACCTATGATGAAGTGAAAATGATCTTCATTCCACCTTAAAATCAGTAGCAGTGGCTCTAATGCAAGACTTGAGTATGCATTGTAGGTCACATCCAGTTATAATGTGTGAAGCTCTGAGAAATAAACCATTACAAAATGTTTGTCATGAACATCATGAATAAATCTTTGCATAAAGTAGATGGACATTCAGATGGTAGATCTAATAGTTCCAAGTACTGAAATATTTCCACAGTAACTGCTAAGGAGAAAACTTGTGTTTATAGACACTATAAGTTACCAAATTATGTCACCACCAGCAGCCACAGTCATCAGGCAAGAGGACCTTGGAACAGGGCCAGTGCAGATGTGAGTGACTTCCACTGACAGCTGACCCAGACCAGATGGGGCAGCAGCAAAGACACATGTGTGGTAGAGATCATACAGGGGATAGGCACTAACAGTGGACAGGTAGGTAGTGATGAAGTAGAGATTCTTCCCAGGGCATGTGGGAGGGCAGGATTCCCTGTGATGATCACCAAACCAGTTTCATTTGTAAAAAAAAAAAAAAAAAAAAAAAAAAGCACTAGTGTCAGGAACCTAGCTGGCTGTCATTTTTAATGGAGAACTTGGGGGAGTTTGTTATAGTTTCTGCTTGATTTGATCAGTAACTGAACCATTAACTTTTATAACTACAAGTTAAAAGTAACAGAACTTCAAATTTCTCTCCGTGTGTCAAGGAGAAAAATGAAAAGATGTCCAAGAGACCACAACTGTAAAGTCAACTGCCTCAATGTCTAAACCAAAAGCAACATGCTCAGTTTTTCACTTTTATGTCACAGAAAACCACGTTTTAAAAAACAACTAAAAATTCAAAGAGGCATAAAGAAATGAAATTGTCCCTCAAAATATCCCCCCAGAATCTGAAGTTGAAGTCAAAGATCACAACTTGTATAAAAAACAAACAAACAAAAAGGGATCCGCATCAAAATACATAGTCAGAGCTGTTCATGAAGAGTTTATCAAGAAAATTGGAAAATGGCTGAGAGCCATGAGAGTAATATGGGTGTAAGTACTATGGGTCCTCAACAATGTTAAGTGTTCACAAAAATGGTAGATTCAAGGGATAACTCAAATAATGTAATTCCTTAGAAAGGCAAAGTTCAACAAAATAAACACCAGGAAGTAGATACTTGTAGAGGGTAAGGTGGGGTCAAAGAGAAAGAGGGTAGATGACTGAAGAGAAAAAGTGGGGGGAAATGCAGTCAAGAATTCAATGTAGGAAGTGACGCTATGGCTCAAAGGGCTAGAGCACTAGCCTTGAGCTTGAAGAGCTCAGGGACAGCACCCAGGCCCAGAGCTCAAGCCCCGTGACCAACCAAAAATAAAAAAAATTCAATATATATCCTACAAAATGAAGAGTGAGAGAAGGGGTGGGTACGGGAGGGATGGATGAGAATGTGAACAGGGGTGACTTGATTAAAATGCATTGCATTCCATACACTGCTTTGCTAAATGCCAACTCCTTTGTATGACTACTTAAGATATTTTTAAGAACATGCCCATGCCATGGAAATCTTAGCACATACTAGACCTGCTATTTCTAATGCACAGTCCTTCCCTCACATTCCCATCTTGCATTTCCAACTGCCAGCCAGACAGCTTTGCTTGGATGCCTTTCAGCCAATTTTAACTCAGTATGTGAACAACTAAACTTCATCTTTCCCAAGTTGAATTTTTTTGCTGTATTCCTAACTCAGCAAAATGCATTACCATTTGTACAAGTTATCTCTGTTAAGAGTCTTCAGCTAGTTCTCTCAATTGGAAGCCTACATGATAGGATACAACAAAGGTACTTCACAGTCATGTTCCTTGTAACATAGTTCACAATAGTTAAGATATAGAAACAGCCTAGATTTCCCACAACATAGATATATACATATACATATTTATATATGCATATATGTGTATATATGTATATGGGTATATGCATATATATAAAGCAATTTTATGCAGCCGTCAGGAAGGATGAAATGATGTCATTATCAGGTAAATGGGATGATCTGAAAAATGCTATATGAGCAAAGTAAGCCAGGCCCAGAAAGACAAATGGCTCATCTTTTCTATCATGTATGTGATCTTAGGCCAATAATACAATCTGTCATGTAAACACACACACAGGAGTATATACATGGATACATAATTAGCTAAAGTATAGTATATGCAGGAGTGAAGCTTCATGGAGTAAATTTTTGAGTGAAGTTTCACGGAGTAAATATTTTGATCCCTTAACAGTTTAACAAAATGGGCTGAAGAGCTGAAGGACAGTGCTCAGACCCAGAGTTCAAGCCCCATAACTGACAAAATAAATAAATAAATAAATAAATAAATAAATAAATAAATAAATAAATAAATAAATAAATAAATGGTTGACTCTGGAAGATTACACAAAATTTGGTGACCACAGCCGATCACCAGTGGCTCATACCTGTAATCCTAGCTACTCAGGAAGCTGAGATCTGAGGATCACAGTTCAATGCCAGATAAGAGTCCATGAGATTCTTATCTCCAATGAACCACCAAAAAACCTAAAGTGGTAGAGTGCTAGTCTTTGAGGTAAAAAGCTCAGGGACAACACCCAGGCCCTGAGTTCAAGCCCATGACAACAACAACAAAAAAAAAAAAAACAACAGGTGATTGGTTCTGGGAAGGAAAACTGGGAGTTTAAGGTACACATGCAAGGGACACTTCTTTTTTTCTGTGTACCTTGTACTACTGTTTGCATTTTGTAACTTTATTTCATTGTAAGGGTGATGTACAGAGGGGTTACAGTTACATAAATTAGGTAATGAATATATTTCTTGTTGAACATTGTTACCCCCTCCCTCATTTTCTCCCACTTTCCCTTCCCCAAACCCACCTCCCTCCAATATATAAAGTTCATTTCCAACATATTGTCTTGTAAGGATCGCTGTTGCATTTGTTCACTCTTCGTCCTTTGTCTCACCACTTTGGTATTCCCCTTCCCTTCCTCAAATCAGATAAACACATACACAAGACACAGGCTAACAAAATCAAAAACAGTGACAACAGGGAATAAACCAAAGGAGGAAAAAGAGAACAAAAACAAAGGTAAAAAGAAATAACTTCACACAGTACATAAAAAAAGAAACAAAAAGTCCTTTTGTTTCCATATCTTGAAGTTCAATTCAATTAGCAGATGCCCCTCAGAAGATGAATAATCAAGAAAATGTAATACAGATGGATAGATAGACAGACAGACAGACAGACAGACACAATGGACTTCTATGCTTCCATCAGAAAGAATGATATCACCCCATTCATAAGGAAATGGGTAGACTTTAAAAAAATCATATTAAGTAAACTAGACCCAAAGAAACAGGCTCCATGTTTTCCCTCATTTGTAATTATTTGTATGTTTAGGATAATCCTAGCAGTTGATCACAATAGCTCAATAGCTATGTACATATGACCATATAAAATAATGCTAATCCACTTTATATTAATATAATTTGCATGTATTGAATCTTTCCAAGACCAGAGTTTACAAATTATCTGTGTTTTTTAATACCAAAATTAGCATAAGAAATGTTCTTACTTTGTCCTCTAAGTTAGAAAGCACATAAATGAATGATTCAAACTGGCAAAAACTAGCTGAAAAAAATTCCAACAAAATTTGTTATGATCGTCATAGCATTTTATTCTATAGGAAAGGTTTTCCTTGAGCTGGAGTTTTATGTGTCAACAGTCATTCTACATTGAGGCAACAAAGTACATATTTTTTTTAAAAAATCCTAAAAGAGGGCTGGGAAGGTGGCTCAGTGGTAGAGTGCCTGCCTTGCATGCATGAGGCCCTGGGTTTGATTCCTCAGTACCACATAAGCAGAAAAAGCCAGAAGTGGCTCAAGTGGTAGAGAACTAGCCTTGAGCTGAAGAGCTGAGGGACAGCACCCAGGCCCAGAGTTCAGGCCACATGACTGATAAAAAAATCTTAAAAGATTTTTAATAAAAAGACATTAATGAAGGTTTTTAAAAGTCAGTATTTCAGACATGAAAAGTAGCACTGAATATAAATGAAGAACAAGAAAAAGAGACTAGTTTGATTAGTGTTCAAGTAACCAATTGGAAATTAGACAATAGTAATTGGGGTTAAAAAGAAGACATCTAATGCAGAAGCTTTGCAATATCAAAACACCATTTTTGTGTGTATGTGCCAGTCCTGAGGCCTGATCTCAGTCTGTCTCTGAGCCCTTTTTTGCTCAAGGATGGCATTCTACCACTTGATCCACAGTTCTACTTTCAGCTTTTTGGTGGTTAATTGGAGATAAGAATTTCATAAACTTTTTTGCTCAGAGTGGCTTCAAATCAAAATCCTTAAATCTTAACCTCCTGAGTAGCTACAATTATAGGCATAAGCCACCAGTGCCTGACCAAATACCACTTTGATACTAAAAGAGATAAGTTCACTGGAGGAAAGAAACAAAGTAAGAAATAACTGAAAAATAATTTGGAGATATAGAATAATTGGAGATTGAAGAAAGTAAAGCATTCATATGGCTTACTTTGCCATATAACTATTACCCATGCTCAGAAAGTATCAAATTATAATACATAGAACATAAAGATGGAAACAAATGAGTATTTAAGATAAAACAATGGAAGCATTTGATAGTTCAGTGTGAAGGGACTATCAATGTAGGGAGGATAATTTTTCTCCCACCAAGGACAGAGTTATTAGGGAGAAAAACGTTAATAATAATTTGCCCAAAACAAAAATGTCTTCTTCATGACCAGTTTACGCTTATCACAAGGGGCCTTGCTAGAACTATCAGGAAGAATCATGGGTATTTGGGAGATATCCTACAGATGTGTTCAAAGTTAATAGCTTCAAAATTTTTAATGTGTTTCTAAAGGTCCCAAGACAGGATGAATGAGCCGAGCCAAGCAAATAATAAAAGATGTTGTCAAAGTGCTAAGCTATCATGTACCTAAGTGACACTCTTCTGCAAGATATCCAAGTTCCTCAGCACACGTGCAGCTGCTGGGTACAGTGTGGGGAACTGGGCTTCGATCTGAAACAGTGATACAATAAGTTGAGCATAAACTCACGAGGATGATTGCCTACCACTGGCAGAATGACAGAAGAAAGATGCACAACACAGCATCTGGAGGAATCCCTTTGAAATGACTTCCACTTTCATGCCCAGAGATTGAGGTAAAATCTCCTAAGAGTCAAATTACATGAAACTCATGTTACTCAATACCCAAGAACCAATGTGAAATGGGTTTGCACATCGACCCTCATGCCTTATGTCATTTTACAGGACTGTTCTGCCTCCCTGACAGCAGCTCCGCAAAATAGTTTTAAATGCTCAGGTCATGCGCGCGTGCGCACGCGCGCGCACACACACACACACACACACACACACATGCACGCATGCACGCACGCACACGCACACACACACATACACACATCTAAATTTGAGGTAAGTACCCAGAAGGACTTGTTGGAACCTCTGAAAACCTTAATTATATTTCAAATATTTTGAACTGTAACAAAGAATACTTTTTCCAAGAATATTTTCCCTTGGTGTTTTTTTTTTTTGTAAAAATCCATGTGTATTTCAGAGGAAAAAAAAATTCATCACTTTCTGACTCATTTATGCTTAACTCATCAAGCTATCACTGGAGAAAAGTAATTGAGTATCCACATCTCTCCCTGTACTTCTACTGCTTCTCTTTTTAAAAGCAAGCAGGATTTCCATATCACAATTAAACAGACATGAATTGCAAAACAGTAGCATCAAGATCTATGTGCTTCAAAAGTCTGCATTAGAGTCAAGAGTTGATGGCTGAGATCTAAAAAGATCATGAACCAATGCCAGCCCAGGCAGGAAAGGACATGAGATTCTTACCTCCAATTAACTACCAGAAAAGCACAAGTGGAGCTGTGGCTCAAAATGATAGAACAGTCTTGAGCCAGAAAACAAAATAAAACAAAAAAAAGGCTCAGGAAGAGTGCTCAGGCCCTGAGGTTCAAGCCCCATTACTGACCAAAAATAAGTGCATACATACATGCATAAATAAATTGAAGCTTGCATTTGTTTTCTCTTTTTCCCTTTAATTATGTTCTTTTGTCTGTAATATTTTCTTTTTCATTTTCAGCAAAGAAGTAATGAGAAAGTTCAGTAAGGCCAATAATATATTTATTGTAGGACAGTTCTCAACTTATTTCAATTGTCATCATCTTTTATGATACACGAAGCCTAAGAGTATCAAGACATAGAACACAAAACAACAATATTCCACTCTCTTTACAAAAGGTTCAAATTACCAATATGTTTGTTTAAAAGTCTACTTTTCCTTCTAGGAACAATGTGATGGAATTGAGATCTAACTTCCTGCCTAACCCATAAGAATGGACTCCACCTTCAATGGACTGAAGCCTGGCCCTGGCTACAACCAAGGGGCAGCATGGAGCCACAGAGAGAACACGCAGAGAGAACTGAGAAGGTGGGAAGTCTGAGTTCAAGTTCAGCTCAATTCTCTACTGGTTGCTAAGAAATATCTTGGTCACTTTCATCCCTAAAAGAAGTAAAGATTCCTCCGGAAAGACTATTGTGAGGATGAAAGACAAGGCCAGCAGAGAGCACCCCACTCCAACACACATACAACAAGGTATGTCATGAGTATGTCTCATTCATCCCCAAACCACTGTAGGGAAAATGCTTTCAAGACTGAGCTCTGTGTGTCTAAACAGAGTGCATGAATCAAAGCTGTGAATGAGACACAAACAATGACGGGTGATGTTTAGAGCTGCAGAGACAGTGATCAATATTCACTGCAGCTGGCTGAGTGCCGAGAAACAAGAAGCTCCCCCGACAGATGTGCTCCACATCTGGTCTGGCCAGCAGGCGTCAGCCATATCCACAGGAAACCCCTCACATACCAACCCTAACCTACTACCCTCACACCAAATGTCACATGGAAAACATCAAAAATTAATTATACAACTCACTGCCAGTATCCCTGGCAGCTTCTCACTCTTCAAGGAGTACTTTAGAGTTTATTTGAGGAAGGGGACTAAGGCAGGCCAAATTCTGGCAAAAGCCCATCAATGAAGGCCATGGCTAGCTTGGGGAGATACCTGGCAGAAAGCAGGGTGGTACTTTTTCTAAGTCACTTGCCTCTGGTCTTCTTGTTGGGTGGAAAAATTGAACATGAATGTTGGCAAAGAGCAAGTAAGGGCTAGGAGAGAACACAACATAATCTAGCAGGTATTTATGGCCTGAGTGGCGACCCTGCTCACAGTTCACAGATTGTTAGGGCTGAAAAGGGCCTCAGGGATCAAATGTTCAAGTCTCATTCTCTTTACCGATGGCAAAAAATGGCATGCAGAAGTTTTGAGAGATTGCCTGAGGGTGCCCTTGCCAATTATGAGCTGTAGGCCTCACCCTGTCTCGTCTCCCCATAGGTCTTAGATGAGAGAAGGCTGGTTGTCACCATGGCCATTATTTGTAAGCTTCTGCTGATGTTAGAGGCAATTTTACTCTTTGACCTCAAGAGTGCCAATAAGAACTAAATATACATCAACAGTTAAAGTATATGAATCATGATCAAGAAATGAGATGTAGCAAGCAAGTGGTAGCTTGTGGCTATAACCCTAAGTACTCATGAAGCCGAGATCTGAAGATCTCTGTTCAAAGACAGCCTAAGCAGCAAAGTTCTTGAGATTCTACCTCCAATTAGCCAGCAAGAAGCTGGACTGAAGGCTTGGCTCCAGTGGTATCCTTGAACCCGCCATGGGGGAAAGAATCAAGCATGTACACAAGGCAATGAATTCAAACTCAAATACACACACACACACACACACACACACACACACACACACACACACATACACACACATACACACACGAGAGGGGGGGGGAAGGAATTGGGGGCTAGAGATAAAATGCAAAATTTTTAAAAGGAACATAAAATAAGGATTTCAAATATTTTGTGCAACTGCAAAATGGAGATATAACAAAAGTCTGTAAATGGTATGTCAGAAGTGTCCTATAGCATTATATCTCAAATAGAAATGGACTTTATTCACCAAAGAACTTATGCTTAGAAGAAGAACATATCACATACACATGTACATCTGTCCCCAAAACAGAGGTCTCTGAAATGAGATTGTTTCACTTTAAGAGCTAAATACTGGCACAATGCAGTGAAGCATGTCTTTAATTCTAGCACTTACGAGGCTGAGGTAGAAGGGTCACAAATTTGCAGCCAGCCAGGACTATGTAGTGGACTCAACAAATACTTGCATTGCTAAATACTAAATGGAAAACCCTGAGGTAGAAGTGTGCTTGGCCTGCTTGTGAAGCAGCACAAGAAGCCAGTGTAGATGGAGGCAGTTACTAACAGTGAGACCAGTAGGGGGAAACTCACAGAAGCAATCAGAAATAGGAGATTCATTAGGAGCCATTTAGAAGATGGGAAAACACTGGAGAATTTTACATGGAGGATGGGACAAGACCCAATCACTTGGATTCTATACAAAGAAAAGCAAAAATCAAGTACAGGGAAGATGTAGATCATCTGAACTCAAAACCATTGTAACAATGAAATGTACAAGACACTGTGTTGAAAACAAACTTTACAACTTGGGGGGGGTGAGGGAAATTGGAGAGGTATTGAGGGAAGAATGGTAGGGGAAAAACAAAGGAGTAGGTAACAAGTTCCATAGGAAATGTACTTATTACCTTACTCATGTAACTGTAACCCCTCTGTACACTATTTTTACAATAAAAAAGCATAAAAAATGACCTTAGAGTTCTAAGAAGTAACGTGTATCTTTATCTGTAGATGGCAGAACCCAGATAATTGCCAGTGAGTAAAGTTGGACTGAGCAGAGAGATAAATCAGCTGCCTTTCAATGCCATGGGGACAATGGCTTTCACTCTGATTCTTTGTCCTTAATCACAAATAACAAGTAAACTTCACTAGTGATGACACAAGTTGCCAATATCAATGCTGTAACTTGATAGTGCAAAGATAAGAGAATAAGGAACATGAAGAGGATATGAAAGCAGAAGTGATTGGAAGCAAACAGCCAAAATAAAATAGAAGCAAACATTTTAAAGTTCAGTACTATAGCTAAGGATCCAATGACCAGCCACAGTATTACATGGGATGGTGGTTGTATTACACTGACAGTAGCTGCCCAAAATATGCTATACCCCAGACAGGGAAACAGAGTCTTTGCAAACACACATAAAATATTTACACAAAGTGAATAGCTTGGATTATGCAGGTAAATCTATCACTAGCAAGAGTCAAAAAGAGATGCAATGCATATAGAGGTGATATAAAGACAATTAATTTCAGCCTCCAAAGGAAGCACATACAAGTATCTACCATGAATGGTGCTAGGCAGGATGGAGAGGGTGTAGCACTGTCCTCAAAGGCTTAACAATCTGCCTGCATTGATCTAAGCAAGTCACAGATCAAATCCAGGAAATAAGAAGTCACACCAAGTGGAGAAATGTGTCTTAAAATGTGAGGGAATTTTTGTGCCTCAGCTCACAGTGCAAGAGGAGTTATCCAGGGTACAGATCCCTGAAGGAATTCCAAAGAGCTTGCAGCTTATTTGTATTTGTTTCAACAAAATGACAACAAGGAGAATAATAAGCTGACTAGTTAGATCATTTTATTCTAAATTAAAGCCTTTTCCAGGAGTGCCTGCACTAAAGGGAATATATTTATCCCCACCCAACAAACGGAAAAGACTGAACAATGAATAAAATAAACTTGTGAAAGGACTTCCTGCCATCAGCTCCCAAGTCCCAGCATAAGAAATCATCCAAGAGCCAGGCACCGGTGGCTCACACCTGTAATCCTAGCTACTTAGGAGGCTGAGATATGAGGATCTCGGTTCAAAGCCAGCCTGGGCAAGAAAGTCCATGAGACTCTTATCTCCAATAAACCACTAGAAAACCAGAAGTGGCACTGTGGCTTAAGTGGTAGAGCACTCACCTTGAGCTGAAGAGCTGAGGGACAGCGCCCAAGCCCAGAGTTCAAGCCCCACCACAGACAAAAAAAAAAATCCAAATCTAGGTACTGGTGGCTCTTGCCTGTAATCCTAGCTACTCAGGAGACTAAGATGTGATAACAGTTCAAAGCCAGTCCAGGAAGACAAATCTGTAAGATTCTTATGTGCAACTAACTAGCAATAAACCTGAAGTGAAGGTATGGCTCAAGTGGTAGAATGCCAACCTTGAGTGAAAAAGCCAAGTGAGAACATAAGGCCCTGAGTTCAAGCCCCAGTTCCAGCACAAACACCTGCACACACACACACACACACACACACACACACACACACACACACACACACACACACACACACACATACACACACACAAATCAAGAAGCAAAAGACTATAGGAGAATCCTTTAAAATTCTAGATAGGGGCTGGGAAGGTGGCTCAGTGGTAGAGTGCTTGCCTTGCATGCATGAGGCCTTGGATTCGATTCCTTAGCACCACATAAGCAGAAAAAGCTGGAAGTGTTGCTGTGGCTCAAGTGGTAGAGCGCTAGCCTTGAGCTGAAGAGCTGAGGGACAGCACCCAGGCTCAGAGTTCAGGCCCCAGGACCAGCAAAAAAGAAAAAAAAAACATTTTAGATAGAAGAATTGTACTGTACCTTCTACAACAAAATGATTTAATCACTAAGAAAGCCTTCTAATGGAAACTAAAGAAAGCACGCAAGACACAAAAATGCTTAAGTATAAACTATAACTGGGTAGTCACTTAATATTACATTTGATCATTTCTTATTGTCTCTAAAAGACAGCCTCTAAGAACCACATCCTAAACATTTGTTATCTACTTCACAACCTGGACCTTCTTTAGAATAGCTGATGGAAGGGTGGCTGATGGGCCTGGAAATGCCAATCCAGCTGCCCGCAGATGTGGTTCTTGACTCAACAGCTGAAAATGTAATGCAATATAGCCACAAAGAAGGTTGACTGAGAGGTTCCCAAATCTCATCCAAGTAGCATTATTCCCAACAACAGTCTTCTCTGCTTTGGAGGAGACCTAGAACAAAATCCAGCAAGCCAAGTCATGTTGCTAACCACAGGGACATCCAGGTGGACAGAAATAAAATAAACTCCAAACATCTCATAGACAGCAGAGATCTTACTGAACCCTGTCTTCCCAGCATCTATAGTAAGCTCTTGCTCTAAATGAGGATGTTTTTCATAATACAAAGGAATTCCGAAGTATTCACTAACTTGCTGAAAAATCAACAATGCTGTAAAGTTTGAGAGCCTTTGATTTCAGAGCTTCTTCATTGTCTAGCTCTGGTGCTCTGTGGAACTTCAGCATAAAACTCTTTACTATTCATAGTAAGGCATCAATAATAATGACCATGTGAACTTTTCAACCAGCTTTGGTTCACAACTGTTGTACCTTTCTGATCAGTATCAATCAAAAAGTTTTCATGAGTTTTCATGTACTGACCTGATATTTCACTTTCCTAAAAGTATGAAACAAATGACAGGTGAAAGGGACAGGAAGTAGACAGTACTAATACTTCTTGAGAAACATCCAATTTTCAAATTAACTTCTTTGACATTTAGACTCTAAAATGTCTGACATTTTTCTATGTAGTTATGCCTTGTTCTTTTCATGGGTTTTTCTTCAACTTTTCAAAAGCGTTATATGGATGAGACAGAAAGAAGAAAAGGGCAAGTCTCAAATGCACTCCAACACACTTGAAATAGAAATAACAGAGTTGACAATGTCCGCTTAAATACACCAAGCTCTGAATTATTACTTTCTTTCTTTCTGCTAAGTCAAAAGAAGAAGGGAGCAGAGGGAGGGAGGGAGAGAAAAAGAGAGAGAGAAAGAGCAGAGACAGACAGACAGACAGACAGACAGACAGACAGACAGACAGACAGACAGAGGGGGGAGGCTCACAAACTCCTCAAAAGAAACAGCCAGGCTCAAATGTCTGTTCCCATTCTCTGGCATAGAAAAGAATGGCAAGCTTGAAGGATGGCCAGGTAAGCTTTGGCTCAGACAGAAGTACAGGATCATGATTTCATAGATCAGTTACAATTGCCTTGTTGTATTATGAACCAGACATACATAATACGTCTTTTTCTTCTTTAAACAAACAGAACACTATTTTATTAACATCCCCCTTGAGATGGAGCACTGGTTTTTATTTGTAGTTCATCAAAAGACCAGGAGTTATCAGGTGATTTGGAAACTGAAAATAGCCCACTGGTTAAAAGGGCTCCTTTTATTAAGGACAATGCTGCCAGCAGTATAACCAGAACCCCACCTGGGCTTACATTCAGCTTACAAGATGCTAATCTGTGCACATCATGAGCACAGCTACATAAGAAGAGCCTGGGAAGATTGAATTGTTACATGGCCACAAATTCTTTTGTTCAGTTAGGCACATATAGTCCATTTCTAACCCATTCCTCTTTCCCCATCTCTACTCTATCTCACTCGAAGATAATGAAGCAAGCAAAAATAGCTTCTAGAATAAAACTCACATGATCCTGTCTTCAGTGGGCTTCTAAGTTCTTGAGAGTGACTTACAACTCCATTTGCATCAGACAAAAACAACATGTGTGCCCTTGTGGGACTGCAGCAGAAACCAGCTGTGTGACATTCTGAGCTCGCAGACCTCCCTTATGAAGAAGTGTGGCCAAGAAACCGATTATTGTAGGGGGAACATAAGGACACAGGATGCTATTAAGTCTACTTAAAAACAATAACAGAAACAACAACAACAACAAATGTGGGCAAAAAGTGACACATTCTGTCTCTAAGACTACATCAGCCCCCTGCAAGTCTCAACATTCCTCCAACTGACCTTCATACCCAGGGACTAGGGTGACCTGAAAGCCAGGTGTTAAAGATGCTCTATTAACCAGATGCTAAATGAACTCTAATTGAGCCTTGAAAATTGAATTGGATGTAAATGAGAAATTCATTATGTTCTTAAAACTTTGTGATTTCAGGATTCTGTTTTGCTTTACCAGCTAATGGTACCTTGCCTAACTCACAAATATAGTTGCCGCTGTGAGTAATAATGTGTGTATTCATATTATAAGCAATACAAATTTAGGACAGCTTCTCAAAAATGCTTTCATTATTTCTTGCTTCAACAATTTTAGACATTTGAGTTAGATTCATCTAACTTAATGAGTGAAGTCTCGGGGCTCACGTTTGCAACATATAACAACATATAGCAATAATATAAACACATGTATTATGACAAATTACAAAGAATGACATTGCCCCATTTGTTAGGAAAAGGAAAGACTTGGAAAAAATTATATCAAGTGAAGTAAGCCAGGCCCAAAGAAATATAGGTTCCATGGTTTCCCTTATTTGCAACAACTAGTATACATGTTTAGGACAAGCAAAAAAAAAAAAAAAAAAATATATATATATATATATATATATATATATATATATATATATATGACCATTTAAGATGATGTTAAGTGAAATGAACCCCAAGACAGGGACATAAGTGGGTTTTTCTTTCTTGCTATTGTTTTTTAACATACTTATAATGTATCATGTGATTTTTTTGTTTCTTTTGTATGTTATTCCCTCATGTTATATCCCCTGTTTTCACTGTATTTGATTCCAGTGCCCTGCATCTTATATATACACTTTTCTAATTTGGGGAGGGGAAAGGAAAAAACAAAATGCTTAAATAGGGATACAGGTTGACCCAATGTAACAATAAGATGTACAAGACACTATGTTTGAAAAAGAACTTCACAACTTGTGGCGGGGAGGGAAGGAGGAGTTGGAGAGGTGGGAAGGCAAGGGATGGTAGGAGAGAAACAAAGGAGGAGGTAACAATGTTCCATAAGAAATGTACTCATTACCTTACTCGTGTAACTGTAACCCCTCTGTACACTATTTTTACAATAAAAAATGTAATTAGAAAAAAGAAATAAAAGTGATCTAATATAGACCAGTGTAAAAGAGATGGAGGAATGAAATTTTTTTCTGGGAAAGTTATACTAACTAGCAATAGATATCTATCTATGTATATATCTATTTATATACATACATATATATGAATATCAATATATAGATTTTTATATATGTAACAATATATAGATATAAGACTTAAAAAAGAGCTCTCCAGGCAGAGAGCATACAGTTCCTAAAGTAGGAATGTACTTAAATCCATTAAAGAACTAGAAGAAAAGAAGGCCAGGAGAGAAAAACTGGACAATAGTCATCATGAACAAGGGGAAGAAACAAGAGAACAGCTCAATCAGAGAGGAAATGTGGAGAGCTGGTAAGGGACTTGACCTTGAAAACCACAGTAAGTATTCCCAATCCTACCAATAAGTATGCATTCCCAATGGCGCAACGATGCTGCTAAAGGAGTAAAAACTTGGTTCTTGGGAGTAAAGAGTCCTTTTGACAATGGTGTGTAGCCTCCAAAGAGCCACAGCATGTGTTAACCAAGAGCATATTTATGGAATTAAAATTTCATGAGGATTGGAGTGGACTGAGAGAAATATCTTAAAAGGTTTTTTAAGGAGGTGATAATGAAAAACAAGGCTGAGAAATACTGGAAGCTGCTGAATACTTTAAGTAGCAGAGTGCCATAATCCAATGTTGATCCCCAAAAAACATAAAACAGGTCATATACATTTTTTTCTGCTTAAAAATACTTTTTTATGAGTTAAAAAACCAAGATGGCTGGCTGGAAGTGCCAGGGTTGCTTTCCTTCACAACCGAGAAGTACATTGTTTCTACCAAAATCTATTAAAACTGATGAATTCAGAGAATTGCAGGATAATAAAACAGACAAATTCAGTAACTGACCATGCACAGTAGTACATGCCTGCAATCTTAGTTATACAGTATGAAATTATCCTAATGGAAAATTAAAGCAAGAAAAGGCTAGAAGTATGGCTCAAGCAATAGAGCACTAGCCTAGCAAAACTGAGGTCTCAAATTCAAGCCCCATTACAATCAATCAACAATTAATCAATAGAAATAAAATGCAAATAGAAATAAAACATGTAAATAATGAAAATTCCAAGAAAGTAAGATTACAATTCCATTCACATTACTTTTTTCCTTTTGTTCTGTGGAGAGTGTTTTAGTGTATGTTTATTATTGTAAAGATACTGTACAGTTACATGAGTAAGGTAATGAGTACAATTCCTATGGAGCATTGTTACCTCCTCCTTTTTCTCCTGCCATTCCTTCCCTCTCTACCTCCCCAATCCTCCCTCCCGCCCCCCCCCCCGCTAAGTTGTAAAGTTCATTTTCAACATAGTGTCTTGTACATCTCATTATTACAATGGGTTCACCCGTATCCTTATTTCAGCATTTTCTTATTTTCCCTTCCCCTCCCCAAATTAGAAAAATGTATAAACAAGATGCAGGGCACTGGAATTCACTATTTTTTAAGCCTAGGAAAAAGTAATGTTTACAAGGAAGCTTTTGTAAATATAATCACAGACAAAATAAAAAGACATCTGTTGTTCATGTATTTGAAGAATATTATTAAAATGTCCAAAGTAACACATATTAACATTTTAAGTCAAAAGAATAAAAAACTTAAATGTGAGTTTAAGTTTTCACAAAACTGTGAAACTATTAGAAGAAAAAATAGAGAAAATAGTTCAGGACATTAGTTTAGGCAAATATTTTTATATGATTCCAATAACACAGATAACAAAAGCAAAAATTAACAAATGAGATTACATTGTGCTAAAAAAAGGTGGGATTTTTCAAACAGAAACAAAAGAATGAAGATACAATCCACAGAATGGGAGAAAATATCTACAAACTACTCATCTGACAAGAGATTAATTTTCACAATACACAAGCAATATGATCAGCTCAACAGCAAGAACAAATAGGCAAATACCTGAATAGATTTTTCTCAAAAGAGGACACACAAATGGTCAATAAGTATATGAAAAATGTTCACTATCACTAATCATAAGAAAAATGCTCAACAAGCTATCATCTTACCCTAGATACAATGAGCTATCATGTTAGTTGGTGAGCTATCATCTTACCCTATTTAGAATAATGAATATGGAAAAGACAAAAAAGTAACAAATTTGTAACAAAGCTGAAGAGAAAAGAAAATTGCCACATGCTGTTAATAAGAATGTAAGTTAGTACATCTACTGCAGAAAAGAGTATAGAGTTTCTAGAGAAAGAAAGAGAGAGAGAGGAAGAGGAAGAGAGATGGAGGAGGAGAGGCAGAGAGAACAAGAAAACTGCTGCATGACAGCAATTCTACTTCTGGGTAAATAGCTAAAGGAAGTGAAATTAGTAGGTGAAAGAGATGTCTGTGTCCATGTGTCTATAGCTGCATTGTTCACAATAGCCTACATGAGAAATCAGTCTAGGTGTCCAGTAACAGAAGAGTAAATAAAGAAAATATATACACAGTAAAAATGATTCATCCATAAAAATAATGAAATTCTGTCCATAGTTTTAATTTCATCCCAATAACAGAGATAACAGCACTCAGGAGGCTGAAACAGGAGAATCATTAGTCCTAGCCAGCCTGGGCTACCCGTAAGACTGTGTCTCAAAAGTATCAAAAAGAGAGAGAGAGAAAAGAAAGAGAGAGAGATTGATAGAGAAGAGAATAAGAGGAGGGGGGAAGGAGGGGGGAAGAAAAGGAGAAATCCTGTAGATAAGAGGCCTGTGTTTTTTTGTTAAAATGTTGTACAGAGGGGTTACAGTTACGTGAGTAAGGAAATGAGTACATTACTTCACGATCATTGTTACCCCTTCCCTTCCTTGGTGTTGTTCCACTATCCTTCCCTCCCCCAGCTCCCACACTCCTATCCCATCTTGTCCCCCTCGCTGCCCAAAGTTGTAAAGTTCACTTCTAACATATGGTCCTGTGGGTATCTGTTGCAATGGGTCATCCTGTGTCCTTGTTTCAGCGTTTTGTTACACCCCTTGTACAGTATACAGTGACAACGGGATATTCCATAGGGGAAAGAACATACAAAGGAAACAACAAAAAATAAATAAAATCACATGGTACATTTAAAACAGTAACAATAAAGACAAACCTCTTGTGTCCATATCTTGGTGTTCCTTTCACTTAGCATCATCTTATATGGTCATATATCATCTTACATGGCTTTTTCAGCTCATCTGATACAATTATCCTATATGTATACTAATTATTGCAAATAAGGGAAACCATGGGACCTAAATTTCTTTGGGACTGGGCAACTTCACTTAATATGATTTTTTTCCAAGTCTTTCCATTTCCTAACAAATGGGGTGATGTCATTCTTTCTGATGGAAGCATAGAATTCTATTGTATATATGTATAATACTTTTTGATCCACTCATCTATTGAGGGACATCAGGACTGGTTCCATATCTTAGCTATGGTAAATAATGCTGCCATAAACATAATTGTGTTGGTAGCTTTAGTATGGTCTTGTTTGTGATTGTTTGGGTAAATGCCCAGAAGTGGGATTGCTGGGTCATAGAGAGCTCTATGTGAAGTCTTTTGAGGAACTTCCATACCGCTTTCCAGAGTGGCTGAACAAGTTTACAATCCCACCAACAATGCAGTAGGGTTCTCTTTTCAGAGGCCTGTGTTTTGTGTGAAATAACTGAGCCACAGAACAGAAAGATGAATGCAGGATTGTAGAAGTTAAAATTTTCTCTCAAAGAAGTAGGAAACAGAATAGTAGTTCCAAGGGCCTTGGAAGGAAGGAGAAATGGAAAAGGATTATTACTTTATATAAGGGTACATTTGGGTAAGAAGAATAATTTGTACTGATCAATATCAACTATGGTTGCCATTAATAAACAAAATCTGTCAAAATGGTTTCTAAAGGGATTTTTCAGATGTTCTCAGCACAAAGTAACAGATTTGGCAATTACCCTGATTTGATCAGTACCATTGCTGACATGAACTAAAATGTTACACTGAATCCCATAAGTATACACAATTACTACAGTAACTGAAAATAAATACATTTTTAAAAGACTACATTGTTAATGCTTTGTTACTTTGTTAATCATTGTTAATGATTTCTATAATTTCTATAATTTCTAATTGTATAGAATAAGCCTTTCATCCAATATATATTTAATATCCCATAATGAGTACATAACTAATTAATTCAGAGTCCCTCAATTAGCAACTAGTATGCAGAATTTGGATCCTAAAAGCCTTTCCCTTCAGCACTTTTCCCAAAATTTAACCTGTCTCCACACATGCAATTAGTTTAGTTGTCTTTGTTTTCCATACTGATTTATATTTATAGTATGGATCAGATACACAAAAAAATACAATATAGGACCTAGAATCTTTAAGAAAAATAGTGTCCTACCATATATTGTCCCCTATCTTGCAGGTTATACTCAAGACTTAACACAAAAATCTCTTGGCTCATGGATGAGTAGATCTATAGGAAGTAGGTGAAATGCTTCTCAGCTTTTGTTTAAACCACTGCCAGGAGATTGCAAAGGAGTTATTACCTGCACATGTAAATGAAAAACCCTAGGCTTCTAACTTAAATAGAATCTAGAAGTCTGCAGGAGCAGTTATAGATTCTCTTTTTCACAGAACCCTCTAGACAAAATGGAACAACAATGTTTACAGCAGTATCACAGTAGCCAAAAGTAGAAGCAATACACATCTATCAGTGAATGAGTGTGTATGTGTATACGTGTGTATATATCATGTATATGTGTGTGATATATGCATGCATGCAGTAAAATACAATTCAGTCTCAAGAAGGAAGGAAATTCTGCTACAACATTGATGAAACATGTGGACATCATGCTAAGCAAACTAAGCCACAAAAAGATAAATGCTGTATTATTATGCTTATATGCATTATACGGTATAGTTCATAGAGAAGAGATAAAAATAGAATGATGGTTGCCAATGAGAAGTGAACAAAAAGAGATTGTTGTTTAATGGCTATATACTATCAATTGAGCAAGAAACAATCTGGAGATGGATGGTAGGATGATTGAACAACAGTGTACTTACATTCCTGAATATAAGAACAGTCATGATGATAAATATTTTAAAATAAGTTTTTATTGTGAAAATACTGTACAGAGGGGTTACAGTTACATGAGGAAGATAATGAGTACATTTCTTATCCAGCATTGTTGCCTCCTCCTTTGTTGTTCCCCTACCGTCCCTTCCTTCCCACCTCTTCATATATTTTTTCACAATTATAATTTCAAATGAGTAGATGAAAGATCATTTAAGTTTTTCATTAATAACAAAGAAACAGTTCACAAACACACACACATATATACACACGCACACATACACACACACAATCAGAAAACCTAAACATCTAGACCACCATCTAGACCATTTTGGAAGTCTGAAAGTTTGGAACAGGCGAGGTTGAAAGCAAAGCAAGTAGGTGAATGCCCTAAGTGAATAGTGAATATTAATCTTCACATTATTTTTGTCAGTCCTGGGGCCTGAACTCTGGGCCTGGGCGCTATCCCTCAGCTCTTCAGCTCAAGGCTAGCACTCTACCACTTGAGCCACAGTGCCACTTCTGGCCTTTTCTGTTTATGTGGTGCTGAGGAATCGAACCCAGGGCCTCATGCATGCAAGCCAAGCACTCTACCACTGAGCCACCTTCCCAGCCCTATTCTTCACAGTTTCTTGAAGTCGATTTAGCAGAAGTGAAACGTGGGCAGGAGCAATCTCTCTGACCTCTGAGCAGAAGTGTCCATTCGGAGCAGTGTGCTCCTTTCCTTTCTTGGCTCTGGAGCCTACAAGAAGGAGTGGCAATCAGCATGGACTCCTGAAACTGGAGCTCTGAGCCATGGCAAAGTAACCGTGGGCGGTATTAGGCCACCTTGACTTGAGGCTGCTAGACAAGGGGGAACTCCTTCTAGCTCATCCTAATACAGAGTTTTAAAAGGAATATTAGAGTATAAGAAATAAGAATTTCAGCTTTCATCAGTAATAAAGGCCCTCTCTGATAATAAATGACTGATTTCTCAGCAACTGATTTCTGTGAGAAAATTCACAATCACCATTCCTCATAAAACATGGAGTTATACAGTGACAGTAATCAGTAAAGAAAAATTCCTTTACGAGGAGTATGTAGGGTGTGACTCAGTGGAGTGTGACTGTACGCGTGTGTGTGTGTGTGTGTGTGTGTGTGTGTGTGTGTGTGTGTATGCTTTGTCTGGCTAGTGGTATGTATATGGGGAGAAAAATAATAAATGATAGCATATGAAGCATTTCCTTCTTTTTTTCATTCTTCATGGCAAATAGTTCTCCCTTTTTTAACTTATTATTTTTTTGAGCTTAATATTATTGCTTTTATTTTATATATTGAGTTTTTTGTGAGGAAAGGGTTTTGCTCTAGAAAATTAATGCCTATTATAAAGTACCACCAATAGACTAGTTTAGTAGCTCGTGTCATTTTCTCAAATTTAATACACCAAAATTTTTTAAATATCAATGTAGCAACTTAATATTTACTGTCATTTTGTGAGGGTGTTAGCATCAATACACATTTCTTTATAGACGTGATCACTACAACTTAGAAATCACAATAAATTTGGAATTAAGCCTATTGCTCTAAGGTATCAGATTGGAAATATAAACTAACTTTATGGTTTTTCATGCTAATTAGGAGATGCTATGACAAAAACTTATGCCACTGAATTCTGAAAGTAGACAAATTCAAATACAAATGTAACATAACAAACTGTTGAATCTTTGTATGATAGACTAGAGAAAACAAATGATTTTTAAATTTTATTTCTTTATAAATTCTTTAAGTAGTTGTACAATGGGGTTTCACTTAGCCATGTCAGTCAGTCAGTACAGTGCAACTTGATCAATTTCACCCATTCTATTGCTCTTTCTATATCTCCAAACCCCACCCATATGATTTTATTTTTAATATCCTGAGAGTTACATACATATTTGGGGGGATATTATTTTTATTATATGTTTTATTGTAAAGATACTATACAAAGGGGTTACAGTTACATGAGTAAGGTAATGAGTTCATTTCCTCTCGAGCATTGTTCCCCCCTCCTTTGTTTTTCCCCAACCATCCTTTCCCTTTTCACTTCCCCAACTCCTCCCTTCCCCCCACTCCCAAAGTTGTAAAAGTCATTTTTAATATAATGTCTTGTACATCTCATTGTTACAATGGGTCAGCCTATATTCTTGTTTCAGCATTTGTTATTTCCCTTCCCCTCCCCAAATTAGAAAAATGTATATACAAGATGCAGGAACCCGAATCAAATATAGTGAAAGCAGGGGTTTTACCATGCGGGAAGAACATAGAAAAGAAACAAAAGAAAGCACAGCAACAAAGATAAAACCTCTTGTGTCTCTATCTTGAGGTTCATTTCATCCACTTTGGAAAGCAGTATGGAGGTTCCTCAAAAGACTACACATAGAGCTCCCCTATGACCCAGCAATCCCACTTTTGGGCATTTACCCAAACAATCACAAACAAGGCCATACTAAAGTTACCAGCACAACTATGTCTATCACAGCATTATTCTCCATAGCTAAGATATGGAACCAACCCAGATGCCCCTCAGTAGATGAATGGATCAAGAAAATGTGGTGTGTGTGTGTGTGTGTGTGTGTGTGTGTGTGTGTGTGTGTGTGTGTGTGTGTGTGTGTGTGTGTGTGTGTAAAATGGAATTCATCAGGAAGAATGACACCACCTCATTTGTTAGGAAATGGAAAGACTTGGAAAAAATTATTCTAAGTGAAGTAAGCCAGACCCAAAGAAAAATAGGTCCCATGGTTTCACTTATTTGTAATAACTAGTATATGTTTAGGATAATCTTACCAGACAAGTAGAAAAGGTCAAAAGCTATGCACATGTGACCATCTAAGATGGTGCTAAGCAAAATGAACATTTCCTTCTTTATCTGCAACAACAAAAACAACACAGCAACAGTTGCTACTTGGCACCTAGGGGAGGTGTTCAGAAACATGTACCCCAGTCTCATGAGTGTCAGGTTCCTGCAGACTCTGGGGTGTTTTTCTAAATCAGTATCTGTTAATCTCCTAGAGGCATCATGCCTCTAGGAGAAAATACACAGAAGCCTTTTCCAGCAGGTTGTCGGGAGGCGTTTGCGGGGAGGACTTTCTCTCCCTTCCCTCCCTCTCTCTGCTTTCCTCTGCTGCAGAATGACTGTGAGCTGAAGCCATTCCCAAACATCTGAAAACCATTTATGAAAAAACTGAAGTTACTACAAATAAAGACACTTTAAGCTGTGGTTCATATCTTTAGTTCATGATGTAACTGGACACTAAAATAATAGTGTACGCGCTAGTGGGAAAAATCACTGAGCAGCGTTCTAAAACATGTCATTGGCTCCCAGTTCTTCCACTACCAAAAGGGGATAAAAAACTCGTCAGATTTTGTTTCTCTTGTCTGTAAATAAGGGATATCAGATCATCCTTTCTCTAAATGGGGTCTGATCCAACTATGTATGAATACTTAATGAGCATGTGGTGGAGAATTGTTGGGAGGGGTAGGTGAGAGAATTAGGGGTGGGTGAGGAGATGGAATGTATGGGTGAAGGGACTGTCATGGAGGGGTCAGAATGAGCGATGAGGGGATATATAGACGAGGCATGTGTATATGTAGGTGACAGGATGAAATGGAATGGATGGCTGAGGGTTAGAGATAGGTGGGTAAAGGAATAAGAGAGTGAGGGTAAGTGAAGGGATTGGGTATTTATGAGAGAGGAGATGGGTAAGTACCTGTAACTAATACAGATTCCTAGGCCTGTTCTAGTACCATGGAATCAAAGTTTCTGAGAGGCCCCAGAATCGGCAATAAAATGTATCTCAGCTTTCCTTTAAGTAGTTGTAATCTTTTAATGACTTAGTAGCAAAAATGACTTGTACATACTGAAGTTTGTAACTATAAGATTAGACTCATTAAGTGTGCTTTCAGCTCTACCCTCCCAACATGAGCAGAATAGAAAAGAAAGGTGTGGGGGCTGGGAAGGTGGCTCAGTGGTAGAATGCTTGCCTGGCATGCATGAGGCCCTGGGTTCAATTCCTTAGCACCACAAAAAAAAAAAAATGGCCCTATGGTAGAGCGCTAGCCTTGAGCTGAAGGACAAAGCCCAGGCCCAGAATTCAATCCCCACAACCAACTAGAAAGAGAGAGAGAGAAAGAGAGAGAGAGAGAGAGAGAGAGAGAGAGAGAGAGAGAGAGAGAGAGAGAGAGAGAGAGAGAAAGAGAGAGAGAGGGAGAGAATATGAAAAAGACAGTCATAACTCTATATCTACTCCACCGTTCTATAATGTATAATATTTTGAGATCTAGGATGTACAAAAGAAAACATTACAACTTGTATTTTAAAATGAACATTCATTTCACGTCATCTGCATTCTTTTAATATCTACCATACACTTTAAAAAATCCTTACATCATTTTACAAAAGAGTTTCAATTCTGTATGTCAGTTTATGAGTACAATGTCTCTTGATCAGTGTCATCACCATTACATCATCCTCCCCCACATCTATCCCAACCCTGACAGAACCTTCAAGTTTCCTAGTTTTATTTTCACATATATGTATTTTCTTCACAGTGAGCATGCTCTATTTGCTAACTACAGGTTGATCCAAAATGTTTATTTTAAGCAAGAAGCCCTTGATACCTGTATAAACATGATCCCTATTAATTTGAGGTTAAGAATTAGGAGATTACTTTATAAGTCTAACAGGTAGGCTAATGGTTAAAATAATATTCATTGTTCAGTGCAAAATTTTACATTTTATTTTCATATGAGGACATCTTGCTCAGAAGCTTAGCCTAACACTGCAGTCCTGGCTGAAGGATGTGGGAACTGTGAGACAAGTCATAGGGAATAGCATGTGGGAAAAGGTAAAGGTTCTGAGGAAACTAGGAACAGATGTGCAAGCCACTTTCTGACAAAGGCCACTATGGGCTTTCAGCCACTGTGGAGCACCCTTAACAAGCTATTGATTTGATCTAATGTGTAATAATGTTTGATGCAAGGAAATCTCTGCTTCTCTTTTTTTTTTTTTTTTTGCCAATTCAATACCATAAATTGAGCCCTTTGCTTTCAGAAGGTTCTTATGCATATGCTGAATCAACAGATTGACCAACTGAATGACTGAATTCATATTTGTAAACAAACTGAACAAAATCTTATTGCTGTCATCTTTGTTGCTGAATTGAATTAAATGGTATAATCTAAATATAATCAAACTTCCAGAAATACACTGGTAAAAAGTATCAACTGAGATTGAATGTCAACCACTGAATTGTGTTTTTAAAGTAACTTGACTGAGTAAATTTACACAAATAGAACATTTTTTCCTATTTATAATAAATGTTTCCCCTATATCCATACCTCCATCTTTTGGCACACCCTTCTCCCTTTTGTGAACAAGTACTTTCTCCCCTTTCTATGAAATCTATGTATCAGAATTCACCGAAAGAAACATCAGCTGAGTACTAATGTCTCCTGATTCCAATCCTAGCTATGTAGGTGAGTAATCTCTTCAAGGTCAAGCTTAGAGGTCCACTGGGAAAGAAGAGTTAACTAGATCCCTTCTAGATTCCATGTCCCGAAGAATTAGCAGTAAGTGGGCTAAAGCCATACCTAAATGGTAGCCTAGTAAGAAATGGTTAATGAGCACAAGAAAGAACTGCTATGTACCATTAGGAAAATCAGTTTGTCCTGAGTGCCAAGAAAACCCCCAATGACTTCAAGTAGATTGGAACAGGCAAAGCAGGAAAACATTTTTTAATAAATTAGTTTAAGAAACTGCATCACACATTTCTTTAGCATCTTTGCTGGATCCTAATATGGATCCAGCTAGTTCAAAAAACTCTTCAAGGATAAGATAAAATTTCTTTGCTGTTTGTATTTAAAACGTGACAGATTTGTGGTGCGTTGGTTAGCTGTGGACCTCCCTGGTCTTGTGGGAGTACCTTGAAAAACTCAGACCAACACTGTCATGGCACAGATGAGGAAACAGAAGGTTAAGAGCATTGACCAAAATGACACAAGTCAGGGAGAAAGCTGGAACTGAAAGCTACATGTCTGGTTTCCTGAGCCTCTGTCTTAGGCCCTCTTGAGTATTTTCCTTTCCCTTTACTTTGAGGGCCTTGACTCCCTAAGAACAGGTCACATTAAAGCAGGTCAGGTTTGCCCAGTGTTTTAAGCTGTACCATTATGCATTGTCCTCATTTGGAATCTTTAACTTGATCAGGCCCCAGCCTCCCTCAGGCTTCTGATACAATTCACTTGGGGTGGGGGGCAGGGGGAAGTCCTAGTAGTAGAAGTTACAAGAGCTCCTTTAGGCAATCCTCCTGTGCAGCCATCATTGAGAAACTTAGCCTTAGAACAAAGTATAGTAGGAATAATCATGATTAAGACGAACTTTTCTAATCCCTTGTTAGACTCCAGACCTTCTGAAAATGTCTGTCTCTGACAGATCCTGTTTCTCTGGTCCTAAAGCCTCTAGACCCTCTGCCTCTAGAAATGCACCACTGCAGTCATATAAGAATCAAAACTAGAGACAGAAAATCAAGTTTCAAAACACTAGGTAAAAGTAAGGGGAGGACAAGTCCTCATCAGCAAAACAGAGGAAAGGGAGGCTATCTGATGATAAATCCCGCCAAGAGTATTTGGGCATTTTCCCAGAATTACCCAAATAATCCCGTGGAAAGCTAATCTATGTAGGCTAAATTCCTCAAAAGCTGCCTAAATCATGTGTTTTGATCAAAAGTTACATGACTGAAAAGCAAGCCAAAGAGGCCACACACAATTTGACTTTGACTTGACCCCCGCCCCCTTCCCTAAGCAGCTTACAGTATTGAATTAGACCTTCTATTTTAGGGGCCCTTCTGTGAATGCGAAGGCCTCCCCAATTCCTACACCCCGTTGGGTCCAGAGAAAGCCACCAGAGGATTTAGAGAGGGTGTGACCAAGAGCAATCCTCCGTTGGCCCCAGCATTATCCAATTCTTCACACCTGAGTCACCAGGCCAGGGAGCCCACCTGGTCCGTGTTCCGCACACCTTACAATGCACACAGAAACAAGGGGTCCGGTGATGGTGTGAGCAGCTCGCTGGGACAAGGAAGAGCTGGGGTGGGAAGGCATGTTCCAGCACTTTCTGGAGCTAGAGAGGGGCACGGAGGAAGGGCTGTCCCGAAGGGATGTGGGTCATGAGCCCTCATAGCTCCCCGTCCAGGCATCGCCTTCTCGCCTCTAACTCTGCCCAGCTGGGAGTAAGGGTCCGAGGACGTTCTGTGCAAAGGTGAACCCAGCCAGCCTGAAGTTTGCCAGCAGGACCAGCCTGAGCGTCAACCACGCGGCCGCCGCCACCTGTCCCGCCCGGAAACGGACCTGCCACAGAACGGAGCGCACCCCCAGGCGATGCCAACCCTCGCTACCGAGTACATGACTATATACCAGGACCAGAGGGACGCAGACACTCCAGCTGCCTACCTGTCCGGCGACATAGAGGAGGCAACAGGTACCCCTGAGGAGACGGGCCAAGAATCCCGGGCACAGTGCCAGCCGCCGTGCCATGGTCCCCATCCGCGGTCCGTCGGGTTCTGGAGTGAGGTCCTTCCTGGGAGGCTGTAGCCGCATGAGTGTGCGGGTCCGGAGGGCTGCGCGGCGGCGGGCGGCGGAACTGCCGGCGTGCGCTCAGCGGGGCAGCGCGCAGCGTCGGGGGCCGCGGGCCGTGCGCTCCTGGGCAGCGGCCGTGCCGGCCGCCCAGCCCCGCAGCTTTGAATGGGAGCGCGTGCGCCGGGGGTGGGAGCGTTATTTGTGAATGTGCCGCTGGTCTTGGCTCGGGCTGGTTTGCGCTTCTCTTCTTCCCCCCCCCCCCACCCCTCCCTCTACCAGCGCCCCCTCCAGCGCCTGCTCCTCCCCTCCCGGGTCAGCCCAGCGAAGGCGGGGAGCGCACACACCCGGCCGCGGTGCGCGCGTCGGGGAAGTCGGAGCGGGACTGCGCGCCGCTTTGAATTTCTTCATTTTGTCGTAAAAGGGAGGATCGCGCGCGCTGCCCACCTCGCTCCGATTTCCTCCGCCACCCGGGTATTCGTCGGAAAAGGCCAAGACTCCCGGAAGACTGGCGCTTTCCCACGAACGCATTCCCGGGGCTGTTGGCTGAATGTGTTTCCGGGAGCTCCGAGCTCCGGGGACCGTGGCTGCCTCGGGGAGCGGCGCCAGGGCTGGGGACCGAGACTGGGCGATTCACCCCCGACACCCCACTCCCGGTACGGGACTGAACGCTAGGATGTTTGTCGGTGGCGACCTGTCCCGGATGTGAGTCTGGAAAGGAACAACTCTCAACTCGCCACGGGGCCCCAGGACGGGTGGGTAGGGGGCCGCGTGGAGGAGGCCGCGCGGCGGGGCGGCCGGAAGGCGGAGCGCTCGGCGGGCTGAGATTGACTGCTGCCCGTCTTTTCCGCACCTGGGGCGGCCCGGGGAAGCGAGGGCGCCCCCTTGTCCGGTTTAGAGCCGCACTGCACTCTCCCGTTACATGGGTGGCTCTGGGAGCTTTCTCGGTGACGGGAAAGGAACCTTACGCCCAGCTGTCGTTCTTTGTCATTGAGATCCAAGCTCCATTTCTGCCCGAAAACCTGGCTCTCCAGAGCCTAGCTCGCAAAACCTCTTTATGAGAAAGCCAATCCCCACCCTCCCTCCAACCGTCTTCCAGGACACTCCACCCCGCTCCGAGCTTGGCAGGGAAGCTGCAAGGGGCGGGGAACTGGCCCCACTTCACTAAACTCTCAGATAAGGGGACTCAGCCCCGCGCTCGTGAAATCACTTCTGTGGAGTTCCCACGTGCGCGCTTTGGGACGAGCCTAGTATTAAATTAAGCCGCCCCCATCCTCCCTAGCAACTGTTCTCCTAATCCACAGGCTGCCGCACCAAGCTCAAGTTATGGGGTCCATCATCCAGATACCCACGTGGAGTAGCAAGGCCAGGATAGAAGTGCCTAGAAGAAATGAACGTGAGATGCCCCAGGATCCTCTTTTCTGTTCAGAATAGTGGCTTTGTACTCAGCTGGGATCAAGAAGGCTGATGGCCAGATTTACCTCTCAACTGCTAATGCGCATAGTTACTGAGTTCCCAATGTGTGAAAGAAAAAAAAAAAGAACGTGGAAAAAGGAATCTATCTTTGAGCTAAGTATCCCAGAAAATTAAAGCTCAGAGGTCAAAACTTGAAAACAAAATTTAAGTTTTTTTTAAAGGAAATTTAGGCTGGGATTTCAAATTTAATTTTCTTTTAAAGAAAAAGCAGTGAAATTTTAAATTAGCGACAACATTTCAAAGGTGAGACGAACCAATGCAACAGCCATACTCACAAGACAGTTGGAAATGAACTTTACAAGTTGGGGCGGGGTGGGGGGGTAACAATGTTCGACAAGAAATGTACTCATTACCTGGTTTATGTAATTGTGACCCCTCTGTACAGCAACTTTAACTTTACAATAAAACAAAATAATGTTTTAAAGTACCCCCCCCCAAATCCCACAGATATTGAGAACAAATTGCACAGACTAGAGACAAAAAAGGAGAACTATAAATGTCTTGCTCTGGTGACAGAGCTACAGGGCTGAGCAGAAAAAAAGGAAGCCAGTCTGTGCTAGCTAGTGAGGTGGTCCTAGTATTTATGCGGGGAGGGGCAATCCATAGCACCAGGCTGGGAAAAAAAAAGGGCACTGGTGTGCCACATCACAGTGCTAGGCCACACTAATTGAATGAAGAGAGAAAGAGGGCAATAGAATAATTTCAAGACTTAGAGGAAGATCCAGTCCATCCATATCCTCAAAACAAACAATTTGGCCATCTAGTCCAATAGCTATGCTTTTATTTTTATTTAATCTTGCTAATATCTGGGCTTGAAGGTAGGATCTTGTGCTCTTGCTTGGCTGTCTTGCTCATGGCTGGCACTCTTTACCAATTGAGCCACATCTCCAGCCCAGCCTTTTGCTGGTTAATTTGAGATTAATAATCAACTAGATAAATGCTGGTATTAACACCCAGGACCAGCAATGTATTCTGGCTAGGGAAGAGAAAAGTGAGTCAAGAAAGCTTAAATGGAAAAAGGAAGCAATGTTTGTGCCCATATAATAAGAGATGATATCTCCATAAAAGCCCCCCCAGGGGTCCAATTCCAGGTCCTGTGTCAGACAGCAGACACACCCCACAGGCTGGCTTCAGACCACAGTCCTCCTACCTACCTCTGCTGCAGTGAGCCCAGCTTATTCATTGAGAAGGAGTCTCTGTTTCCTGGGATGGGCTAATCCTACTGCTCTCTGACCTTCTTGAGTAGCTGAGATTATGGGTATGTGCCACCATACTCAACATGTACTTATTGAATAGACAATAAAAGATACCAATAAAACATGTCAATATCCTCCTAATAAATATGACAATGTTTGGCATAGAACCAGTTGTGTTCCTTGTGATCATCTGTGTCCTCAGGAAATCATTCTACTTTATTCTATTTTTAAATTAATTTATGTAATCTCTAAATAGTACTATTAATGCTAGAAAGCCCACTGAAACATATAAGATCACTCTTTACTAAAATACTTAGAAGCAGAGAGAGGGGGAAGATCCATGTTCCCAGAGCTAGGATTAATCTAAATAATCTCTAATGAATATTCTGTGTACATTATCAAATGTTCAGCAATAAAGGAATTGTCTGATAATTGGCTCATGTCCTGCTTTATTCCGCTCTTGGTCCTTAGCTAGAAATACCTTCTTGTCAGCCTTTATTTGCCTCAGTAGACAAGCAAAATACAGAGTAGAGCTGTTCAGTCGGGTGAAATGTTTGTTTTTGACAAGTTGAATGTCACACACTTTGTTCAAAGAAAATATACGTACCTGAATTGCATAGTTAAAAATCTACTCCCTTGAGTGAATCCATTTCAACAATATAACCAGTCCTCCAAGACATGTGGCTTCAACTATTACAAACTGTTAAATTATGTGCATAATAAAAAATGATAGGAAACATAAAATAGTATGTTTATATCCCACAGAAATGACTCAGACCCATATTTCAAAAAAGTAAACACTGGAAACCAGTGATTCTGCTTTCTGCCCCAATGTAACCTGTGTTCTAATTGTGTGTTCTATATGGACATGCAGATTTTTCCTTAGTCTTAGCAACTGGGTTTCTAGATTTTTTTTACATTTTAAGAATAAAGATTAGCTGATCCTAGACAAATGGGGTTTTATGAATTAACACTGAATCAAAATATTTACAGTAACTCTGCTTTCCTCTTAGGAAAAATAGAGTGTCTCCAGGGAGTTATAACCTCTCAGCAGACTTATCTTTTGCCTGGGAAAGAGTTGCTGAGGAGTGATTGAGCTCACAGCAATCCCTGGCATCCGTGAATGATAGTGCGTTAGTAATGCACATACCTAATCTCTCCATGTTGGCTTGCAAGAGCCTCCAGTATAAAATGTGACAGCATTTGTTTTTCTTACCACATAAAAGATGACATCACAAAACTGTTAAGAGGTTAAGCCATATATTATGGCTTTATTTCAGAGTTGCTGTTTGTGTCATATGGCTGTTGAGCAGGGACTGAATCTCACACACTTAACATTCCTGAGTCTAATAACATATATAAACTTTTTCTGGGTGAGGCCTATTGGGTGTGGTTTCATCACTCAGAAAATCTTATATAATAATAACCTTTTGCAAAAATTTCTCATTCCTTCTCCATGTGTTGAAGGATTTGTGCAACCAATGCAGCAAAGGTAAGCCCTCTGAGAGCATGGGATCCTTTTGCTATCCTTCTGATATCTGCCGTATCTACCACATGGTAGGTGCTTAATAAATGCGTGCTGGGATACACTGAATACTTTTTCAAATGAGAGCCACATTGATGAACTGTTGTGAGTTGCAAACACTCCTCTCTATCAATACTCAGCTTGTTCGAGCCAATGTATGTAGGAGTATTTTCATGATCACAATCCTTACTTATCTGCAGTACTAACATGATAGCTCTGAGACACACAGAAAACACTATTGATTTGGGAAGTAGCCATCAGCTCATCCACTTGACTTATGGAGTTTTATTCTTAGATTCCCCCAATGCCATTTAGAAATCTAAATATTTTTGCATGTTGCTATGATGTGCTTCGTTACATCATAAGTAGAGTGTGCATTACTGCTCTCTGTTCCCAGGCACCTTTGGAAAGAGTAAATGCTCAGTCCAAGTGAGCACCTGAAGTTCCTTGACTGTTTCAAAGCCCATGAAATAACTCCCACAATGTGGAGTCCCAATTCTTATAAAATCCCTGTAGTGCTGGGCACTGGTGACTCATACCTGTAATCCTATACTCAACTAGCTGAGATCTGAAAAGTGAAGTTCAAAGACAGGCTCAGGAAAAGACATCCCAGAGACTCTTCTGATTAACTCGCAAAAACCAAACCCCAAAAAAACAAATAAACAAAAAGCACAAGTGAAATTGTAAACTGAGTGGTAGAACGGCCTTGAGTGAAAAAGTCAGCAAGAGTGTGAGGTTCAAGCAAGCGCGCGCGCACACACACACAGAATCACTATAACACTACTACACTGAATTACTGTCATCTATCTTCTCAGCAACAACCCAGCTTTCAGGGCTGTATAATGACATACAGCTCCTGCATCCTGTATTGTCACCTTTTGTTATTTATTTGAAATCAGTGAAACAACCAAAGGAAACAGGACTGCTTTGAACTAAGTTATAAACCTCACTTCCCTCTAGACATGGAGAGAAAGCCATGTTATATATTATCCTGCCATTTGTTTATGCTGAAACAAAGATCAGTTTTGTATATATGGATAGTTTTGCTACAAGGACCTTCAACACTGAGTCTTGGAGAATGTACTGGAAAATCATACAATGAAAATAAACATGGGAAAGCAAATACTTTGGTTTGCTTCTCATGAACAACTTAGCAAAACAATTCCTCACAGGATCAGAATGAATCCAAATTATGAAATGGAACATAACTTGAAAGCAAGTATTACTATTGCCCCTTCACTAACAACCAATAGATATTTATTTACTTTTATGCTGGAATTGGGATTTGAACTCACAGCTTATGCTCTTGCTTATCTTTTTATTCCCCTCACAGCTAATCAGCATTTTAAATTGGTGATAGGCTCCCTCAAGACTTGTCTGACTCCTTTGGCTTTGAGTTGAGACCCTCAGATCTCAGCTCCTCGAGTAGCTAAGATTATAGCCATGAGCCACAGGCACATGGCTGATTGGTACACTTTTGCCTATGCTACTGCTCCATTTATCCTTAAATGTTGTCCCTCTTGTTACAAGGTACAACTTCAGGTGATCCTATACCTACTGAGAGGAAGATAAACAGAAAATGTAAAACATGGTGTACACTTGTTTTCCAACTGGATCTATTAGAACCCTGAAACAATCAAAAGCATAGCAAAAAATTAAATTCTGCCAAATCAACAAAGCCTTTAGAAGACAGATACTGTTGATCATTGTATATAAGACTAAGTGAACTAAAATACGGGTGCTTTGTACATTGTGATGCATTATGAAGAATACTTTTATTCATTATTCAGTGATACACCACTTTATTCCAGAAGAATTCAAGGAAACTTAGGAAGAGATGTTTTAATATTATATTCAGATGTTCATATATATATATATAGATAGATAGATATATACACACACATAGAGACATATATATGCAGATGTCTAATGTAAGTAGGTAAGTACATGAACCTTCTCTAGAACATTGAGGATTATCAGGTTATTTTGGGTTCTTTGCTTTTCTGATATTGATTGAATGTTTTTACTTGGAGCATGAATTGATTTCATAATTGAATAAAGCAATAAAGATATTTCCGTTTTGAACAGAAATTGGATGAGAAAGAAAAACAAGGATATGAACTTAAATTTGAATCAGGGATGAATTTAATAGAAATGTATGTTGCATAAAGAACTCAGCCAAAGCCGGGTGCCAGTGGCTCATGCCTGTAATCCTAGCTACTCAGGAGGCTGAGAGCTGAGGATCACAGTTCAAAGCCAGCCTGGGCAGGAAAGTCCATGAAACTCTTATCTCCAATAAACCACCAGAAAACCAGAAGTGGCGCTGTAGCTCAAGTGGTAGAGTGCTAGCCTTGAGCTGAAGAGTTGAGGGACAGCGCTCAGAACCAGAGTTCAAGCCCCATGACCGACAGAAAAAAAAAAAAAAAAAAGAACTTAGCCAAGATTTGGTTCTTAACTTTCAGAGTCATGCAACCTGATAAATTGCGATGCCCATTCTGGAGAGAAAAATCCGATGATTTCATTGAACAAAGTCTTAACAGAATACAAAAGTTTAGTAGTTGTCTTTATATTTTTTCTCACAGGGGCTGGAGGTTTAGCCCAGCGGAAGGGCACCCGCCTGGCGCGCCCAAGGCCCTGGGTTCGGTTCTCAGCCCTAGTTTAAAAAAAAAAAAAAAAAAGACATATGTTTTTTCTCACATACATTTCATCACACATGCACTTAAGTTTATTAGCATATAATTGTTATTAATAAAATGATATGAAAAATAATAAAGGAAACTGTAATTAGAATATAGTGTATACTTGTTGCAAAATTCCTTAAACAGGTATTCTTTCCTTTTCAAATGTCACATGTAAATTTAAAAGGAAGAAATGAAGGGAATAAAGGAAACAATTCAGAATTGAAGTTAGGAGAGGGTATGTATGTAAATAGGAGATGTAAATTGTTACCTGAGTCAGAAGACAGGTGAGAGAGGGAAGAGAGGGGTATTCTTTCTGGCTTTGTCTGAGTTTTCCACTGGACTCAGCATCAGAAAAATGGTATTGAGGTCCCACAGCTCGTTTCAATCAGCTGCACCTCCATAAGCAGAAATCTTTTATCTCAATAGCATAAAACAATATCTGTTCTTGGCAAATAGGTCAACTTTGGCCAACAGCATGTGGCTCAAAAGATGTGAAAACTTCTTTCAAGAGAACCTCAGAAATCTGAAAATTTTCGTAAAGAGCAATTTGAATCTAAAAAAATAGGTTCCTAAATTAGCAAGCACCTAGAGGAGATCCTCTCAGAAACTCTTCTTTCCTTCCCTGGGTTGGCATATTGCGATGTGCCCACTCAAAATATACTTCCCTTCTCATGGCCCCTATAGTGGCCAGCACACATTCCAGAGGAATTACTTATTTATTTCCTGGGCCTTGGCCGGATCGCTAAGTATCCTAGGGATCAAGAGCTGCATCCTTTAACATGTATCCCAATGTCAGGACAGTGACTACAAAATAGTGGGTTTTGATGTGTACTCATTGAGGGAAGGGGGGAAGGGAGGAGCTGAGGAAAAATGGAAAGAGGAGAATCTTAAGAACTTAAAAGGCTAGCCAGGCACTGGTGGCTCAGACCTGTAATCCTAGCTACTCAGGAGGCTGAGATCTGTGGATGGCATTTCAAAGACAGCCCAGTAGGAGAGTCTATGAAACTCTTATCTACAATTGACCATCAGAAAACAGGAACTGGTGCTGTGACTCAAAGTGGTAGAGCACTTTCCCTGGGTAAAAGAATTCAGGGACAGCTCTCTGGCCCTGAGTTCAAGCCCCACAATTTGGAGCGGCAGGTGTGTGTGGGGGGACTGCTAAATCTCAGGAGATAAATATGAGATGTCATTTAAATTAGATAGTAAGTATATTAATCAGAGAGTAATACAAAGATGTGACCAAGGCACATTTTTAAAAATGCCTTATGCTGGGAGAAGATTAAAAAAAACTGCAGTCTCAATAAGCTTTTACATTATGTCACTAACACAAAAATAAATTTGAACTTTGAGAAGACCATAGGAGCATAATCTTCATTCTTATAACTACAATATTATTGTTAGTGCCTAATTCCATCCTCTTTCAAAGGGATATTTCAGAAGGAATTTGTGAACAGACAGAGCAAACAGAACCTGCTGCAATCTTTGTGTCTCAAACACTATTACGTAGAGCACCAGAACATTTCTATCAGCTACCTGTGCAAATCATATTGGCTATGCAAACAAAGCATATTATTTTAGGCACTTGTAGAACCACATTCAGAATTTTTTTTCTCAGAGTTCACACATCTTACTAGAGACTGTAAAGCTCCTTACCAACAATTGTCTTAAGTAAATGTTAGGCTTGAGAAAATAAGGTATAAGGCTTACAGAAATACTTTATAAAAGGAAAAAGTTGTGAATTATTTCAGGAATTTGCTCATTCATGCAACATTTGCACTTTCCTAAATATTTCCACATATGTCTTATTTTAACAAGTCAGTTTTCCTATTGACCTTAGTCCATCAGACCTCAAACAAAATCAATACCCAAACTGAGCAAAATCTCCCAAGAAATATTTATTAATTACAACCCACACCATATTACTATTGTTGACATTAAAAGCTCTAGTCCTTATTTACATTGCCAATTTGGCAACTGTGTATTTACATTTCTGCAAATGATTTCACGTTATCACTCTGTCCCTCAAATTTCATTCCATGTAGAATTTTTCTTCTGTGTGCAGGTGTGTGTATGTCTTGGTACTAGGGTTTGAACTCAAGACTTCATGCTCTACTACTGGTACTGTGTCCTTCCATGCATTTTTTGCTTTGGTTATTTTTGAGATAGGAGCTTTTTTGCTTGTTTGTTTTTCCCAGGCTGCCCTAGAACTATAGCTACTAGCATAGTAGCTATAGGAAGATCATGATCTAGGGCATACATACCACTACACCCAATTACTCATTGAAATGGAGGGTCTCATAAATATTTTCCCCTTGGTCTTCCTGATGTTCACCTTCCAAGTAGCTAGGATTACAGGCATGAGCTGCCAGTACCTAGCCAGGTGGCATTCTTTCTGATTTTATAATGAATAAACTTACATTTCCAATTATTTTCTTGTATACCTTTTCCACCAAAGAAATTCTGAATTATGTCCAATTATATTATATTCCAATTATATTCCAATAAACAGTTGTTTTTCCTTTCTTTTTTTTTTTTTGTCCAGTCATGGGGCCTGAACTCTGGGCCTGGGGCACTGTCCCTCAGCTCTTCAGCTCAAGGCTAGCGCACTACCACTTGAGCCATAGCACCACTTCCAGCTTTTTTTTTTCTGCTTATGTGGTGCTGAGGAATGGAGCGCTTGCAAGGCAAGCGCTCTACCACTGAGCCACCTTCCCAGCACGACAGTTGTTTTTTCTTGTAAGTTTTAGTACTGTTCAACCTTTAACATTCAAAGATGACTTTTAACTTGATATTAGCTGTGAACTTGACTTGATCTTCCATTTGATTGTCGTTGACATTTGGCACCCTTCTTTGCTGTGATGAAGAGGCCTTTTCTGAGAGGTTGTGAAATCTTGCAGTCAATGGCTGACATGAAGGTTCTGAACTATTAGAAGAATGAAGTTTTTATATATTTTTATTGTAAAGATACTGTACAGAGGGGTTACAGTTACATGAGTAGGGCAATGAGCATTTCCTATCGAGCATTGTTACCCACTCCTTTGTTTTTCTCCCACCATCCCTTCCATCCCTATTCTCCCCACCTCCTGAATTCCTCCCACCCCCCAAAATTGCAAGGTTCATTTTCAACATAGTGTCTTCTACATCTCATTGTTACAATAGGTCAATCTGTATCCTTATTTAAGCATTTTGTTATATCCCTTCCCCTCCCCAAATTAGAAAAATGTATATACAAGATGCAGGACACTGACATCAAATACAGTGAAAACAGGGGTTATATCATGGGGGAAGAGCATACAAAAGAAACAAAAAAAATCACATAGTACATTATAAGTACATTAAAAACAATAGCAAGCAAGAAAAAAACCACTTGTTTCTCTATCTTGGGGTTCATTTCACTTAACATCATCTTATATGGTCATATGTACATAGCTTTTGACCTTTTTTGCTTCTCCTAGACATGTACTACTTATTGCAAATAAAAGAAACCATGGGAACTATGTTTCTTTGGGCCTGGTTTACTTCATTAGTATAATTATTTCCAAGCCTTTCCATTTCCTAACAAATGGGGCGATGCCATTTTTTCTGATAGAGGCATAGAATTCCATAGTGTGTGTGTATGTGTGTGTGTGTGTGTGTGTGTGTGTTTGTATAAAGAAAATGTGGTATATATATCACATTTTCATATATATACATATATATCATATTTCTTGATCCATTCATCTACTGAGGGATATCTGGGTTGTTCCATATCTTAGCTATGGTAAATAATGCTGCAATAAACATAGTTGTGCTGGTAGCTTTAGTATGACCTTGTTTGTGACAGTTTGGGTAAATGCCCAAAAGTGGGATTGCTGGGTCATAGATCTCTCTGTAAAACTTTTGAGGACCCTCCATAATGCTTTCCAAAGTGGTTGAACAAGTTTACACTCCTACCAACAATGCAGCAGGTTTCCCTTCTGGCCACATCCCCTCCAGCATCTTTTGTTATTAGCCTTCTTGATTATAGCCATTCTCCCTGTGGTGAGGTGAAATCTCAATGTTGTCTTGATTTGCATTTCTTTTATGGCTAGATAAGTTGGACATTTCTTCATGTGTCTATTGGCCATTCTTATTTTCTCTTCAGAGAAGTCCCTCTTTAAGTCTTTAGCCCACACATTAATTGGGCAGTTGTTTCTTTGAGTATGTGTTGTTGGGGGATTTAATTTTTTGAGTTCTAAGTATATTTAGATATGAGACTCTTCAAGCAGAAAAGGTCAGATAAGTTGATGTTAGGGAAACGAACCCTAAGATATGTATTCAAATGTTTTTTTTTTTTCTTTCATGCAATTGTTTCTAATACATTTATTTTTGGGGGGGGGTTCCGGTCATGGGGCCTGAACTCTGGGCCTGGGCACTGTCCCTCAGCTCTTCAGCTCAAGGCTAGCGCTCTAACACTTGAGCCACAGCACCACTTCCGGCTTTTTTCTTTTTGCTTATGTGGTGCTGAGGAATCGAACCCAGGGCCTCATACATGCAAGGCAAGCGTTCTACCTCTGAGCCACCTTCCCAGCCCTCTAATACATTTATAAGATTATTTCTTTGTTGCTTTGTATGTCCCTCCCCCACAGTATAACCCCTGCTTCACTGTATTTCATGTCCGTATAATTTGTGAAGGGGAAGGGGAAAAACAAATCGTTTAAATAGGGATACAGGTGGACCCATTGCAACAATGAGATGTACAAGTCGTTATGTCGAAAATGAACTTTACAACTTTGGTGCAGGGAGGGCGGGGAGGATTGGATGGGGGAGTGGGGGGGGGAGGATGGGGAAACAAAGGAGGAGGCTACAATGCTTGATAAGAAATGTACTCATTATCTTGCCCATGTAATTGTAACCCCTCTGTACAGTATATTCACACACAAAAAAGATATGAGTCTCTTGTCCATTGTATGGCTAGTGAAGATCTTCTCCCAGACTGTGGGCTTTCTATTGATCTTGTTAGCTATGTCCTTTGCCATGAAGAAGCTCTGCAGTTTCATGCCATCCCATTTGTCCAACCTTTCTTTGATTTCTTGTGTTTCTGGATCTCTATTAAGAAAATTTCAGCCTGTGCTAAGAAGCCCTAGAGTTTCTCCTATTCCTTCCTGTAATGTTTTCAGGATGTCTGCTTTTATTTCAAGGTCTTTGATCTATTTGGAGTTGATTCTGGTACAGGGTGATATATAAGGATCTAGCTTTAGTTTTCTACAGGTGTTTAACCACTTTTGCCAGCACCAGAAAAGACTGTCTTTCTTCCATTCTATTTTTTAGCTCTCCTGTCAAAGATTAGGTGGCTATAGGTCTGTGGGTTCATTTCTGGGTCTTCAGTCCTATTCCATTAGTCCTCAGATCTTTTGTAATAGCCCCACCAAAAAAAATACCTAGGAGTTAACTAAAGAGGTGAAGGACCTCTATGATGAAAACTTTAAAAAACCTGAAAAAGGAAATTAAAGCAGAACTAATGAAGTGGAAAAACCTCCCACGCTCCTGGATTGGGAGGGTTAACATTGTGAAAATGGCAACACCGCCAAAGGCTATATACAAATTCAGTGTGATACCTATCAATATCCCAACCTCATTCTTCAATGAAACAGAAGAAGCAATCCAAAAATTCATATAGAACAATAAAAGACCACAATTAGCAAAAACAATCCTTAGCAGAAAGAACAATGCTGGAGGATTATCAATACCAAATTTCAAATTCTACTACAAAGCCATAGTAATAAAAACAGCCTGGTACTTGCACTAGAAGACTTGTTTTTTAAATCAACTATCTTTCAAACAAGAATAATTGAAACTTCACAGTAGAAAGACTGCAGAGGTGTTTCAGGTGTGAATAAATTCATAGTGCTTGTTGAGGTGTGGTGGTCCTTAGACCATCTGCATTGGAATCACGTCACCTACTTGTGAAAAGTGCACATTTCCAAGTCCTATCTAATGCTTAAAATTCCCAATCTGTGGTTTTTAACATCTGAGCACCTCCCTTCTCTGTTGTCATATTTTTTAAAACAAAAGGCATAAATAACTTGGATTGAAATGGATTATGTGATCAATATAGATGGTAGAATCTTCTCTACATCCCATGACACTTCAATCTAACATGACTTCTCACAATATCTGGGTTTCTCTGAACGACAGGAGGGTTTAGCTCTTCACTGATGTCATTTGCAGTCCCCTAGGTTATCAGAAAGGAATCTGAGATGGGCTTTCCAGGAAGAGGCTATGGAACCTGAAGTTTTATTTCTTCTCAAGATCAGGGGAACTGTCCAGAGAAAATCCCTCACTTTGGGGGATTACATTCCAATTTCTCAATGTTTGTAAAACATCAGAGCTGACTAGAAAGATGGAGAGTTAGCACATGAAGAGGATCTGAACCATGAAGGATTCAGCTAGTGGATCTGGGCCCAAGGCCGGGTTTGAAAGGAGAATGTTTTATTACTTGGCATGATTCCCAAAACATGTCACTTCTGATTGCTTGCATTTTCTAATCCTTTCATACATCAATTCTGTAAGGCCTCACATTCCTTTCTCTAATTCAAGGACTAAAGGCAGACTTTACAGGTACCAGGGAAGTTCTCTCTCTATATCTCAGAATCCATTAAAAGATTGCCGATACATTTATTGTTAGTTCCTACAGACTTCTAAGTTAGAAATGTTGAAAATCTCTGATGGCAGTATAACTCCTATCTAGCTAATACTTTTTCTACTTCTGAGATGCTGATAAAACAGATGGTAAATATTGTAGGCTAGCTCCAATGGCTGAGCAAGTTAATAGCTAAGTTATCTATAAGATAGTAGAGAACAGGAGAGACTATGGCAAAGTAGAGAATCAATGTCCAGCCTGAAGGGACTTTTCTAAATTGTACAAGCCAAACAAAATAGTGGATTTTTAATACTGCTGACATGTGTCTCTGATAAATCTTTCCCAAATTTCCCTCTAAATACCTACAATAACTCAGATGGAAATGCAGACTAAAAAAAAGAAGAAAAGAAAAGAAAGAAAAAAGAAAAAAATCATAATGAAATCAAACTTTTGCCAGAATTTGAAGAGAAGTTATTTTAACTACAAGACTGTTACAGCTGGATGGAAACACAGCCATGCTCTGCCTACCCAGGAGTCTGTAAGAGAATCACTTCCTGTCATTCCCTAGAGTAAGACCACTCCAGTCCATTTCAACTAAAAGACTGAAGCTCTGTCCTGGTTTCTAATATTCTCTATTTTGTGGGAGGGAACATAGTACTGCCTGATTCCCCTTAAGTATGTCCCTACTTCCCAAATGGCTTTAATTCTCAGGAAGCATTGAGCAGAAAGGGACATTGTGTAAAGCTCCCATAATAGAAACCTACCTCCAAGTACTGTAAGTTGCACTTGATCCAGAAGCAGGCATCTGTGTCAGAATAAGATCCCATCCCACTCCAGATGTCTGTTAAGTGGTTAGCAGCAACACACTGCTTCCACTTGCCCAATATGCCAGTCTATGAGTATATGCTAATTAAACTATTTCTTACTCTAGGAGAGCTATTCCCAACCTGTTCTGTGGTGAATAGACATTTTTCAAATCACTTTTTTTTTACTATTATAACTTCCATTTTTTTCATTTTCGTTTCCCTGTTTTATAGATACCCACTCCCCTTACTACTCTTTCCAATGCACTGTTTCACTTGTCACATGTGTTTTGCTTTACCGAAGCTTGATCTCCTGAAGGGATGAAAGAAGAGTATTGCATGACTTTGAGTGACAGTAGACTAACACAGAACCTGATATGCACAGGCATGTCCATCATAACCAATGCATAGTCATTGAATGAATGAAGAGGGTGAAGGGGGCGAAGAAGAATTAGTAGAAAACCCCGGTGGCCAACTTTACGAAGACTAGGCATTTTAGTAGAACAATAACAAAGGGTCTTAAACCCACACATGCCCTAAAAGTAATTACTGGAGTTGCTGCTGGTACCCTGTGTGATATGATTACCATTTGTGGGGATGATCAAAATTGCTTGTTAACATAATCAACTATGCAATTTTTAATTCTAAAATGGAACATTTTTGCATAAGAAAGTAAATTCCAGCTATGTGCTAGTGGCTCACATTTGTAATCCTACCTACTTGGGTGTCTAAGATCAGGAGAATCATGGTTCAAGGCCACCCTGGGCATACATACATGATACTTTCTCAACCAAAGCTGGACAGAGCCACACATGCCTGTCATCTCTCATGGGAGACTAAGATTGGGAGGATCATGATTCTAGTAGGCCTAGGCCTCTGTTACTTCTCATAAAAGAAGGCAACACAAACCCTGAGCCTCTCTACTGTGCTACATGGCTAAAATCTTTGTCTTTTAAAGGGGAATTGCAATGGATTGTTGCATCATAAGCCTAGTCATATTCAGGGAATATATCAACTTTCATTCTGTTGTTATCAGCCTCTAGAGTAACCTACAGGATAAAGAAGAGGCACAGGGAATGTCTTATTCCAAACAGAGTAATAGGAAGACTAGATCTTATTCATCCATAAGAGGTATGGGAGTAGGAAAGTAATGGGGAGAATTGCTGGTGATCTGTTGGGAAGTTGGTGAATATTGCAGCTTGTTGGTTTCTAGAAGGTTTATTGATTTCATCTCCCTAAGAATAATTGCTATTGTGTGATGTGAATGAAATATAAAAAAAAATTTAGACCACTTTCTTCCTTTTACCACATTATTTACTAAAGCACTGATTGTTTTAATATAGTTTATTTTTAGTCATAATTAGTTTTTCATTATAAAAATATTAGCCTGTCTCCATGTCTACATGAAATCTTGGAATATATTTTTATGTTTTTTATTGTGAAAATACTGTACAGAGGGGTTATAGTTACATGAGCAAGATAATGAGTACGTTTCTTATCAAGCATTGTTGCCTCCTCCTTTGTTTTTCCACTACCATCCCTTCCCTCCCACCTCCACAACCACACTCCTCCCCTTCACCCCCGCCTCCCCTGAATATATTTTTAAGTCTTGGGTACAATACTGATGCTCACTAAAAGTTAAGTAATGCTTTCATCATGTTCATTCAGAGACAACTAACTCCATCTGCATGAGAAATAGAACCTGATTTCTTCCCAGGTGTACTGTGCTAGCTACTTTTGTGGAGGTATAACTAAAATACTTGAAAGAACAATTTAAAGGAAAAGAAACTTTTTCAGCCCACACTTTCTATCCTTAGTCCTTGCCTCTAATTCTGGACCCTTTATGACACAGAACATTCTCCATCAGGATGAAGGATGAGGAGGAGAAAGCTGTTTGCTTTATGGCAGACAGAAAGCAGAAAGGATAATGGACAAAGGCACTAGAGACCAGGGTTTTCTTCCTCCAATTTGCTCCTACCTCCTAAGGTTTCCATAACTTTCCCAAATAGTACCACCAGTTACCACCGGTTAAAAACCAAGCATTCAACACCCAAGCTTGTAGGAGACATTTCACATTCAAACTATCACATGAAGAATGGAAGAAGCCAGAATTTAGTCAGAGACATGCAATGTAACTGTCATGCAGAGATGACTTTCTAAAAGGAATAAAATCATGGTTACTAAGTAATACCATTAGGATTAGCATCTGGGCAAGACTTTTTAAATACCCAAACAGTTGGCTCCCTGAAGTTGTCAAATGAAAAAGGATTCAAATTACAGGCAGATTTACAGCCATCTCCCAGGCATTATGACCAAAATTCCTGCTAAAATATTTACGTGTCATTTTCATCAGGTCAGATTTTTAATTCATGACATGCTTCCATATTTGACTAGAGTTCAAAATAGGCCCCTTTGAGTAAATAGTAAATATTTTCATATCTAAATGTTTGAAGAAATTGTTGCATTGTGTTTCTTTTCCTTTGAGGATAATTTAAAAGGAAATTGAACTTGATTTGCTTCTTTAAACCATTCTAAATTAGAATAAACATTTCCCTAAGAATTTAAATGATAGTCACATTGTTCCGAAAGTCTAAGTTGGCAAAGGAGATGACCTGATTAGGAAAAGATGTAAGTGCATTATTTGAGCTGATCACATGGTTGAGTAAGAAACCCAAACTATCAGAGGGAAGAGAACACAGTAGGTCTGACTTTCATTATTATCAATATGCCCTACTCTGTGGTTCAAGGAAGTTGAATCATTATGGCTAATTCTACTTATTCACTGCTTCTAAGGGCAAGGCAGTCTACATTGTAAGAAGGAAAGAATGATAGGGATGTGTGGTTCTACATATGAATTGGTCCTTACAAATCTGGAATTTGTCCTTGAAAACTGATACATATTGGATCACTTAAGTGACCACAAAAACTGCCCAGCATATCAAGCTTCCTTGTAAAGGCATCTAGTTGTTGTGCTGAAATCTTGAATTTGTGATTCATCCAGATGTCTAAAATATGAGGTGAACTCTAAACAACTTTGTTTTCCATTTCATCTACATGTTGGGTATTTTCACCTCTATCTGCAATTGATTCATAGGACTGCATTTAACAGAGGATATGGTTTCAGCACAGCCCCAAAGTCATGTCTGTCTTCATCAGGGCCAGGATTTACATTTCAGCATTTAGATTACTGAAATCACCCCTTTCTTTGCCACAAAAAAATAAATGAAAATAAAAAAGACATCATGAAAACAACATTATGTCTTGGAGTTCAATCCCCATAACCTTACATCAGCAAGAAATGCATCAGCAATACCCTTAGTACTGTTTCAATAGCATTACACTTCTCTAAACACCATGTAATTTGATAGTACAAACATTTCTCAATTCAATACAGTATGATTTCTCAATTCCTGCTTTTAACTCTTGTCATGATCAGAACTTGTCTTGAAAGGACAAAGGCTACAATTCTACTTTCGATGTAAACAATAAATATTTCTCTAAGCACTTAAATGCAGACTATATTAATACCTACTTAAAATAGGCCAGAAACTGGTCTAGAGCCTGAAGATTGAATGGTGATCAAATCAAAGTCTGGTGGTATAGTAGGAATGAAAGACCCCCTCCCTAACCAACCAGGCCCTGAGCCTCCTTTTTTTAGGGGAACAGAGTTTTGTATCTAACCACGCTATTTCTGGCTTCTGTAACATGCTTTGCTAAGAAAATTATATTACCCCCATATTCCCCCTTTTGATAACTAACCTCACCAGTTAATCAATAAGCCCACACCCTACTAACTAACCCCACCCCGCAGTCAGCCCCCTGGTGTGAGCAAACGATTAGGCGTCGACTCGGACAAAGGTCACTTCCTCATACCAAGGGCCGGAGACACACAACTCCGCACGTACACCGAGGGACCCCCTCAAACAGTGATTGGCCAAAACACATGATTTGTTTTAAAAGGATTGGCTGCCTGTGTGCAGACCAGGTTGTAACACTTTAAATTTACTGGCTGAAAAAGCGCGGGCACTCCTGTAACGGACAGAGGGGTCCCATAAAAGGACCATCCCCGGGACTGCTCGGGGTTCCCAGCCACTGACCCGAACCTTGCGGATCTCGAGGTCACGTGCACCTGGGAACCTGGGCATGCCCAAATAAAACCCTCTTGCCTTTTGCATCTGGTGTCGTCTGACTGGTGCTTGGGGCAGGGAGGTCCTGATATGGGGGACACCCGAAGTCGGGGGTCTTTCATCTTGGGGGCTCGTCCGGGATCGCCCCCTGACCCACTCCAGCTCGGACCCACCAGGAGGTAAGCCGGCCTTTGTCTTTGTCTCTGTCTGTCTGGTGTTTGTCTCCGCGCAGCGTCTGTACTATTACGCGTAATAGCTCTGTATCTGGGCGGCTTGAGAAGGAGCTGACGAGCTCGGACTTCTCCCCCGCCACCCTGGGGGACGCCTCAGGGATTAGAGGGGCTCGATTTTTCGGAGCTCATGTCTGGAGGAAGGAGGGAACGTTGAATCTCTCTCCTTCCCGGGGAAAGGAGGGAACGTGGAATCTCTCTCCTTCCCGGGGATTTTGCTTCCCCGTCTGAAAATCTGCTTTCGGTTCGTGACCGGAGCCGCGCAGCGTTTGTCTTAACCCGTCCGTTTTTGGTTCTTTTTGTGTTCAGTGTTGGTTTAACTCTTATTCTTTTTAACATGGGTCAGGCTGTTGTTACTCCTCTGTCTTTAACCCTAGACCACTGGAGAAGTAATCTCTCTCTTCCTGGCCCCGCCCTGGAGTCCTACTCCAGGGTGACCTGGAGGAAGGAGGGAACGTGGAATCTCTCTCCTTCTCGGGGAAAGGAGGGAACGTGGAATCTCTCTCCTTCCCGGGGAGTTTAGCCGTGGTCGGCCACTCCCATCTGAAGTTGCTTTTTCTGTTTGGCGCCTGTCTGTTTTTGTCTGTTTCTGTTTAGTGTTAATTGTCTCTGTTGTCTGTTTTGTTGCCCTTAAAGGGATGGGGCAGCAACTAACAACCCCCTTAAGTCTGACTATAGATCACTGGAAGTTACAGCCTGAGCCGAGATTGTCAGGTTTTGGAAACTTGCTTGTTTGTCAATTATGAAATTGCCACTGACCACCTGCGAGTGGCCCCAGTTAGATCTCAGCCTCAGGCCTTGGCTTAGGGGGTCTGAGCGTGGGGGAGAACCTGTCAGTCTGAGGGGACGGCCGCTAGGGACTTCTTTCCCTTGCCCCAAGATGACTGGGAATTCTCCTCTGCCTTGGAAGGCCCCTGGGTCAACGTCTTGAGGAATCTAAGAGAAAAATTTCTCTGGAATGAGTAGAGGGGGTGTTGAGTCCCCTGGTAAGTGGTGAGATGTCGCCCCATTCACTGAGACCTGATTTTGTCTTTGTGGCCACTTGTTTGTCTTGTTAACTTTAGTGTGTTTGTTTTATGTTTTCTGGGGTAGGAAAGTTCTGGGTGAGTGTGGCAGGCTCACCCAGCAGACTCTGGATTCAGCTTGCTGAGTGAGAACAGCACAGAGTTCCGGTAGGGATAAACTGGGGCCCATTAGTCCCCAACTCAGCCTTTGGTTCTTGTCTAGTTCTGTTTTAAAATTGGTACCAGTTTTAAATGTGGATCCTTGGTTTTTGTGTGTATCTGTGTTTTTGTTATTTATTTATTTAAACATCTCTGAGGGAATAAAAGTTCCAACTGGGCTTGGTCACAGACCTGCTATGCCCACCCTCCCTGCGAGGCATGGAAGGTTACTGGGCTAGTTTGGTTCCCTTCAAGCCTCAGGCTGCACCTTCTCCCAGTGGAGGCTGCTGGAGGACAGGCGAGGGCGTAAATTGGGTAAAATAAATAAATAAATAAATCAGGCCAGTTTTGTTTTAGGTGACTCCCTCCCCCAGCCCTCCTCCAACTCAGAAGAGATTCAAAAGCCTTGCTAACAAGCAAGCTCTGTGAAAATGAAGCCCAACAAAGGTACCTAGTTCTAAAAGAAATACTGTCTTAAATTTTTGTTTAAAAACTTTAGAAGGCGTACATACAACTGATTTTGATTTTTGCGCACTTTAAGATCTGTGTGAGTGTTTTGTGTGTGTCTGTGAACGTGTTCAAAGATGAGAATTGTCAGCATGCTGTAACAATTGGGTGAGTTTAAATTTAAAATTCAAAAGGTTATGAGGTTTGGACATGACCAAAAATTTTAAAGAATCTTCACATTGTTTTAAATGGCTTTTTAAAGATTCTTTAACTTGCAAATTAGAAAATCTGGTATTTTAAAAGCTAATATTTTAAAATGCATAAGTCTGTTTATACTGTAATCAAGTTATCTGGCTTAACAAAATGCATTGGCAGTTTGGCATTTAATTCCCTTGGCTAAAATTTGGGGAAAAATAATAGAAATTTAAATGTAAAAGTTAGTTTAACACTGTCAAAGATGTTACCTGTTCTGTCTGTCTAAAACTGTGTATTTCATTCAAGAACCAAGAGAAGAGACAGGGGGAAAAACTTAGAAGCCAACAGAAGACCTATCTTTAGGGGTGAGGGGTGAACAAGCAGAAGTGCAGTTCAGCTGGTCATGCATGGTGGGACAGGCCCTGGGAGGAGTCCACCCATGGTGAGGCAAGCTGGCACAAACGCAGTTCATCTAACCCTAAAGAGTCGGATTGGGTGTGTGCCTGCCTATTCCATAGGAGGGGCCAAGTGGCCCATCGTTGTTCTGTCTCTTTTCCCTGTGGATAGCCACTGAAAACATGATTAAAATGAGTGATGTGATGATCTGATTAGTATTGCTAAAACTTCCCCTTGGATGTGTTAACATTAAAATTAGGAAGGCCTTAAAAAGAGGGTTAAAAAGTTATTTGTATAATGTGACTTGCTTTTAATGTTTACAATTAGGATGTTTTTAAAAGTCATAAAGACGCTAAGTCTAACTTTTTGGTTCAGTTATGATGATTGTTATTTTCTCATTAAGGAAAAATTGTCATCTGAGTTTAAAAATCTTAATGTATGTCTGTTTTAAAACAAGAAGCCAAGAGGCAATGAGTGACACTTGGCCTCAAGATTTCAAGGGATCTTTTCAAAACGCAAATAATAACTAAAGTATAAAATATTAAAGGTGATTAATAAGAGGTTTAAAAAATAGGGAATGGATTTTTGGATATAAAGTTTAAATGTAAAATTGTTCTTGACATTGGCCTCAATGTGCACAAAGGAAAAATTAGGATTACCAAAATAATTGCTATTCTAGTTTGCTCTTATAGGTTTTTCGAGTTTCCAGCAAAGTCCAGAGCAAAGCACAGAGGATTCCTACAGTTTGTCAGATGTAACTTTGACTCTTAATAAGTTTCAGGTAAGAGCATGCTTAAAAGCTACTTCTATGTTGACCACCTTGTTGCTTTCAATTGGAGTAAAGTGGCCTTTTATAAGACTCATTGATCTGCAAACTGGTTCAAAGCCAGCCCGGGCAGAAAAAGGTCCCTGTGAGACTGTCACCTCTACTCAGCCAGCAGAGTGCTGAAAGAGCAAGCAGAGATGCTTTGGGACTCACAGTGGCAGAATACTAGCCCTGGACTGAAGAGTTAAGGGACAGCATTCAAGCCCCGAGTCTGGGACTCAAAGTGGCAGAGTGCTAGCCTTGAACTGTAGAGCTGAGGGACAGTGCTCAGGCCCCGAGTTCAAGTCCAGCAACCAGCTAAGGAAAATGCCAATGAGGCATTTATCCAGTGTAGAGAAGACACTCCTGGGACAAAAACAATGGAGGAGCATCCAGAGGCAGTAAGCCACTGCTTGGATGGCAGAAATGTCAGATCCTAGAGTCATTTGTGCGTGGCCCTTCAAAACTGATCAGAGCCGGGAGGTCATAGGAAGATAGTTTGGAAGCATGCCTAATGTTCATGACTACCTTGTAAGGGACAGGAACTTGCCAGTCCTCTGTGATAGTAAAAAGCTAATGTTATAAAATGTGGGGGGTAGTTTAAATCTTAACCCCTTTATGTGCCAAAAGCTCTAATTGGCAGTAATATTGAGCTGACACCAGTTACATGAAATTCATCTTCTCAGGAAAAAGTTTGTAAACCTGAGAGTGTGTTTCTATTGATATCTGTCTAAAGGCCTGCAAAGGTAACTCAGGCATTGTGTTAGGGTCACTAGAGATCACATTCCTAAGTCATCCAGAAAGATGCTTTTACAAACCAGAGTGCTAAACAAGCTACACTGCTATAGCTGGAGAAAAGGTCTGTGCAGTTGTCAAAAGTTAAATATTGTTCTTAATGACATCTAACCCTGATGGCCTCTTTGTAAAATAGGCTAAGGTTATAGGCTCCTGGCTAGGTAAGATCAACGCCCCTAAAGTCAGCTTGAAGAAGTTACAGAAGATGGACCTTCGCCCTTCTACCCCCATTTTAAGATCAAGGGTCCAGAGTCAGTTTTGGAAAAATGAGGCAAAATAGATAAAATAATTTTTAAAAAAGGGCATAAAAAATAGTGTTAACTCTTGTAGGTGTGCAAGGTGTGGAGACTGCATTTGTCAGAGATGGTTACAAGACTAAGCCTTCTGTGTCTATTTACTAAAATATCTGGATAGTAAAAAGTTGTGATTTTGGTAAATTGTCCTGAGCTATTGTTTAAAAGATCTTAAAAACCAGCAGGATCAAAGCCTGCCAAGCCTATGCAATGTATCCTTAACCAGTCTGTGTAGGAATTTACAGCCGAGCATGAGGTGTGACAGTCCCTTGGAGCCACTGAGAGATCCTGCTGTTGCTGCTGCTGCTGCTGCTGTTACGGTTGCTGCTGCTGCTGCATACCCTAATGGGTAAAGTTCAACGACGGCCTGACAGTCACTTGGAGGAACTCCTGCTTGATTCCATCACCTGAGTCTGCTTCCTGGTTGACTGCTGCTAAATCTAAGATCTTGTGGGACATTCTTTTGGGTGATATCCAGAAACCCTCTCTTCCCACAGTGGATATTGGGGACAAGGATATCACTGGCTTGCTTGTCTTAGGCACTTCAGTGCATAATGACTGGAAATCCACTCTATGGTCACAGCCTAGTTTGGCTCTGGTATGGTAATAACCTGAGTGTGTTATCAATGGAGGTAATACTCTTAGCCTTAAAATCTAGCAAGCTTCTGCATCACAGTGGTGCCTTAAGGCTGTTCTAAGATAAAGGTTCTGCAAGCCAAAGGAAAATTGGGCTTGTAACACTGGAATTACCCCGTGTGTGTCAGCAGCCGTTTTTAACCCAACTAGGGATTATTGTGTACTAGTGCAAATTTGGCCCCGCATCACCTACCATCCCGATGAATTTGTCCTCCAGTATTTCGAGAACCCTGTATACAGGGACAACAGAGAACCTGTAACTCTCTCCCTAGCTGTTCTTTTGGGCCTTGGAGGAATAATGGCCGGAATCGCCACAGGAACCACAGCCCTGATGAAGGCAGATCAATACATGCTCCTACATCAGGCTGTAAATAAAGACTTAAAGACCCTAGAAAAGTCTGTCCGGGCGTTGACAGACTCCATAAGCTCCTTAGCTGAGGTAGTCCTCCAAAATCGAAGGGGGTTAGACTTGCTTTTTCTAAAGGAAGGGGGCCTATGTGCAGCCTTAAAAGAAGAGTGTTGTTTTTACGCTAACAAAACAGGAGTAATAATCGAGACCCTAGACAAACTCAAAGAGAGGCTAGATAAAAGAAAGCGGGAATTTGAGTCCCAACAGAGCTGGTATGAAGGATTATGGAACAAGTCTCCTGGTTCACTACCCTATTATCCTCCTTGATGGGACCACTTGTACTACTAATGCTAATCCTTACTTTAGGCCCTTGCATTGTGAACCGCTTGATACAATTTGTAAAAGACTGCCTATCGGTAGTACAGGCCCTAGTTTTGACCCAACAATATCAAGCCCTCAGACAACAGGGAACTGGTAGTTAAAATAAAAAAAAAGGACAAAGCCTCTAAGGTTAGAGGCACTAACAAAAGAAATGGGGGAATGAAAGACCCCCTCCCTAACCAACCAGGCCCTGAGCCTCCTTTTTTTAGGGGAACAGAGTTTTGTATCTAACCACGCTATTTCTGGCTTCTGTAACATGCTTTGCTAAGAAAATTATATTACCCCCATATTCCCCCTTTTGATAACTAACCTCACCAGTTAATCAATAAGCCCACACCCTACTAACTAACCCCACCCCGCAGTCAGCCCCCTGGTGTGAGCGAACGATTAGGCGTCGACTCGGACAAAGGTCACTTCCTCATACCAAGGGCCGGAGACACACAACTCCGCACGTACACCGAGGGACCCCCTCAAACAGTGATTGGCCAAAACACATGATTTGTTTTAAAAGGATTGGCTGCCTGTGTGCAGACCAGGTTGTAACACTTTAAATTTACTGGCTGAAAAAGCGCGGGCACTCCTGTAACGGACAGAGGGGTCCCATAAAAGGACCATCCCCGGGACTGCTCGGGGTTCCCAGCCACTGACCCGAACCTTGCGGATCTCGAGGTCACGTGCACCTGGGAACCTGGGCATGCCCAAATAAAACCCTCTTGCCTTTTGCATCTGGTGTCGTCTGACTGGTGCTTGGGGCAGGGAGGTCCTGATATGGGGGACACCCGAAGTCGGGGGTCTTTCAGGAAGACCCCTACTCTGGCAGGCAAGCCCACTTAGTCATCCAGAGTGACAGAGCCCACCGCAACAAAGTTGTTAACAAAGAAGCAACTTTATTGAGAAGGTTCCTACACTGACGGGTCAGGGCTGCAGCACAGGTTCGGGAGCTGATAACTGCAACCCCAAGCAGCCCATGTAATTTGGTTTTTAAAGGCAAAATTCATGAGGTTGAGCCTGGTCACACTCAGGTGACCAATGAGATTGCACACACACAAAAGATTGCACAGTCATACCAGACCACAGGCAGGTGGCCAATGAGATTAGTTTGTCTGTAATGGCTGGTTAAACCAGACTATCACTTTTAGTTTGAATGGCTCACAAATTCAGCAGGTAAGGCGGAGTTTACAGTACGCATATGATGTCACCAGTTTGAGCCAGATTACAACCTATCTGTTTTATGGGTCAGTCCTTAACTGAACAATCAAGGTGAGTTAGGTTGTTAAGGGAAGGGGGACATGGGGCATTCTTTTCATTCCAGGAACTGGGCTGGTTGGAGCCAAGGTCTAGTTAACCTTGTTTAAAAGTTTTTAGTCACCACCCTTAAATGTCAGTCAAAAATGGAGTCTAAAATCCCTAAAACAAATGTAAAGCCTGGAAAGAAGCTGTACCAAGTCACTTCTCAGGGCCTACTTCAGTGGAACTTATATTCTATCACCAAAGGCAGGCAGTAAACAAATAAATATGCCAACAACCACAGAGAACACAACATAGAGTGGCATAGGCAGTTCTAGAAGTTGGTCAGGAATGTCTGCTAAAGGAAGAAAGATTTGAGAAGAGACCTTCATGAAATGGAAAATATGGGATGGAATGTTGCAGACAAGTAGGAAAAAAAAGTACAAAAGTCTGGTATGCAACCTTGATTGTATCATGACAGAAAAGTAAAAAAGCCCATGTTGTTAGAACACATGAAGATACAGTTTAGAATTGAAGTCAGAGAGGTAACTGGGTGCCATGGTTGAATAAATCTATGTCCCTTCCCAAACTCATGTTGAAATGTACTTGCAACAGTTAGCAATCTTAAGAGGTTGAATGTGTTATACCGAAATTCGGGGACCCCCAGAAGACCACCAGAGACCACGATCAATGTAAGCAACAAAGAGCCGGTTTATTGCAAGCTCGAGCTTGGTCCTCCGCGCGCATGGTAACTGGTGACGCTAAGAGGCCCTGAGCATAGAATCAGGGCCGTTTTTATAGTATTGAACAAACAACTTAAGGAACTTTTACATAAGAAATTACATGATTGGTTAACATTTACATTTTAAGCAAGCTAAACTGGGCAAATAATGATTGGTCGATCTTTACAGAAAAAATGTCCTTGGTCCATAGCTTGACCGAAAAAGGTTACTAGTCACACCCGGACCAACAGAATGCATGGCATGTCTTGCCCCGGGCTCTGAAGAATGGGTTGGTTAACAACTCTTAGTCCTAGGTGGGTGGGGAGGCAACACCACTTGGGGGCTAACACCTGCCTTAAGCAAATGCCATCTATGGCTCCAAGAATTGTGCATGGCTTTCTGTCATAAATTCCTAGCATTGGGGCTAAAGTGGATCACGAGTCAAGTCGCAGAACTGAGATGGAGTGTTAAACAAAAATGGAGCTGCTTAGGTTTCTTAAAACATTATAATTCTTCCCTAGGGCCTTACTGCCTCGGCCTCCAGGAGGGGCGTTGCAGCAGTGGGGATAATTCTGAGGACTTTGCCCCCTTGGTCAGGGCTGTAAACCCTTTGAAGTCTTTTACTAAGCAACTCTAGGCTCCCAGGCTGACATTCCACTACTAAGTAACTAAAACCAGTCACAGTTAAAATCATACAAAAACCATACAATCATCCAGTACAAAGCAATTCATACAGAAGCAAAAATGGCTGTTAGGTGCTGTCATTATATATATATAATATATATATATATATGATTTTTTTTGCGTTCTTCAAATGATTATGAGGTTATTAGGCCATAAGGGCTCTGACATTTTTTTTTATTGTGAAAATACTGTACAGAGGGTTTACAATTACATGGGCAAGGTAATGAGTACATTTCTTATCAAGCATTGTTGCCTCCTCCTTTGTTTCCCCTTCTCATCCCTCCTCCTCCCACACCCCCCCACCCCCCACCAAAGTTGTAAAGTTCGTTTTTCGACATAACGTCTTGTACATCTCATTGTTGCGATGGGTCCACCTGTATCCCTATTTAAACAATTTGTTTTTTCCCTTCCTCTCCACAAATTATACCAACATCAAATATAGTGAGGGAATGGATTACTGTCATGTTTGGAAGAGCACTCTTCTAAAGATGCAGCATTCAACACACCATTGTGAAAGTTCAGACTTTTTGGTCTTGAGATTCCCAGCCCTCTGAATTTCAAAAAATTATTGTCTGTTTCCTATAAATTTCCCAGTATGGTAATCTATTACAGCAACACACACTGGATTAAGCCATCAAGGACTGAACATCTGAGGCCCTAGGGTCATAGTCATAGTGAGAATTTTATTTTTCTTGGATGCCATGAGAAGTCATTGATGTACAAAGAGTAGCTTGAGTTACATGAAAACACTCACTCACCATGACTGTAGACAGGAAACTCACTTTCTGAAAGTTGGAGAGCTGTTAGAGGGCTACTATATGGGTCCAATCAGGTACTTGAGGTGGCTTGGCCTAGGGTGGTAAGAGGAAAGATGTCTAGAAGTGACCAGATACAGACTACATGTGACAACAGAAACTATAAGATTTGTTTATAAATTGTCTGTGAGAGATGAGTGAAGTAGAGTTATCAGGATGATTCTGATGTTTAGGTCTGAGTTACTTACTGAGAGGAGAAAAGGAAAATGCATGATAGTAGAGAAAAATTAAGAGCTTTTTCTTGATGTTTAAGTATGAGAGATTCCTATTTTGCATATTGACCCAGAGAAGGAAAACTTGGCAACTGTTGTATGTTTTCAATTGCTGTGTAACAAAATATGACACACTTCATGGTTTAAAACAATAACAGGGTATTATCTCACCATATCTATGAGTTAGAGTTCAGGGATGGGATAGCTAGGTCCTTTTTTCAGGATCTCACCAGGCAGAAATCAAGATGTCAGCCAGGCCCATGATTCTCATCTGAGGCTTGGACTCCTCTTCTAGAATCATCGGTTGTTGGCAGAACTCATTTCCTTGCAGCTGTAGGACTGAGGTCCCTGTTTTCTCCTATACAGGGACTGCTCCCAGCTCCTAACCTAGAAGCTGCTCACAGTTCTTTATCATGTGTCTCCCACAGGCAGTTCACGCCACAACTGCTTGCTTGCTGCAACTAACAGGAGCATATCTGATGCTTTGCCTTCTTTTAAAGGCTCAGATGACTTACAGTTAGACCCATTCAAAATAATCTCCTTTTATTATCTCAAAGCCAACAGATCAGTAACTTAACAAGAAGAATGATACCACATGGTACTCACAAGTTCTACCAACAATTAGTGAGAAGAACCTGCAAAGGCTATGTAATCCAGGATACAGCTATCTTGGAGGCCATATTAAAATCTTTCATACCTTGGTTGATAAAATAGCCAGAAGAAAATGTAGGCAGAAAATTGTCCACATTCTTGATACTTACCTAGAAGTTGAACATATTTATGTAACATCCTATAATAAGCAGTTTCTAGATTTGGAAATCATAGGACTAACTCTTTTTCTTGGCTTTTAGATTGCCAATTGTAAGCCCCAAGAACCTAACACACAGCAGCAACTTGGTAACGTAGAGAATCAATGACACACAATCTAATAGCTAGCTGGCCATGTATAAGGACCTGGTTCAATCTCCATCCCCATCACCCAACTGTGAAAAAGCTGGTGAGTTATATAAGAGGAGAACTAGTACAAATTTTGGAGCTGGACCAATTTGACACCCTGAAATAAGCAAGGAAACCAAAGCTGAAAGACTGCAGAGGCACTGGAAAGTATAATCAAGGATGATGGAGGTTTTATCAAGATATTGCTAGAGGTTGTAACAAGTATGCAGAATCCATAATTAAGAGGAATCTCATAGAAAAGAGAATGAATAGGCAATGTCAGAAGCAAGAAGAAAATGAAGCCATTTAGAGAGAAACAGACACTCAAGTAACAAAAAATAGTTAATTTCATTCTGTTCTTGTTACTGTGGCTCTTTATTAAATTTGAAAATCAATTACACTAGCTTTCAATACTACTGTGATACCTCTAGCATTGATCTTTTTACTCAGGATTGCTTTGGCTATTCAGGGTTCATTGTGATCCCATAAAATTTTGGGGGATATTTTTTCATTGGAATTTTCATATGGACTGCATCAACATATACATTTGCATAACATTAATTCTTCCAATCTCTGAAAATTACAGGTCTTTTCATTTTTTTTTGAATTCTCCCATTTCTTTCTTCAATGTTTTGTAGCTTTCATTATACAGATCTTTTACTTCCTTGATTATGTTTAGTCTTAGGTTGTTTCAAGGTTATCATGAAATGGGATTTTTTTCCTGGTATTTTTTTCAGCATATTCATAAATTATTAGTACTGTATATAAGAAAACCTGCTGACTTTTGTTTGTTGACTTTGTTGCTTCTTTACTGAAAATGTTTATCACATCACAGAGTTTTCTATGGAGTGTTTAGTGTCTTCTAGTTACATTGTAAATTGGGATAATTTGATTTCTTATCGTTCAATTTAAACCCCTTTTATTTCTTCCTCTTGCCTTATTTCTTTGATAAGAATTCAAAAACTACTTTGAATAAGAGAGGTGGAGAGCTGACACATTTGTCTCATTTCTGGCTTCAAAGAAAATTCAGTTTTTCCTCAGTCACTATAATGTTGGCTACAGGTTTGTCAAAAAAAAATTAAAAAGCAACAGGAGAACAAATCGTGCAATGAGAAATGAGCAGACAGTTCTTAAAGAAGTATACATGGCCAATAAAGTGCATGAAAAGAGTGTTCAACATTTTTATCCATCAAGTAAATCCAAATGACACCAAGAGTTCATCTCACTTCAAGCAGAATAGCTATTATCAGGAAAACAAACAGCAACAAACTGTTGGCAAGAATGTAGGGAAGAAAGGAACATTCACACACTATTGATGGGGATGCAAATTAGTGCATTCCTATGGAAATCAATATGACGTTTCCTTAAAGAAAAACAAAACTAAAAATAGCCCTACCATATGATCCAATTCTACTACTCCAGGATATATATCCAAGAAAATCAAAGTCAGAATACAATAGAGATGCCTATACACCCATGATTACCGAAGTACTATTCACAATAGCTAAGATATTAAACCAACCTAGGTGCCCATCAGTAAATAAAGAACATGAGGTATAGAGAATAGTGTAAGGTCCGCTCCTGGATGGCGAGCAGACTCCACCCTCCTCGCAGCAAAGTCTCCACCCAGTACCTGCATTACATAGGCAACTGGGACACCTGGAAGAGGTCACATCTGCATCTGCTGAGGTCACATCTGAATTTGATGTGGCCACACCTTTCCCCACCCATACCCTACATAAGGGCTAGCCCAGGCCCAGACTCTCCCCCTTTTTTCTCTCTTTGTTCGTTTCTAGCTCTTGCTGCTCTTTTCTTGCTCTCTTGCTCTCTCTCTTTCCCAGCCATGTGGAGTGCCAACCTTGCCTGGTCCCAGCAGGTCTACCCCTTACCTGAATACCACGTGAGTGCTACTGTTCTTACCCCTCTCTCTGCTCTTTTCTCTCTCTTTCCTCTCTTCCCAGCTCTCTCTCATTCCCAGGCCTTTCCCAGCCACGTGGAGTGCCACCCTTGCCTGGTCCCAGCAGGTCTACTGAATAAACCTACCCCTTATCTGAATACCACGTGCGTGCTGGTGCAGTTCTTACTCGGCCACCTCTTTTTAAAAACCTAACATAAATGGTGCCGTGACCCGGATAAAGGCTTAAAGTCAGGATAGCTGGGATTTCTCTGTTTTTTTCCCCTCGTTTTTCTTTTTTTTTTTGTTCTTCCCTTTTTGCTCTGAGGAATACCCGCAGTTCTGACGGCCTTTTGCGAACCAGTCTGTCTGCGGCGGAATCAACGCATCGATACCATTGCTGCCTTCACATCCACCTCCACACCACTTCTCTACTCTGGTGAGTGAAACTACTCTACGGCTCTCTGTTGCTCAGTCTCTGTCCAGACGTGGCGCCAAGCCAGAGAGCTCCTACAGCCTTTAGCTGAAAGGCTGGTCACCTCTGAAGCCGAGGACGCTTGGCTTTGGGGGCTTGGCCATTTCTCTCTAGAGGGTTCGGGGGGAAGTCTGGATGCCGCTTCTGCCTGGTCAGCTCTCCTTCACTCACCAGACTGACTCTACTCATTTGATGGGGTGCTGCGAGTCACGCCTGAGCCGTGAAACCCCTTTGTAATGTCTCCCGCGCTCCCTGCAAAGCCAGAGAGCCTCATTTTTATGCCATTCTCAGAAGTACACAGTTTTTGCTACTGCAATGGTAAATGATCAGAAGTCTGTTTACTTTCAGGCTCTCTTTGCTCTCTCTCTGCCATTCATGGGCAACTTTCTATCCTTTTTTTCTACAACTTTTTGGCTTGTGCCTTGAAGAGTGCGACGCAGGCTGGGTCCCAGGGACCCCCCTCTAGGTTCCCTCTCAAAGGCTAGCCAATGTAGGCTTAATCTATTCAGGCTTTCTTTGCGTTCTTTCAGAAATTCGCCATCTTGAATCCGACATCTTGGCCACGTGGTGGGTTAAGGGTTTGGCCCCATCTGACCCTTAACCTTCCACTAAGTTTACTACTCCATCTATTCTAAGGTGCCTTGCTAACAAGTTGCTCTTTTCACAGGCTCTAGTAACTGAGGCCCAACCATCCGATGTGCTTTGTTAGCAAAGATGTCTAAATGTTGTCAAAATTTTAGGTTTTGAGTTTTGCCTTTTTTGTTTTGTGTTGTGTATTCTACTACTGACTACATGGTTCTAAAATACTGGGCATATCTATGCTAAAATTTTCATCACATCTAATGAGTTTTGTCATTTCAGAATATTTGTTGGCAATTCTTGATAAGAACCAGGTAAGCTCTACTTATTCTACTTGATCTCCTTGTTGCTTTAATTGAAAATAATAAAGGGCTTTTGTGGCAAAGATTTCAGTTCAAAGCCAGCTTGGGCTAAAAAAATCCCTAAGACTCCGTCTCCCAGCTAAACTCTGCAAGTGGTACTATAACTCAGTGTGGTAGAGTGCTAGCCTTGAGCAGAAGTGCTCAGGGACAGTGCCCAGGCCTTGAGTTCAAACCTCCTTAAATACTAGTGGTACTATAACTCAAAGTGGTTCAGTGCTAGCCTTGAGCGGAAGCGCTCAGGAACAGTGCCCAGGCCTTGAGTTCAAATCTTGAATACCAACTGGGACAAGCCATCCCAGCAACGAGCACCTAGACTCAGCCAGTCTAGGGAACAAGGGAACGTGGAAAGGAGTAAGAGGAGATGATGTCACATCAGCTACTTTGTGCCTGCCCTTTCAAAATTAACCTGAGCCGGGAGGTCAGTAGAAGTAAGAAGCCTGCCCATCCAATGTCTATACCTGTCTACCTATTAACTGAACAGGAATTTATATTTTTGCCTTTGTCACCTGACTTCTCTACCTAGTCGCCAGATGTTAGAAGTAACTAGGGACATTTCTACCAACATTTTCAGCCCCAAGTCCTTCCTCTTGCCATTTATTTGCTCTCTAGTATTTTTTTTTCCAGCCCCTCAATGCTCAGGAGACTTCTCCAGATTTCATCTAAGGACTCACGCAACCAAGGGACAGCTTCTGTTCACTGCCTTCTCTGGGAGGAGACCAAATTCCAGCCTTTTACCCCTATTGTCGATGCCCCTTGTCAGCAGGAAGTAGCCAGAGAGAATCCTCGCCCTATTTCATGATTATTAAAAGGCTGGAATGTAAGGTCCGCTCCTGGATGGCGAGCAGACTCCACCCTCCTCGCAGCAAAGTCTCCACCCAGTACCTGCGTTACATAGGCAACTGGGACACCTGGAAGAGGTCACATCTGCATCTGCTGAGGTCACATCTGAATTTGATGTGGCCACACCTTTCCCCACCCATACCCTACATAAGGGCTAGCCCAGGCCCAGACTCTCCCCCTTTTTTCTCTCTCTGTTCGTTTCTAGCTCTTGCTGCTCTTTTCTTGCTCTCTTGCTCTCTCTCTTTCCCAGCCACGTGGAGTGCCAACCTTGCCTGGTCCCAGCAGGTCTACCCCTTACCTGAATACCACGTGAGTGCTACTGTTCTTACCCCTCTCTCTGCTCTTTTCTCTCTCTTTCCTCTCTTCCCAGCTCTCTCTCATTCCCAGGCCTTTCCCAGCCACGTGGAGTGCCACCCTTGCCTGGTCCCAGCAGGTCTACTGAATAAACCTACCCCTTATCTGAATACCACGTGCGTGCTGGTGCAGTTCTTACTCGCCTACCTCATTTTAAAAACCTAACAAATAGATTATTCATCATAAAGAATAAAATTATGTCATTTATGGAAAAACAGATATAAAGTAGAATAAAGTAAGATCATTTGTGGGGAAATGGATGTATCTGAACATCATAATAAATGAAATGCTTTCTCTCATTCACAGAATCTTAACTTTATAAAATAAGACATGAGAGTAGAAAGAAGACTGGATATGAGGGAGATTAGTGGTACAGGGAACAAGAGACAGTAATGGGAGATATGAACAAAGAACATTATAGACATATGTGCAACTATCTTAATGAAATTCATTATTTACAATATTAATATATGCTATCTCTAAATATAACTAATTCCACAGATTTCTGGAGATCAATCAAATGTGAAGATATTCAGAAAAGGAAGAGCAACCAGATGTATTGATATAATCCAAGCATAGTGCACCTCAGAAAGAGATGAGCAAAAAAAGAAAGAATGGTCAAAGAAGAAAATGTGCTTGGTTCACTAATGACTTTCTTTGCATACTTTACTGATAGAAGTTAAGCATCCAACCCGATTAGAGAGGGAAATCTATCCTCTCCACTGTACTTGTACCTCATCCATGTCTCTACATAAAGAAAAGAAAAAGATCATAGTGATTTCTTGCTATAGCATTACAAATATAAAATTGAATACACATGGATTTAGGGAGATTAAGAGAAGCCAGCCCTGTATTTCTTGTCTTTCTACAACATGCCATCTAGGTCCCATTCTCTATGGGTATCACACAGTCTCCCTATAAGCTGGGTACAGCATGTCTCCTCTGGAACCTTTCCACAGCATCTAACTATTTAACAACTTATCTATCCCATGAAGCACAGATAAGTCCTATTAATCCTCTGAGCTACATTTCCATTTCTGGAATGGAAATGCTTACATTCCTGAAAATGGAGAAGGGAGGAAGGGTAGAGGCATTCTGGGCCCAGGATGAATTATCTAAAGAAAAATAGGACATTTGGCCAAATGTGAGATCTCCTGCTTTTGTAGCTTTTAGATCATATTGTACCAAGAGGCCTCCTTTTTTTTTTTTTTTTCTAATTTGAATAAGTACCAAAATGGGTGTGGGCACCAGACTTGGTTTTATGTAGCTTTTTCAATGCATTATAACAAACTCCTTCTTTATCATGGTTAATGATGAACATTTCTGTTTTCTAAAATTCAGTGAGTCGCAATAAACCAAAATGTGCAGCAATTTTTAAAATAAATGAATATTATAAATGATATCTGAATGTCAATGGATTTGAAAGTGAATTTCTACATATGTTAACATCCCTCTATGAAATTCTGTGTGTTAAAATATTTTCTTGGTAAAGTCATTATACCTAACATAAAATATCTGAAGGATTACTGGTTTTGAATATAGTATAATCTCAGTTGTTCTGCTTTATTATATCCTCAATCAAAATCTTCAGATACATTAATTTTAAAATTAAGAGCATATTTAGTCAAAAAGATGATTCTTATTTCATGCCAAATACAATAACTAACACAAAATGGACATAAATTAAAGACATATATTAAAGACTATATAACTCCTAGGAGAAAAATATAGGTATAAATATTTATGATCTTAGTTAGGTTAAGTAATTGTTTCTTAAATATGACAACTAAAGCACAAGCAAGCAAAGAAAAACTAGAAAAATTAAAAGCAAAAGGGGGAAAATATAAATTGTACCTCATCCAAATTGAGAACTATGGGAAAAACTGGATTAAATTAAGCTTCAGGAGAAATTAAGAACTTTCAACAGAATGAAAATGCATCCCACAGGCTGAGAAAAATATTAAATATATACATATCCAAATAAAATAATATCTAGAATATAAAAAGAACGCCTAAAATTAAGCTGCTAAAAGGTACATAAACCAATTTAGAGTGAACAGAGGGTTTTAGTAAACATTTTTCTTAACATGATGCAAAAATGGCCAATAAAAAGATTATTATTAATCTAGGAGATAAAAAGCAAAAAAAAAAACCACATTGATATACTACTTCACACACATTAGTATGGTTATAATAAAATACAGATAATAACCAGTTGGTCAGAATACAGAAAAATGTGAATTCCATCAATGTGGAATAGTAAACTAGTATAGCTTTTTTTAACCAATTGACATTTCCTTAAAAAGTATTGCCAATTGATCCAATGACTTACTGTCTCAAAGAACAACCCTATATCCCTTAGCATTTGTTTTTTAGGCCCTCATTTTCCCCAACCCTAGCAAACAATAACCTACTTTATTTGTATGACACTACCTATTCTAGACTTTTTATGCTGTTAGAATCATACAATACACCGTCTTTTGTGTCAGTGTAAATTCATAGGCTTATAACCAAAGGAGCTGAAACATATATGTAGGGAAAAATTATTTTTTAATGTAATAGAGATAATTCATAAGTCACAAAGTAGAAACCTCCAAAGTATCTGTGAACTGATGAATGTATACACAATGTATTATATCCATACTGTGGATGTAATTCAGCCTTAAGACAGAAGGAACTGCTGGGCATAGTGGTGGGTGTCTGTAATGTAAGCTCTGGGAAGGCAGTTCAGAAGGATTGCTAATTTGAGGGCATCCTGGCCTACATAATGAGATTCTCCATAAATCAATGAAGTATTGATTCATGATAGTACATAGATGAATCATTAAAACATGCTAAATGAAGGGAACTAAACAGAAAAGATAACATTGTTTGCTTCTGATAGTATGACATGACCAGCATAGGCAAAGCCAGGGTGCGTTAGTGTTTGTTAGAGCCTAAGAGGAGAAGAGAATGAATGCTAATAGGTATGAAATTTCTTTTGAGATGCTAAATGCTGCTGAATTGTGCATTTTGAAAAAGTGAATTTCACAATACTGAAAATTATATCTCAATAAAGTTGCTCTTTAAAAGAATACTTGGAGGAAGTGGCGCTGTGGCTCAAGTGGAGGAACGCTAGCCTTGAGCTGAATAGCTGAGGAACAGCATCCAGGCCCAGAGTTCAAGCCCCACAACCAACAACACCAACGAAAAGGAGAATACTTTGATATAGTAATTGGTTGACACAAATCAACAAGCATATTTTAACCTCCTAAGAGCCTGCTATATATAAGCCATCTGCTAGATACTGAGACTAGAGTTCAGCTTGAAGGAGTTATAATCCTTCAAATGGGATTATTAGAGATGCTCATATAGAGTTATAATACTATGACATGTACCATACATGAGAATAATCACATGTATATTAGTATACCAACTAAGATCTGACATATAACCAAATCATTTCTCGAAATTAATTCCCCTGGAAATGAAGCAGTCTAATATGAGCAAATCACAAAAACAGAAAGAGCAAAAAGAAGTTTGGCTTGCCTCCACCTACACTATAAGTGGTTAGCAATCATGAGGATCTTTAGGCTAAATAAGCACCTGAGTTACTCTGCCTTATAGAACAGTGTGGCTTTCCAAACATTATATATTTATTTATTTTTACATTTTTTAAATTGTGAAAATACCCTACAGAGGAGTTACCATTACATGGGCAAGGTAATGAGTACATTTCTTATCAAGCATTGTTTCCTCCTTTGTTTCCCCTTCCCATCCCTTCCCATCTCCCCTGCCGTTTCCCCCCTCCCCCTGCCTTCCTGCCCCCTTCCCCTCCCCCCCCAAGTTGTAAAGTTCATTTTTCAACATAATATCTTGTACATGTCATTGTTGCAATGGGTCCACCAGTATCCCTATTTAAACAATTTGTTATTTCTCTTCCCCTCCACAAAGTATACCAACATCAAATACAGTGAAAATAGGGGTTATACTGTAAGGGACGGACAAAGAAATATCTTATAAATATATTAGAAACAATGGCAAGAAATAAAAAACTACTTGTATCTTTATCTTGGTGTTCGTTTTGTCTAACATCAACTTATCTGACCATTTCTGCTTGTCTCACACATATACTAGTTATTGCAAATAAGGGAAACCATGGGACCTATGTTTCTTTGGGCCTGGCTTACTTCACTTAATATAATTTTCTCCAAGTCTTTCCATTTCCTAACAAATGGGGCAATGTCATTCTTTCTGATGGAGGCATAGCATTCCATTGTGTACATATACCACATTTTCTTGATCCATTCAACTACTGAGGGGTATCTGGGTTGGTTCCATATCTTAGCTATGGTAAATAATGCTGCAATAAACATAGTTGTGCTGGTAGCTTTAGTATGGTCTTGTTGGTGATCATGTGGGTAAATACCCAAAAGTGGGATTGCTGGGTCATAGGGGAGCTCTATGTGGAATTTTTTGAGGAACCTCCATACTACTTTCCAAAGTGGTTGAACAACTTTGCACTCTTACCAACAATGCAGTAAGGTTCCCATCTGTCCACATCCCCTCCAGCACCCTCCAGCATCTGTTGTTATTAGAGTTCTTGATTATAGCCATTCTAACTGGAGTGAGGTGGTATCTCAATGTTTTCTTGATTTGCATTTCATTTATGGCTAGGGATGTTGAGCATTTCTTTATGTGTCTATTGGCCATCCTTCTTTCCTCTTCAGAGAAGTTTCTCTTTAAGTCTTTAGCCCACTTATGTATTGGGCAATTGTTTCTTTGAGGATTTGTTGCTGGGGGTTTTAATTTTTTGAGTTCCAAGTACAGTTTAGATATGAGACCCTTGTCTGTTATATTGCTAGTGAAAATCTTCTCCCAATCCATGGGCTTTCTATTGATCTTGCTAGCCATGTTCTTTGCCATACAGAAGCTCTACAATTTCATGCAGTCCCATTTGTCCAACCTTTCTTTGATTTGTTGTGGTTCTGGGTCTCTTTTAAGAAAATTTCAGCCTGTGCAAAGGAGACCTAGGTTTTCTCCTATTCCATCCTGTAATGTTTTCAGAGTGTCTGCTTTATCACCGAGGTCTTTGATCCATTTGGAGTTGATTCTGGTGCAGGGTGATAGATAAGGATCTAGCTTTAGTTTTCTACAAGTAGTTAACCAATTTTGCCAGCACCATTTACTGAAGAGGCTGTCTTTCTTCCATTCTATTTTTTTAGCTCCCTTATCGAAGATTAGATGGCTATAGGTCTGTAGGTTCATTTCTGGGTTTTCGATTCTATTCCATTGGTCCTGGGGTCTGTTCTTGTGCCAGTACCAAGCTGTTTTGATTACTATGGCTTTGTAGTAGGGTTTGATATTTGGTATTGATATTCCTCCAGCACTGTTCTTTCTGTTAAGGATCGTTTTTGCCATTCAGGGCCTTTTATTGTTCCATATGAATTTTTGGATTGCCTCTTCTATTTCCTTGAAGAATGAGGTTGGAATATTGATAGGTATCACAATGAATTTGTAGATAGCCTTGGGGAGTATTACCATTTTCACAATGTTGATCTTTCCAATCCAGGAGCATGGGAGGGAGGTTTTTCCACTTTGTAAGTTCTGTTTTGATTTCCTTTTTCAAGTTTTTAAAGTTTTCATCATAGAGGTCCTTCACTTCTTTGGTTAAGTTAATTCCTAGGTATTTTATTTTTTGTGGGGCTATTACTAATGGAGTTGCTTTCCTGATTTCAGCCACACTTTTCTCATTGTTGGCATACAGAGAAGCCATTGATTTGGGGGGTTAATTTTATACCCTGCTACTTTGCCAAAGTTTTGAATCAGCTTGAGTAATTTGGGAGTGGAGTCTATGGGATTCTTTAAATACAAGATCATGTCATTTGCAAAGAGGGAGAGTTTTACTTCATCTTTCTCTATGTGGGTCCCTTTTATGTTTGCATCTTGTCTTATTGCTGTAGCTAGGCATTCTAATACCAGATTGAAGATAAGTGGAGAGAGTGGGCATCCTTGTCTCATTCCTGAATTAAGAGGAAATGCCTTTAGTTTTTCACCATTAAGTATGATGCTACCTGTAGGTTTGTCATATATAGCCTTTATTGTATTGAGGAACGTTCCATGGATTCCTAATTTTTCCATAACCTTCATCATAAAGGAGTGTTTGGATCTTGTCAAATGCTTTTTCTTCATCTATTGAGATAACCATGTGGTTCTTATCCTTGCTCTTGTTGATGTGATAAATTATTATTAATTGATTTGCATATACTGAACCAGCTTTGCATCTCTGAAATGAATCCTGTTTGATAGTGGTGTATGATTTTTTTGGATGAATTGTTGAAGTTGATTGGCCAGAATTTTGTTTAGGAGTTTTGCATCCATGTTCATCAAAGAAATGGGTCTATAGTTCTCTTTGTTTGATGAGTCCCTGTCTGGTTTTGGGGATGAGGGTTATGATGGCTTCATGGAATGAGTTCAGTAGTGAACTTTCTTTTTCAGTTTCATTGAAGAGTTGGAAGAATATTGGTGTGAGCTCTGCTTTGAAAACCTTGTAGAATTCCGCTGTAAATCCATCTAGTCCTGGGCTTTTCTTTTTTCAAGCATTTTTAACCCATAAGTTAATTTCTCTATCTTCAAGTGAATTCAGATTTCATCATTCAAAAGCCATATCCCATGATTGTTTTTCATTTGTAGTAGTTGAATTGTTGAGAAAATATGTACAACATTTCCACTGAAGTACCTTCAATTTGTGTCTGTTGAATTTATGTAAGTAAGGATCAACATTTGCCCAATCTCCTAAATATCTCACCTGCTTATTACCATCCATCTTAGCTAACTTGGTGATCCATATTCCCAGAAAGGTGATCACATCTGAACTGAATCTGAAAGAAATCAAAGAATGGATGGCCATCTTTATGAAAAGCTTGTCCTGTACAATGCATTCTGGGAGCACTGTAATGTATATTTTCAGAGCAACGCCAACACTGAAAGAATCTGCCAGTAAAAATTACTCTGAAGTGGCTGGCAACTTTAACTGTAGTCAGTTCCCCATTTATTTAACCTTAAAAACATTTCCAAAGATTTAAGCTATTTCCTGTGCTTCATGGTATGGCTTCCCACACCCAAACGCCTTTACATCATCTAAGGAGAATGCACAATAGGGAAAAATGGTCAGGATCTAACGAAGAACAGTTTTCCTTCAGCATGGCTGTATGACTAGTACGTTTTTCCTCCGTCTTTTCTTTATTTCACAAGCTTGAAGATCAGTCCTTAAATGGCGATGATCTAGGCAAACATTTCAGGCAGAGCAAAAAGGCAACTAGGTAGGGCAAAAATGCCTTCCTACATCCCCAGAGTTTATGTTCAGCAACACTATTCTTCTTTTTGCAGGCTAATTGCCTTCTAGCAGCAAAAGCTGTAAAAAAACAAAAAACAAAAAACAAGCAAACCCTGACTCAAAACAAACATTAACCTACTTCCAGATAAAAGTTGAGGACTGTATATGATTGCTTCATCGTTTACAAAGGTTTACAAAGGTTTTGCTAATTTTCTGGACCCGTGTTCACAAGCCTGAAAGATTTTACTAGGACTGGATTGCTAAATTAGTCTTTTCTAAGGTAACTTTGTGATCCATTTCATCTGTTTCCCTTTTCAGTTCTGTTGGGAAAGAAAAGAGAGTTGCAGCTAACAATCTCTGGCACCACCCACAACAAATAATTAAGAAAGAAAATGAAGACGTCACCTGCTTCTGCAAACCACATTCAAAGACAAACTGCTCAGCCCAAAGGGATTGCCTACAGTATCTACTCCAACACCACAAGTACATTAAAATCATTTTGTATACATGATATTAGAAATAGAAGGGAAGCCTCTCAACACCACTTGCCAGAGCACCTGTAAGCCAGCTGCCTTGTGCCAAGTCACTGCAGCACATATGGGAATATGGGATTGTATGGACATTCCTATATTCCTTCCGTCCTTGTGGGAAAACAAAAGAGAATACTTTTGCCAAGACTTTATTCTCAAATGTTAACCTTCATTATAGAGTTATTTGGTACCATCTGTGTTGTGGGGACATTCTGGGACCCTAAAGAAAAAAACATGCTTTGTCTATACAAACAGTATGATCCGCATGAAAGAATTGTTTGAATAAAAGTTTAAAAATTATCTATCCAAGTGCTGTCTTCACCTTTTTGGTTAAGTCATGGATTCCATAAACTATTAGACTATAAAATTTGTAAGGCCAAGGGTTTTTATTGTCGTTATTGTTTGTTTTATTTTATGTACTGTATTTTGTGCTGGAATTAGGGCTTGAACTCAGTGCCTGAATGCCATCCCTTAGCCTTTTTTGCTCAAGGCTAGCAATCTAACCCTTGAGCTACCACTACACTTCTGGCTGTGTGTGTGTGTGTGTGTGTGTGTGTGTGTGTGTGTGTGTGTGTTTAATTGGAGATAACACAGGCTAGCTTCTAACCAGGATACTCAGAACCCAGCCTCCTGAATGGCTGGGTTCACAGGTGTGGGCTATCAGCACCCAGCATAAGGTCAATGTTTTAATTTTATATATGGCATTATATTTAGATATAAGAGGCAATTTATAAAGCAATTCCATTCAGATATATATTGCAGACAATTAAGCCATTCTCATCTTCTAAACTGTATAATCTGTCTTTATTCATGTTCATCTCATTTCTACATTTGCCTTAGTTTCCCTATAAACCTGTCAAGACAGTCACTTCTCTCTTCTTTCAGAATGGATGCTTAGAATAAGCTAGCTTCTACAGAGCAATTTGGATGATTTTGTCCTAAAGTAGTGAAAGAAAGTTAATGACCCTTGAAGCTACTAACCAGACAAAATCATGAATTTACAATCCAAATGACAGTGCTTCCTAAGTGATGCTAAGCTGAAGCGGGTTCATTTCAAGGAAGACATGCAATTGCTTTGGAGGAAAAAATCAATTCCTATGACAATTCATCTTAATGTTTTCATTACAAACTTGAACATTTTCTAAGGGCAGTTTCCTTAGAACTCTGTGGGTGATAGTTCTTTCCTTTAGGCAAAAAATACCACCCAGAGCCTTGTGACCATTTGGGTGACTAGGCCTACCTGTCCTATGTGTGTTCATAAAATATACAAAATTGACTATGTACAGTATAGTTCCACATTTTAAATTATTTTTTCCATTATTTTAGAGACGGTAGTCAAATTAGTCAGCTAATCAGTTAATGAGTAGTTAGCTTGTGCTCAGGAGCAAATATCACCAAAAAAAAAATGTAGACTTGGAGAGCCTTTCCCATGCCACGATCCCTACTGGCATCAACAGCAAGTCTCTGTAGGTAGATGCCACTGGGAATAAAGGGACTATATTGGCAATGCTCTGAAAACTGGTCCATATTAAGCTGGTGTATCAATGATATTATATAGGTAAGTAAAAGTTAGTGATGATTGGATAATCAAGGGGCAGGGTGATGATAACATCTCATAATGTCTATGCAAGTTCTACCAGATCCACCACATCTACTACCATATTCTTGTCCTCTTTCCCCAGCTTATGGGGTAAGTGAGTGGTACACATTTGTCTTGCCCTGCATAAGAATTGGAAATGCAAAGCACAGAAAGTCTGCAGAGAAGATGAGTTCATTAATGGCAGAGCTCTAGGAGTAGCAAGAACAAGAATGAGGAGAGAGAGTGAGTGACGAGGAGACTGAGCCGCTGAGAGAAACAAGAGAGCCTGTTGCCTGAACATGGAAAAAGGATTTCTAGAAATTTTTCTAACACTTTTCGAGGCCTCTGTGTGGCCTGGCTGTTCTAGGTTTCCATACATCTAGTTTCATTTGGGCAGATTTCTATTCTTTGCTTCAGATATATCCATATATACAGTTATAAGCAACATTCATAAATATCTCCCAGAGCTATATAATGACCTTGACCAGTTCTAACAGACAGAAAACTAAACAACGGGAGAGGATTCGGGAGCAACCTACTTTAGCAGACATTTCCTGTACTGGTTGTTTTACTGTGGGGAGAACCAAACAAAGAAAAGTACTCAGGTACTGTCCCAAGTACTTCTTCCTTTGTTGTCTATATCCACCCTAAAACACACCAAAAATTAAATTTTATGATTAGGTTGATATAAAGACAAATACAACCTTGGACAAATTCATTATTTTATATTCGTTAGTGTTATATTCACTCTAGACCTTGAAAAACTAAAATCAAAGCATGTTTGTGGACCTCAAATCAAAACATATGGAGCTGTGTGCCAGGCTGTGCTAGATGCTGAGAAGGTCCAGGAAATGTAAAATGTTAGCTGTACATATTCTCTAAAGGCTCACATGCTCCTGAGCAGAAATGTAGAAGGTCTAAATTTCTTGTTAATTCACCCTTTCCACAATGTTATGCCTTTCATCAACTGGGCAGAATAAATGCCTACTTCAATGAGCTTGACTTTTTCTTGTTCAAAGAAGAAACCATCTCTTTTTCCTAGAGCTTACATTTCACTACCAAAAGAAAATAAGTGGCTACCAAATTAGCATGCCATTGAATTACAGGTTTTTGAAGGAAGTAGAGTATACTATCTTAAATATTTTGAAACAAGAGGCTCTTTTCCCATAAAATAAAGGAAAAAAGGATGCTCCACATCATGAGAAAAGATAATCAGCAGTGCCCCAGGAAGAGTTTTACAAAGCCAAGTGTAAGCCATGAAAGCCATAAAATGGAAATGACATTGGTATGGCCAAAGAAATATCAGCAGCTACTATGTCTAGAAAGATAAAAGTCAATAGTTCAATAGCTATGTACATATGACCATATAAAATGATGCTGATCAAAATGGACTCCAAGATATTGAAAGAGAGGTATGTTTGGGTTTTGCTTTTTATGTTTTTATTTTTGTTTTTGATGTCCGATGTGAAATTATTTTTTTTTCCTTAAGTTTATCCCATCGTCACTGTTTTTTGGTGCCCTGTATCTTGTATATAATTGCTTATCTGATTTGGGGAAGGGAAGGGAAATAACAAAATGGTGAGACAAAGGGTGAACCAATGCACACGACATGTTGGAAATGAACTTTACAATTTGTGGGCAGGGACAAAGGGTGCAAAAATGCAGCAGTGGTATTCACTGGACACTATGTTGAAAACTGAACTATTGTAACTTGTGTGTGGGCATGGGAGGGAAAGACAGAGATCCAGGGAAGGGGTGACATTGTCCAAAAAGAACTTCACTTGACTTATGTAACTGTAACCCCTTGGTACCTCATCTTTATCATAACAATTTAAAAAATTATTTGGCAAGTCTTAAGATGGGTCTGAGATAATTCCACTCTTCCCCGCAATTGTGAGATTAAAAGGAATCACTAATTATGGTATTTGTCTAAGAGATGCTGGAGGACAATAAGTTTCAAGACAACAATGGAGCATACAAAGGTACTTAAGAATTTACAAATAGCTTTCACACAAATTCCTGCCTCTGATCCTAGCATAGTTATATTTGAACTCAAAACAATTTAAGGTATTATTGTCATTTTATACAAAAAGGAAGAAAGTGTTGCAAAAATTTAGGATCTTGGTATCTTGTTTCAGTTCATGTAGTAAGGATGTGGCTAAACATGTAATTTAGGTTTCATGGCTCCTGTCTTCTTTCATATAGTAAGGATGTGACTAAACATGTAATTTAGGTTTCATGGCTCCTGTCTTCTTTCTACTTAAACAGACGAAGAGAGACAGAATAGAGACATGATATGTCCTCTTTACTGTGGTTGCTATAGAGCACATTAGGAATGGGAAATAAGCTATGGATATTGCGAGGTACAAGGGGCTCTTATCTATAGTTTTAGTTGAGATCTGAAGTCAGTCCAGGCAGGAAAGTTCTTGAGATTCTTATTTCCAGTTAACAAAAAGTAAAAAATAAACTATAATCAGAGCTGTAGCTCAAGCAGTAGATTGTCAGCCTTGAGCAGAAAAGCTAACGGACAGTAAGTACCCAGGCCCTGGGTTCAAGCCCCAGGATTGGCACCCCCAGCCCTCCAAATAATGTAGTATATGTCAGAGATTGTCCAAGAATGTCTTTACCATGCATTGAGGGGGAAAGGGAAGGATTAGAAAACCACTGTCATCAAAACCATGCCAAATTCATTTAGTCCTGGTCTGATCAGCTGTGTAATTGCTGAAGCTGCAATCTGCAGCCTCCGTCCGCTGTTCCAACTTATTCCTCCAACTGCAGAAAATTTGGAAAGGATTCACATCTTTTGATCAGGCTGTGTCTTCCACAGTCTCTAGTGTATTGTTTTATTTAGGATATGCATGAATTTGGCAAGTTTACCTAAATCAACACCAAATTCCAGGAGTTTGAATGCTGATATAAAATCAACTTTTTTTTATCATTTTTTTTGTTTAAGAAAATTATAAGCATACAGTGACTGAGGGAGCTGCCTGTGGGACAGGATGCATTGTGCTCCTCTTCCAAGTTACATGTATTTCCAACCTCACGTGAGGGGTGATTACACACTGATACCCAGTAGCATTACATGCCAGCAACAAGTTAAGCACCTGGCATCTTCTATCATTGTTGCTATACTGGTTTAAGGTTATGCTGGTTAACATGGACTCATAAGAGCAAGCTGCAGTACCCAAGATAAAGTGACATGAAAATAGAACCAAATGCTGGGCAGAGTATGACTAAAGTATTGCAAAATCCTGACGTGGATCACTGATGGATTATAATTTAGAAGTATTTGTGGAAAAATAACTGTGATGAATATGAGCATCTCTCAAGAAACACTTCAATAGAAAACGATTAGTATTTCAATCTAAAACTGGTAGTAACATGGTGATACACCTTTTTCTAAACCCAAAAGTTATAGGAGGATACACAGACACAGACACAGACACAGACACAGACACACACACACACACACACACACACACACACACACACATTAAAGTCATGATGCTGAACAGGAATATTTAACAATTGAGAAATATTAATGTAACATAATAGTGTTGAATTAAGTTTGGTTAGCATAGGTCCCCAGGAATAGTTAAGCATTAATAGAAGTCTTTGAAGACAGGACTTTATCATCTCCAAAATTGCATTAGTTCTCTACTGCTGCTGTAACAAAGACTTTACAAAATTTGTAGCTCAGAACATCACAGATCAACATACTTTCTACTCTGGAGGTCAGAAATATTAGAAAAGCTGCATGCCCCTAGAAACTCTGAGACCTGAGCCTAATTGTAGCTGTAAAGCCTGATTTAAACCATAAAGAGGAATCTAGACGTAAAATGATGATAAAAATAATAAAAATGGGACATGAGTGGAAAGGGGATGCTGTTTGAGAGGGTATTATCAGTAGGAGAAGGGGAAGAGAGGATATGGAGAGGAGGGAGGAGAATCGAAGTGCGTTACATATATATATATATATATATATATATATATATAAACATGAAAGTAGCATATATGTGTGTGTATATATATATATGTATATATATATATATATATATATATATATTTATAGGCAGCATAATGAAACCCACCAACACTACCTGGGAAAAGGGAGTGAAGAAGGCAAGATAGAGGAGTATAGTAGAGGAGTAACTTGTTCAAAGCATACTATATGCATCCATGAATTGATCATAAACATCCTTGCTGTGTGTAGCCTCATAAAAATAGTAAAATAAGAGTTAATAGGAAGTGGAAACTGAAAGAAATTTGTAAACCTAGAGAAAATACTAAAACTAAATCAACAAAGTCTGCTTAATAAACTTTTAAGACCACAGTGACCATAAAATGAAATCATGAACATTCTCTTAACCCTAATGAAAACAGAAAATGAGGAAAAATTAAGAAAAAAAGGAAGATTCAATAAATAAAAAACCAATAGCAAGATGGATGATTTAAATTTAGTCAGATGAACAATCATTTTAATTGTGAACGATGTAAACTGTAGTAAGGCAGAGATTTTCATGATTGTAAGCAAAACTATATGTTGTTCACAGGGAGATAAATCTATTTTTCCCCCAGGGCCATCCCCCTTTCTTCCCCTTTGCTCAGGTGCTTATGGAGGAGAAGCACATGTGTGCATATGCCCCACACCATCACTGCCCTCAGGAGGCAGAGGCAAGGACCAGAGGCAGAAGCCAAGAGGTCAAGGAGAGACTCACTCGGAACCCTCCCTCTCCCCCCTGAACCACCACACACACAGACTGGCAAATGATAAATCTTGATGCAAAGGAAGAAGGTTAAACATAAAAGGATGGAAAACTATTTCAAGAAATACTAACAATGATCATGCCAGTAAATACCTGTCTTCTTGAAATTTCTTTGTTTTTATATGAGGATGATATTATGTAATAATTCCTTAAGCAAAATGGGTCTCAAGAAGGTTTACCATTCCAAGAAAAGAAAACAGAATATTAATAGGAATAAGGCTGAGAGTACACAGGAGAGATAGACTGCATTTTACCTGGTATGAAGTGAAAGCGGAGTGAGGCATTTAAATGAAGTTCAAAGCAGGAATCATTGACTGATAAACTGGGTACCCCATGGAACATTTCAACTTCCCCTCTGTCCATATAATGGACAGTTCAGGCCTCCTCCTCATCCTAACAGAGAGCATGTCCAAAAAGCATTCACTGGAAAATAGAAAGAACAGGCCAGGGACATTCTAAACAATGATTTCATTCTCTAGGTTTATCCTGGCTTTTCCTGAGTTTCCAGGGTAACCATTTATTGTAAAGACTTGGCATCTCTTGGGTTAAGTTATAGGGCAGAATTCTATAAAATTAGTGGAAAAGAGCTCTTTTGGGGTCCATGAGTTATCAAGCATCTGAAGCCAAGATTTGATCTGGGGCTACATCTAGTTCTTCTATTCTCACTATTTCTGTGACTCCTATGGGACACACAGATATGGAATACCAGGGATCTAGAGAAAAGTGGAGGAAAACATTTGAGGCCCTGATAGTAACTCCTGACACTAAACAGAGATTGTGTTTAAACTGGAAATCATTCTTGGGAGCTCCGAGATAAACAATTGACCAACAGGGGTGTTCTATATATTGAGGCATCTAGGCCTCCTGGAAGAGAGGAAAAGGAAACATCCACAGAAGTACTAAGAATGACTACTCTACCTGCTCCAACTGCCAATGAATCACAAAAAGAAGACATTTAAACAAAGAAAGGCAGAATAAATTATTGCCAGCACCTGAGAAGGAGATCCTTTGGAAAGAAACTAGCTACATTGAAGCATAGGATTCATGAGTTAACCTAGGAATGGAGCTTCAATTTAGAAAGCTAGTTGTGAATCAGAGGCCAACACTGCACAACGATCTAGGCTCTACTCAGCCAATAATAGCTTCTCTATAGAAAGACATTAAACAGGTCTCAGTAGCAAGAAGGTGCACAGACATCATATCCTAGTTTCAAGGTAATAAGCAAAGTACTGTGAACTCTGCCAGTCACCACAACTGCCATCATTAGTGTTTGAAAGGCCTATTTTAAATTGTTATGATGCCACTAGAAATGAAATTAAAAAGTTAAAGTACCAAGAAGATGATAAATATCCAAGGACTTGGGCTGGGAAGTTGGCTCAGTGGTAGAGCGCTTGCCTTGCATGCCTGAGGCCCTGGGTTCGATTCCTCAGCATCACATAAGCAAAAAGAAAAAAGCCGGAAGTGGCGCTGTGGCCCAAGTGGTAGAGCGCTAGCTTTGAGCTGAAGAGCTGAGGGTCAGCGCTCAGGCCCAGAATTCAGGCCCCACGGTGGGACCCAAAAAAAAATTTTTTTTAAAAATCCAAGGACTTAGGGAATGAATCATTCTTGAGGAGTTACTGTATTGGAGATGATACTGCAACATGAAAATCTCCAAGGCTAAGCAAGGGACAATAAGCAAGGAACAAAGGAAACTTGTTTCTAAATTAGAGCACTTACCTTTATAGCCTAATGTTAACTTAGTCCATAAGCATTTTGAAGAAGTTAACCACAGTAGAATTTCAACATGGGAAAACTGGCTTACTTTAAAACAAGGGGGTAGGGGGAAAGTTGTCAATAGAACATGTAGCATGGAAAATCACATGCTTGACTATGAGGTTTAAATTCTTAGTCAAGAAGGATCTAGGAATGAATGGGCCTACAACGAGTTATTAAAATCTACCCTTTATGCAAATAGAAGTATTTGAGATGAACTAAAGTAGTACTCTAATAAAGGTATGAGGGCTCCTGAGGTTCCTGAATGCTGGACAAGTGCTGATCACTGAGCTATCATCCCAGTTTAAGAAGGGCCCTTGTACTGAGGACTGCTGTTTGTTCCTAATTCAGATGACAAAGCAACATATCTCAGTTCTATATTTGGTTCCCATCTTCAAAACTGCCAAGGCTGAGGCTTCAGGGAGTATGGGCCTCTTGGAGCCACAAAGATATTTGAGAAAAGAACTTGAAGAGAATAGTTGATGTTTTCTACCCACTTCTCCCTACTCTTGTCAAAAAGAGATCAAACTAGCAGATGAGAAATCCTGCCACCCATAATTCCACTTTGCCGAGCTGACATGACTGTGAAAATGGACCTCTGCTTTTATACATCTACAGAGAGAGTAAACATGGGTTTCAAGGGCCCCAGGATTTTGGCTTACAGAGGTGTCCAAAAAGTATTGTGCAAATCCAATAATTGGTGTGTACCAAAGCTGGAAATGAGAATCCATTCAGTGTAGTACTTAATTCTTGCTTACTAGAATTCCTTTGAGAAAAGAATCATCTTTGTTTAGGCTTAAAAGATTTATCTGGGAATGTACTGGAAGACAACTACAATGTTTTGGTTTGGGGTGTGTGGTGCTAGGAATCCAACCCAGGATTTCATGAATGCCAGGCAAGTGTTCACCACTGAGCTGTAATTCCAACTGAAGATGGATTTGAAGCAAAGCACAAAGTTTGCTAAACTGATCCCTATAGAAAATAAATGAGAAATTGAGGAGAAGTAAAAGGTAGGTAAACTGGAGAGAAGAGGCAGAAAAATGAAGGAACTGGAGATAGGAACAGAAGGAAACAAAAATTCCTGGACTTTCCACATTCAGTTTTTTCTATTGTGTAATACTGATTTCCAATCCATAGTGGGGCCTCCCTACACAGTCAATATGCTTTGAATAAGAAGATATTAGGAGCCAGGTGACAGTGGCTCACACTTGCAATCCTAACTACTCAGGAGACTGAGAACTAAGGATCACAGTTCAAAGTCAGCCTGGGCAGGAAAGTTCATAGTATGCTTATCTCCAATTAACCAGCAAAAAGCCAGAACTGGAACTTTGGTTCAATTGGGAGAGCATCAGCTTTGAGCAAAAGAAAACTAAAATCCTCAGTTCAAGTTCAAGTTCTAGTACCTGTGCTTGCACACACACACAAACATACAAAATAACAAATTATTATCCCTTTAATGGGATAAGATTATGCTCAAAAGGAACAGGAGAAAGAGATGTGGTGCCTCACGAACTCATTCCAAGAATTAAGAATCACAGTCCTAACAGAAAGCTTCCCATTCCAGACAAACACACTTTGGTTCACCACGATCACCGCCACCTTTAGATATGGTTAGAAGACTACATGTTCCACTGTGTATTTCAGAGTTCACACCAATCATATCTGAATCTTTAAAAGAAAATTAATTGAAAAATAGAGCTCTTGGACCCATCTAGGAACTGCAATATGAGTCTGCCTTCTAAACCTAGCATCTGACCATGCATTATACCTGTAAGGACAGCTCTGCTCCCATCCTAGGGTTTTTTCATTCCTCTTAATGATCCCAGAGCATTTATCCAAGATAGAGGAAAACTCTTAGAAGAAAAAAAGTCAGGTAGATTGAAGGCTTTGAAACAGACAACCTTCTTCTACTAGACAGATACCTGGGCAAGTCCTCATCTCCTTGGGGTGAAAAGTTCATTGCTTCTATTTCTCCCTGGCACAACTACTCTGTATATATAAATATATAAAATTATATATATAATTTTAATATTCATTTATGTATTTTTATTTCCGTATTTATTAATATATACATATATATTTGCTCACATTTCCATTCATATAGGAATAGGAGGTAGAAGTCTTTGGTTACACTGATATTTACATGTTTGGCACCTTTGAAGTATCCAGAAGTCAAGGTAAGGGTTTGTTGGGTGTCTTAGAGATATCAATGACAAAGACCTTCCTATTGTTAGGGACAAATACTTTCTCTCAAGAGGTTTCTGATATTCCTTTGGGGATATGTAATTTAGTCTTTTTGTTACTATTTGCTTATATTTTTATAGACTATAGAATATGATACAGAATCTAATAGGGATCTAAACTCTATAGCTTTGGTGACTCATAGATTTTCTATTCAGGTTTGTGCCAAGGTCATTTCCAAGATCAAAATATTTCATTACTTATACACACCAGATAGCAGATTGACAGACTCAGCCACATAGCTCAATTTCTCCCACTTTTCTATGCTTCTTAACTTCCCTAATAAACTGTGCCCAAGATATTGGTACTTATAACTTAATGTCTTTTTAATGCCATTGTTTGTTTTAATACCTTTTCAGAGTAGCTTGCTTCTCACAAAATATTGCTTCCTGAAGACCCAATGGTTGGATATTGGCAGATCTAATTAATATACAGTAAATATAAGTAGAAAACTTATCTATCCCCTACCAGCAAAAAAATTGATACTATACATAAGCCCTTAATTCCTTTGTTCTATATGCTGGTATGTGAGCAAACTTTCCTAAAGTCCATGATATCTAAACACTTGAAAAATACGATAACTTTTTTTGTCACTAAGCAACTATTGAACTACCCATAATCTCCTTTTATTTCTCCAACATTAAAAATCCTATAGCAAAGTCCAATCACACTAGTATCTTAATGGTATTTCCTTTCTTTATGGAATGGCTTTCTAATTGGCTTAAATATAGAACAATTGTGTCACAATGGAAAAATGCCCATTACCAGTAAACCCAGCACTTTGGGTGATTAACAAAGAGGGGAGAAGGCCCCTGGGAAGAATGAGACTCTAAATCCCCAGCCTTGGATTAAATGTGTGCTAATCTATCACTGTATCAGTCTATAAAAGTACTCTGCTGCTGCCTCAGCCATCAAACTGCATGGAATCAGTTCATATATATTTCCCATTTGGGGTTTTGGGCAAAGTTCCATTGAGGTCTGGTCCAGGAAACTCCCTTGGGGCTTTCAGGGTCATAAGTCCTTCAGGTTTATGATGGCTTGATTTTAACTTCTGACTACACTGGGCAAGATTTTACATACCTGGTGATAGAAATCCTCATTCCATGCCAAAAAGCTCTGTGATCCAATTGGTGGTAAGTCCTGCTAATTCCCTAAAGCCTAGCAAGGAAGTTGAGAAGAAGAATAAAAAATACACACACACAAAAAAAATAGAATCACTGCTAGGCACATGGAATCTGGCCCTCCAAAAGCATTAGAGAATTGACTGGTAAATAGGTAAGTTTGTGAATTTTTATGTGGAGAATATGTCATGACTCCTTTGGCCACACCACATTTGATGAGGATGTTTTCTAAAGCCATTTTGAAATCTTAGGCAATAGACTTGAACCCAGAATGTCATAACCAATAAGAAAGAACCACAGGACCAACAAGGGCTCTGTCACTTTTGATGATGTGCTTTCAGCTCCCAAGTATCCTGACCATTCTTTCTCCCCAAAACCCACCCAGTGCCTCCAATAACATAAAGGATTTTAAGTGTTTTAAAATTCATTTTCTAAAAGATATTTTAGGTGGAGTGTATGATTGTGGTTTATGATGTCAGCCTTATTTTTTTTTCATTTCCCAGAGAAAGAAGAAAAAAGCACCAATAAACTCATTTATCTTTATTATTTTCCTATTATGTTTGGGCCCAAATATCAATCTATAGATAAGAAGAGATTCCTTTAATTGAAATAGTCAATAGTTTTCTAATAGGTCTGTGATATAATCTAACATACTTAAAATGTTCCTTCTCCAATAGCTTCCTGGTCTCAGCTCCAATCTGCAGTCCTATTCATAAACACTAAAATACTCCATGTTTCTTTTAGGAAATGAAGTTAACATATGGCATTCAAATAGTAAAGACACAGGTTTCAGTCACAGCATACCGTGGGACATGGTATGAAGGACAGTTAGCAACATTCATCCAGGACCACAATGTATCCAAAGATGTATTCTGTACCAATCTGGGGGATGCTAACTCTGCTTATACCAGCTTTGCTGTTTTTGTTTTTAATTGCTATTTTCTCCATGTATTTCAAACATTTTTTGTTAATTGCTTGGTTGTTTGGACTTACCCTTCATGATGTGATGGTGGTATATTTTAAAGTCTTATTGAGTAATTCTTGAACATTTTTTAAATTCCCACCAGCCTGGAATACAAACTATAAATGATACACAAGCAATGAGATAAATATGTTTCCCTCAAGAAAGTCATAATTAAAGGGAAAGAGGGCTAGGATGTAGCTCAGTGGTAAAAACTTGCCTAGTTGGTGTAATACCCTGGGTTCAATCCAAAAAGAAGACAGAAAAAGAAAAGAGGGCTAATAACAGGAAGTAATACCCACACCCAAGGTGTGGATATAAATTAAGCTATCCAGTTGATGCATTACCAATAGTTTAGAATCCAAATATTTGGCGGCACTTTAGAGTTCAAAAATAGTTATGGAATCTCTCCTCAGATTGTGTGTGTGTGTGTGTGTGTGTGTGTGTGTGTGTGTGTGTGTGTGTGTGTGTGTGTGTGTGTGTGCTATAGTATTTAACATTCACTCCAAGAGGTAAAGGGGAATTCATAAACTTCCTGAAGTCCATACATAAACATAGAAACAGTTCATTAAAGGATCCTTTCCCTAGAAGATCCCAAGAGAAGGAGTTTGATGAATTCAGGAAGACCCCAAAGGAGTCTTAGGACAGTCATTGGAATATACAGTTCACCTTGGATGATGGAGGGTATTTTGGAAAAGGGAAATGAAATTGATTTCTATAAGTGTTGTAGCTGATAATCTGCAAATCAATTCAGTAAAAGAGGTCCTGAAAATGGGAAGATCAGCAAATGCCAAGAGATTACTTTTAACTCTTGAGTTCCTATTAAGGATTAATTCCTTAACTATTTAATTCCTTGGATTGAAATCCATGTCTGCATTATAAAAGTGCAACACATGCCAGGAGCTGGTGGCTCTTGCTTGTAATCCTAACTACTCAGGAAGCTGAGATCTGAGGATCACAGTTTGAAACCAGTCCAGACATGAAAGTCCATGAGGCTCTTATCTCCAATAAACTATGCAAAAAAGCCTGAAATTGTGCTGTAGCTCAAGTGATAGGGTGCTAGCTTTGAGCACAAAGTGGCTCAGGCACTGAGTTCAAGCCCCAGGACTGGAAAAAAAAAAAAAAAAAAGAGCAACATAAGTCTTCTATAATGGAATGAATATTTCCAATGTGACTCCTCAGATGGAAAATTGGGTATGTGGGCTAGTATAAAAATTCTGTTCTAGTAATCTATGAAAAATAAATTAAGTAAATCCATGACTGAGATAGGCACACTTCTGCTTTTATATTACCATTATATTACCTGAGAAATATGAGCATCTAACTAAAATAGGTGAAAAATATGGTAAATCTAATTTTATAGCTCATTATATGGTAAAGTATTATCAACTTTTGATCTGTTACTATAAAAGAAAAATACATCTCTGTCCACTTCTATGTGATTTTCCCATACCTCCTAGGAGGAATAGTATATTTATTTCTCCATGCCCTTAGATCTTGAACTTGGCGCTGTGATTTAACTACTTAGATTAACAGGCTATAGAGGTATCGTAATGCATTTTGAACAGTGATATCCAGGAGAAGTTCTCTCTTACTCCTCCTGTAATTGTAGTCTACAATTGTAATGCACTGTAGTCTATGATTGATCTTTTAGTGATGAGAAGATACATGGAACCCAGATGAAGCCCAGAGGCCATTCCAGATGAACCCAGGTGAGTTAGAGAACTGCATCTGATTTACCAAACCAAGAGTAAAAAGTAAGTAATTATTGTGAAAGTAGTGGACAGCTTGAGGCTAGTTGTTACCACAGAAAACCCTAACTTCTTGTAGTATGTCAAGCATGCCTTCAAGATTTGATATGAACCAAAAGTCTAAGTCTTACCAGAGTAACTCAAATGACATCAGGGAAAGTTCCAGAACCAACATGAAGTAAACTGGTTGCTTCAAATTAGGGACAGAATTTTTTAGCCTGATTTTTTTTTTTCCATCTTGTTAGCCCAGGGCTCATCCTCTTGGGAGATGGTGAGAGTGTTAAATGCCATTGGAAGGTTTTGTTCTTGATTAGATGGTAATCACCAGAAATAAGCTTAAGCATTTGATCTGATTGTAGGTTTTTCCTTCTATTCCCCAATCCTTAATGAGGCTATAATGTGAATATAAAATAGGAAAATACAGGAAAAGGAAAGGCAGTTTTATTACTCACAAAGTTAACAATTAAAAAAAGCATGTGGTACTGTTAGAATCTATTTGTATACAGAAGCAAGCAATTCCATTTTCATGCTTCTAAGAATGATTTCTGTGAGAGCCTTGTTTCAGTTATTGGCTATACAATAAATGCCAACCCAGACAAGGTCTAACTAGTGTTCTCACATTTGTGATTCTCTACTGAGAGCTGTGCCGATGATGATGAAATATTAATGAATAGGTAGACCACCACCAGCTCCTCACTAATACCAGAGCTACAGCTACATTTCAAAATCAGTATGTTATATGCTTAGTGCCAGAAAACAAAACCACACGCAACACAGTCAATCAGTTTGTGGACTCCAGCTTTTTTAAAAAGGGATTTTAAAACATATTTCCAATATTTTTTATTTGACCCTGCCATATTATTCATGAGAACAATGGAAAAACAGGCTCAGAATCCTCAAGTTTTGATTAGGTTAGAGAGAAGCAGGACAATGGAAGCAAAGGCACAGCACTCTTTTATTCCACCCAAACAGAGGCCTTGCCATGAAATTGCCAGGGACTGTAAGGCAGTTCATCAAATCGGCCTAGACTGTCACTTGGTTCACTTCAGCTTTTGTAAAGCAAGCTGCTAGTACTCTGCGGTTTTGGCTGAAGGACGTTGCTGGGCTTCAGCAGCTCAAATGTTGGAGACCAAGCCCTGATGCAGTGCCAAACATTTGTCCACACACTGTTCCCTTGCAGCAAAGACTCAGCTCTGTCAATATCCCTGTGACTAGAGGAAGGCACTCCTCCTCCCATCCCACATGTGGGACTTGTCCCCTGGTAATGAAGTCATAGTGGGCTGAGTGTACAGGCTTGAAATGAGCTGCGTCTGCTCCTCAAGAGAGACAGGGTGGGGGCGGGGGATAATTGGTCGGCATCCACTGTAACTGACCCCTGATCAGGGAGAGTATGATCTGCTCTAAGAGCTGCAAGCTTTTCATTCAGGTGTTTCCAGGCTCTTCTATTAGGTAATTATAACGTACACAATCTCTCCAAATAAGGTGGATCTGTTAAAAGGTCAGATGGCTTCATCAATGCAGGCTTTCTTTTGGTCAAGGCAGTCTCTCTAGACAATGAGGAACTTTGTTACATGAAACCTATTCCTCATTAGACATCTCTCTGCCTTAGAGAGCTAGTCCTAGCTGAATAGGCCTTTCTTTCTTGTCATGTACATGATGCGTTATCTACAAGGATATCAACAGAACTATAGCCTGAAATAAAGAGCTCTCTGCTTTTCAGAAATGATGACTAGGATGAAATTGGGTTTAAAATGGCATCTGACTTAAGAGTCTTTTATTCCATCTCTCCCAACAATCTAATAAAATGACTATAAAGAAACAAATCATTGAAAACTTATACCAGAACCAAAAGTGGAATGAAAGAACTTAGGTCCAAATAGAGCATTAATTTTTGTTCACAACAAGATTGGGAAAATGGAATTAAAAACATAACCATGATCCTTTTTGCTATATCCATCACAAGTAGAGATAGCAGCTGCCCACAACTCTGAAATGGGCAGCAGTCTATTCCTGCTTCCCTGTAGATGATACATTTTGAGGCTTGGCACCATCTTTTGTTTTCTTTTCCTTCCTGCTCACATTTCTTTCCTATTAACAGTCCGAGATGGAAATTCCCAGAAAATAGTTGGAAGATGCAGGAAATCACAATAGTCAGGCTCCTGCTCAGGGAGCTGCACACACTAGGGGTTATGAGCTTGTAGGATTTTCATCAAGGTGCAAGTATTAAAGGGAGAGGATGACATTCATGAATCTAACAGGTGCATTTGAGATTGCTCTGTTTATGGTTTAGAGTTTAGAATGGGTATATATACTTCACATGATAGTACACTATCCAGCTGCTCATTTGAAGAATGCAATACAAAAGAAACAGTAAAACTTTGTCTTTGGAAAACACTGGTTCTCTCCTTCTTTGAAAATAAGAAATTGGCCAGGGTAGAGGTGGATATCATCAGACCAATAAACAAAACAATGTAAAGCAGAGAATCCCAACACCAAAGACTTACACTGGCAATGGTTCATAATAGTAACCAGAAGGAATTTATAGAAAAACTTGTCTCAACCTCTGTAAAAAGACATGGAAGACACTTGGAGCACACCAACTACTCTTGGGATGTTCTTGGTTTGAGGACAGCCTAGGCAAAAAGCTCAAAACCCTATCTAAAAAGTAACTAAAGCAAAAAGGGATGGAGTATGGTTTAAGGCCCTGACTTCAAATCTTAGGAGAGGAGGAGAAAGATAAAAGGAAGATGGATGAGGAAGAGAAGGAGATGGCATAAAGTAGCAAATATCTTATTGAAGAGGATAAGGTAATAAATAACGAAGAGTAGCTGAGTGCTGGTGGCTTACACTTGTAATCCTAGCTACTCAGGAGGCTGAGATCTGAGGATTACAATTTGAAACCAGCCTGGGCAGAAAGTCCTTGAGACTTTTATCTCCAATTAACTTCCAGAAAATGAGAAGTGGTTCTGTGTCTCAAAGTGGTACTGGCCCTGAGCAAAAAGAGCTTAGAGATAGTGCCTAGGCACTATCCATGAATGAAAATAATCATTATTAATCATTATTATTAATAATAATGATAATGAACAAATGATTAATGCACACAGAGATTAACAAGAATCAATTCAATAGACTGTCAATGTAGATATTAAATAAATAAAAATTGATTCTGACCAAAAATTAAATTGGCTCAAGACAATATCAACTACTAGGTGCCCAGTAGACTCTGGTGATAATAGATGCTCTCTGAAACTGCCATTTGGTTCATTGGAACCTTGTGAAGGAAAAATAATACCCTTCAGAAACTGCTGAGTTTGCTATTCCATGCTAGTAGCTTTTATATCAATAGCTTAGGAGAAAGGGAAAAATAAGTTAAACAAACACCTCGGCCTATTAATAAGATGCTTAGAATTGACACATACTTTTCTACCTGGTGGTCTTAAGTCACCCTGTGCTCAGATAGGAAGAAAGTAGGCTGCAATAGGGGTTTTATTTTGCAAGGAAGCAGCACACTTGTGTGTGCTGCTTGAACTCAGGCCCTCCTGCTCTAGCATAGCTTTCTTGTTCATGGCTGGCATCTACAACTTGAGTAAGCCTCCAGTTTGGCATTTATACTGGCTAATTGGACATGGAGCCTTGAGATTCCTGCCTAAACCGGTATATAATTTTATCAAGGAATGGACAAATAACCTCTTTACAACTCTTTTAGTATAAGGGGTTGAGCCCAAATGTGATTCCCACTTTATTGTACAACTGGGAAAAAACTTTCTGGATATCGATGAACATCTGGACAGTTAGCCAACATAAGCAGCCTGTGTTTGCAGGCTGGGAAGCTATACATCCCATCCTAAATTTAGTCCTTGGCTTTATGTTAGGTATGATTTATTCTGTATTTCTTATTGCATATCCTTCCAAACATGCTTGGTGCTTCTAACTTCCTTTGTACTTGAGGCTAATCAAAAGACAATGAAGAAAATCTCTACCACCAGTATCAAAAGGGAAAACAGATGAAGTGCTAAAACAATAACAGTGTTAGGTCTTTAACAAAGATCATCAATCAGGTCACTGGCAGGCTGGCCACATCTCCAGCTGTGAAGCTATCAGGTCTAATGGGCTTAGGAAGTCTGGGCTAGAGTGGAAGGTCAAAAGCAAACATCTCTAAAGACCCACACCTCTGACTCACTGGTTGGTCCTCTTCCTCTTCAATTAAACTCCAGAACATGTGTGACCAGGAGACTGGAACTGGCAAGGTGGCTTCCCTCTTCTTGGCTTTCTTACCTAGAGGAGAGGTTCCCAATTTGGTGGGTGTGGTGAGGTGTGAAGAACATGAAGGACTTCGGAACTGGATTCATGGTCAGCTCTGCTCTGGCCACTTTAAGCTGTGTGTATGTGACTAAATCTCCAAAAGCCTCTGTTTCTCCAACTCTGAGATGAGAATGTTAGTAGTGACCTGACCATGGAGCTCAGAGTAAATAAGAGAAAGAAAACGAGCACTTGGGGTTATAGTCAACATCAAAAGTGCTTAGACAAGTGGAGAGTAGTGAGTGGTGGCCTGGAGATTAGCCCAACAAATAAATATCTAGCAAAAAAAACCCATGGTGCTTAGGAAATAATGACTCTGGTATTAGACTCTAACATGCTTGAGTTCCAACCAGGTTTTTCTTCTTAGAGCATGCATTACCCAACACCCCATCTCCAAACACATCCTATCTACACAGCAAAAAATACCAGTGGTACCTGCCTGGAAGAGCTGATGTAGAAGTAAATGAGATCACATTGTTGAAATGATTTCTGTAAAGCCTAGCATATACACAGAGCTCCATGAATCAGCTGCAGAATTTTAAATAATTAGTAAGCACAGCTTGTCTCATTTATGTATATATAATGCACTTTATATATTCAAAATGAGTAAATAATTACATATTATAGCATATAATGTAATAAATTTATCCCATACTGTATTTCTTTGCTATGAATTATTGAAAGATGTAAGCCTACAGAGTATGTTTAGGAAATCTCTCCCACATGTTTGTGGTTGGTTAACCTGTTGGCTGTTTAAAATAACCAATGACTATATTATAGACACATGTTCTTAGTACAAAGATGTTCAAGAATCCTTGTTCGTATTTATTATTGAACACATTCTAAGCTAGGATCTATGCTATGTGCTCCTGCATAAATCTTAATTTAATCCTCACATAACCCTGCTTTATGTATTTAGTAATAATAATAATAAACTTTTCTTTTTTTGTTGGCTGTGGTGCTTGAACTCTGGGCCTGGGCGCTGTCCCGCAGCTCTTCAGCTCAAGGTTAGCGCTCTACCACTTGAGCCACAGTGCACTTCTGGTTTTCGAGTGGTTTACTGTAGATAAGAGCCTTACAGATTTTCGTGTCTGGGCTAGATTTGAACCGTGATCCTCAGATCTCAACCTCCTGAGTAGCTAGAATTACAGGCATGAGCCACCGGCGCCCGGCATAATAAACATTATTAAAATACTTATTTTTATTATTAGAATCATAGACTAGCTTCAGACTTCTGGCCTTGTCCTTATCTCACCTAAAATCCTCAAGTGACATACATTTTCTTGGACATATTTCCAATGATAGTGTGAGATATTTACCTAACTACAGCCTTAAGTTTAGGCATTTTCTGAAACCATAAATTCAGAGACATGATTATGTTACTGGTAACTGTAGGACAAAACATTATATTGTAAGAGGAAAAAAATCCCAAATGAAAGGATTTGTGTGTCCAGATAATCATGGAAAACCTTACCTGGCCTTCAGGTCTTCCTGAGAAATGTCAGCTAGCTCACAGGACAGATGAATGGTTGCATGCTTCAAGGCACTTCTTCCTGATTCTGATCCCCCCAGACAGAGTTCCCCCAACTCCATTGCATAGAGGTAAAGAAGGGACTGAAATGTGAGTTCTTGGGAGAATCATTTTTCAAGAGGGAAAACAAAGTCAGTCTATCCCATGCAATCAGCCGGTTATCTAGGAGGGGAATCTCATGCTTCTTCCAAGTGAAGTAACGACGAAGAGGAACACTGGAAGGCCACTCAGAAAGGCCAGGTGTAATGGGCAGCAATCTAGATAACCACAGCCAGGGCCATTGGGCCAGCAATGCCAAGCAGAGGGACCTGGGGTTGCTCACTTTGCATAGTTATCACAGTTCTGAAGACAAGACCTTTTCCAGTATGTCTAAATGTTAGTTCTTTATGATATCAATGGGTATTAATAGTTCAGCTAATATAGGTATAACAAAACATAATTATTGAAGCAACCACCTAGGTATAGTACAGATATTTTTCACTTATCAGAAATTTCCCTCTTGGATCAATATAAAAACTTGGGTGATTATTGGCATTTGTACTAAATAGTATAAATATGTATGAGCTTTACTAAACAGAATCTGAATCCAAAATAGGCATTTGTATTCATGTTTATAAGCCACCCAGATCCAATCATCACATAAGAGACTAAGATAAAGCCTGCTAAGTGGCTATAATAATGGACAAAAGTAAACATCTAGTGATATCCAAATGAAAAAGATACAATGATGTTCAAATAGATTATTTCTGAACTGGGCTGGGCTGGGCTAGGCTGAGAGCATGATACAAGGTAGAACACTTGCCTAGCAAGAGTGTAGCACTGGAGGATCAATCCACAGTATACAGAGAGACAGAGACAGAGAGACAGAAACAGGAGACAAAGAAACAGAGAGAGACAGAAATGGGGAGAGGGAAACAGAGAGAGGGAGATGGAAAGGGATCTACTTCCACATTACCTATTTTGGTGTTAAATTTTCTGTTATGGCTGGATGTCAATGAGGTAGAACTGCAATAGTGAAGAGGAAGTGGGGGTAAAAACAGCAATGCAGGTATGAGAGGTTGACAAGGTAGGTGTGTAGTAAAACAGAAGATAAAGAAGCACAGAATCTAGCTTAATACTACCTCATCTTGAGCCAGAGCCCACCACCTTCTCCCTCACCATCTTCTCCCCTTTTACAGCATCTTGAGTTGTTGACTATTATTCTTTAACCAGGTAAATGATTACCCCAACTGCTCCATCTTCTCAGGGCAAATTTTCTCCTGACCCTATTTCTTTTCAATTTACTCTCTTAATAGAAAGCCAGCTCTCAGGGAGGAAGTCTCTCAATGGTGGCCCAGCAAACCCCAAAGGCCATCATCCCTGAAAGATGTGTATGTATTAGAATGGATGAAGATGAGGATTATAAAGTAATTATAACAAATAAGAGATGATGTGTTCATAGATCAGATCAATCATTCTCTAGGAACATTAGGATAGTGGTTATTTAGAAACAAACCCAGAAAACTGGGATTAGTGAGGACATGAAAAAATTAGAATCCTTGTATATTGCTGTTAAAGAATATAAAGGAATATTAAGTGGAACAGCTCCTTTAAAATGGCATGAATGCTGCTCAAAAACTTAAAGATAGGATTACCATATTACCTAGCAATTTAACACATGGGTATACACAAAAAGACCTGGAAGTAACAGGGATTCCATTTGTTTACCCATGTTCAAGCAGTATTATTCCCAATGCCAAAAGATATAAGAAACCCATTGCCAAAGGAAAGGGCAGACAAAATGTGATATACTAATGAAACTGAATATTATTTAGCTTAAAAAGAAATTTCTGACACACATTATAACATAGAAGAGATGTGAAAATATACAAAATGAAATAAGCCAGGAGCAAGATGACAAATACTGTACAATTCTATTTACAGGTCTTCCCTAAAGAAATCAAATTCAGGGGCTGGGAAGGTGGCTCAAGTGGTAGAGCGCTAGCCTTGAGCTGAAGAGCTGAGGGACAGCGCCCAGGCCCAGAGTTCAGGCCCCACGACCGGACCCCCCAAAAAAAAGAAATCAAATTCATAGACAGAAAACAGTGATAGCTGGCAGAGGTGGGTACAGGGGTGGATGATGAATTTTTTTTTGTTTTTTTTTTTTGTTTTTTTTTTAATTTTTTTTAATTGTAAAGGATGATGAATTATTTAAAGAACAGAGTGCTAGTTTTGCAAGAAAGAAATTCTGGAAATGGTAAGTTGCACAACTTGGTAAATATTTAACTTATTCTAACTGTATCTCCCAAAAGTAATAAAATTGTCTATTTTGCTGTTTACCACTATTTTAAAAAATAAATGTTTTTAGAAAACATGGATACTTTGATTTAATTAGATAAACCAATGAATGAAACAGAAAAAGATAACCAGACTTATGAAATTCTATGAAAGCCGAGCACTGGTAGCCTATAATCCTAGCTATGCAGGAGGCTGAGATCTGAGGATTGCAGTTCAAAGCCAGCCTGGGCAAGGAAAGTCTGTGAAACTCTTATCTCCAATTAACCACCAGAAAACCAGAAATGGTGCTGTGGCTCAAGTGCTCGCCTTGAGCTGAAGAGCTCAGGGACAGTGCCCAGGACCAGAGTTCAAGCCCCATAACCAACCCCTCCCCCCCAAAAAAAAAGAATCCATGAAATGAAGGAATTAGAAATGGAAAAGACTGAAAAAAAGATACATAATGATCCATGTAGGGACATCTTTTGGCTTCTACATTGAAGTTTAAACAAACAAATAAGCAAATAATTCAGATATTTAGGCAAAGGAAAATATGTATAAGAAAAAATATATCATTCTGGTCTCTGATGTTTTCTATACCATCAGTAAAGTTACTGTCCCTTGTGTGTGTGTGTGTGTTATTGAAAATTAAACCCAGGCCATAGGTATACTTGGCAACCACTCTACTACTAAGAATTCAGCTATCACCTAACCCTAACCACTTTAGAGTGCCGAAACTAAAGTAACAAAATTAAAAGCCAAGAATACTATACCCAGCTAAGTGGGAGTTCAAACTAAAATGGGCCACAAGAAATTATTTACAAATTTGAAAAACCCTCTAACCATAGAACTTTCTGGACAAAAACTACTTGATAATGAAATTTAGCTAGTTCAGAGATGAATACAAATAGATTGTTCAGAAACAGAAAAAGTATAGTAAAAATTAGGTACACTGGAGCCAGAATTGTGTGGCTCCAGCGAGAGAGTTCCTGTCTGGCAAACACAAAGCTCTGAGTTAAAGCCCTAGACCTGAAAAAGAAAAAAATATATATAAAACATGAAATCCATTTAAATACAAAAATGATACTTGGAGAAATTATGCTGATAAGATAAAATATAAATATTTGAAGTATGAATGTTACTGCTTTTATGCTAATTATGCTGATAAGATAAAATATAAATATTTGAAGTATGAATGTTACTGCTTTTATGCTATAACATTATTAGCCTACTTGATTAAGATAGGGAGAATTTGTATCGTGTTCATCTGAGATGGTGCCCAGCATCAGTTGTGGCTCTGTTGGGTTCACCTCCATATACCTTTTCCTTCAAACCTAAAAGAACAGCTCTTTTTAGAACATGCTATTTTCATTGTAGAAAGTTAAACCAGTAGTTCTAAGGCCAAAGCACATACTCATAGCAAAAACCTTTTCTTTACAAGATGCAACCATGTCTAATCACAAGTCACTGGCAAAAGTAAGTAACATGATCAACATGATAAGCCTACCATCATCAAGATGAGACGTCAACTCAACATGAGACATGGCAAAGCACAGTGGCAGGATGTCCAAAAATATAATCTTATCTTTTTCATTGAGTATCAGTGTATACATTATAAAAAACAAAATGTCATTATAAAAAAGTAATGAGCTGGGCATGGGTGGCTCACACCTGTAATCCTAGCTACTCAGGAGGCTAAGATCTGAAGATCATGGTTCAAAGCCAGCCCAGACAGGAAAGTAGATGAGACTCTTATCTCCAATACACCACTAGAAAACTGGAAGTGGTGCTGTAACTCAAGCAGTAGAATGCTTGCATTGAGCTGAAGAGCACAGGGACAGTGCCTAGGCCCAGAGTTCAAGCCCCACAACTGACCAAAACAAACAAAAGAAATAAGTAATGGTTTTGATCTCTTAATACTTTTATTCCTTAACCTTCAAATAATGTGCATAAACTAGTTTCTTTTTGTGGTAAAAAAGCAAATATGTGGTACAGAACAATTCTTTGGGGTTTACTTATAGCATTGTTCTATTCTGAATTAAATATTAATTCCAATAAAATTAAGGACAATTCTTTTTATTTAAAAAAGTCTCACATACATTGTTGATTCCATTTAATAACCCCCTCCCCCCCATTCCCCCACCCCCCTGCCACACATACAAACACTCTTATCTTTAAGACATATAGGGATGTATCTGGAATGAGGCCCAACACTTTTTTTTAGCTCCAGTCCTGGACCTTGAACTCAGGGCCTAGGCACTATCCTTGAGCTTTAATTGCTCAAAGCTAACATTCTACCACTTTTCCATATCTACTTCTGACTTTTTGGTGGTTAATTGGAGATAAGAGTCCCACAATGTTTCCTGCCTGGGCTGGCTTTGAACTTCTATCTTCAGATCTCAGCCTCCTGAGTAGCTAGGATTAAATGCAGTAACTTTTAACATAGGTGTGTTAGTCAGCTTTGTTCCACTGTGCCAAAAATATCTCATAATCAAGTTAATAATAGAGAAAAAGCCTTGTGACAACACAATACAATGATGGCATCCTATTCACTCATGGTAGCTGGAAATAAAGAACCAGACAAGTAGGGACTATGATCTCAATAGTTACTTCAAGAACATGTCTATAATCACCTAAATTTCTTCCAGTAGGCCCCATATTCTAAAGGTTCCACTGTCTCCCAGTGAATTATACCAAGGACTAAGTCTTATTTCTCTTTGAGGGACATTCCAAATCAGAACTGTAGGTTACTTCCATATGATGGTATTTAGTTGCTTCTTTTATTATTATTACTATGAGTAGTAGTATTGATCACTTTTACTTAAAAATCACTGTTGTAATATGCAGAAAATGTCAAATATGACTAAGTATCTACATCTTATTACATTTCAAAAGTAAAAACAAAACAAAACAAATGCTGGGTTCTAATGACACATGTCTGTAATCCTAGCCACTCAGGAAGTGATATCTGAGGATCTGAGTTAGAAGCTAGCTCGGGCAGAAAAGTCCTTATGGCCCATTATTTCTATCAAAAAGCCAGAGTGGAGATGTATCTCAAGTTGTAGATCCCCAGCCTAGAGCAAAACTGCCAAATGAGAGTCTAAATTAAAGCCTCAGTACCACCACCAAAACAAAAAAACCTTCAATTTTTTTATTAATAAAAGTTAATCTCTCAGAAGCATGTGTTATCATTGTAGGGGAGTTATTTCTACTGGAAATGGAACTTTTGATCTTGAACTCATCTCTATATTGGTCATCCTACTATAGCTGTATGGCCTGAATGAACCCCAAAACTCACATACTAAAACTGAATCACCAATATAACAGTATTAAGAAGGATCTAGCCAGGAACATGGGATAGGCCTTTAGTTTCAACTATTCTGGAAGCTGAGGCCAGATTATTTGAGCCCAAAAGTTTGAGATCAGCTTGGGCAACAAGAAAACAGCATGTCAGGAAAAAAGGGGGCGGGGCTCTAACTCTAGGGAATGATGAAGTCATGAGATGAGAGCCCCCGTGAAGGCTTTATACATGAGGCTTTCTAACAGCAATTAGCTGTTTTATGCTCTTCCTTCTGTCAAGTGACAAGGAGGCTCTTGTATGCAGAGCTCACCCCAGAAACTGAATCTTGAGCAATTTCTCCCTGCTGTCTTGACAGCTCCCTTGAACTCGGACTTTCCAGGCTCCAGATTGAAGAAATAAATTTTTGTTCTTTATAAATTACACAGGCTGTGGGATTTGGTTACGGCAGCACAAATGGACCAATGCAACAGCCTTCAGTCATGTGAGTATGGCCCCAGTTGTCTGGAGACTTTTCCTCCTCCTCTCTTCACTTGAGGCACAGATCTCAGTGAGACTCACCTGGTATCATCTGCCTATGTGCAGCAGGGAGCAATTCCTCCTGCTGTCTTAATAACTCCCTTGAACTTTGCTTTGGACTCTACTCCTGGCCATATCCGCCATGGAAAATCCCCAGCATGCTCTAAGGAAACACATTACTACTCACAGGCCAACAATAATGGGAGGCCTGCGTCTTCTTTTGCTTGCTCTCAGCCCTGAGCACAGATAACTCTAAATCTCTGACAGTAGCCTTCTTTTGTTGCCACCTCCATCCCAAATTGTGGGTTTATTACCTAGCCTAGATACACTGGGAAGGAGGACGTTCCCTTCCTTCTTAAAGAAGATTTCAGACTTGCCAACAGAGGTTCCTGAATGAGGCTCCTTCACTGTTGAGTTTTCTTTGGAGGCATCCTAGCAAAATGTTGTCAAGGTTCTCTGTATTTCTCTGCATTACAAAGTATGCTTATGTTTTTTTAGTGTGAATAATACCTGAGCAAATAAAAGGAGGAAAGATTCCACTGAGAGTTTCAGAGGTTTAGATGTATGGTAGGCTGGCTCCAAGACAGACTGTCATGAGGGTGAGAGGATGTGGTGAGCACAGACAACCTCAGGGAAACCAGGAAACAGAAAAAGAAGGACCAGGACCTTTCCAAGGCACAACACTAGTGGTCTACTTCTCCAGCGAGGTCTCACCTCCACTTTTCCACCACCATCCAATAATGCCATCCTATTATGAATTCATAAAGGAGGATGAATCCATTGATCATGGATCAGGCACTTCACAGGAACTCATCAGCCTGGCACCTAAACCCCCACCACATGATTCTTTGGAGAACATCTTAGATTCAACTCATAAGACAGATCCAGAAAAGATTTAAGTCTTATTGTGTTCCTCGACTAAGGCTCTCTGCTTGTTGAATGGAAGGAAGCAAAAGAAAAGTGGGGGTATGTACATAAAGGATAGTAGGAGGAAACTCATTGGTTAACAATTCAAAAGTATTGTTTTAACACATTAACCTTGAATTAAAAACTAAAACCTGTGAGATGCACGTGTACCTGCCAGGCTATGGACAATTACGTTTGCTTTTGGAAAGGAGATGTACAGTAGATGATGAAGAGTTTGAGAGTGAGTTATTGTTGGAAGACTGTTCTCCACTAACCTCCAAAACAAAGAAAAGCACACTTTGTCTTCTCCAACAGGAGACACGTTCTGCAGACCCAGAAAATGCTGAGGAAGGGTCTGAAATATTGGAGAGGGAGTGAGCAGGATATCCAAGCAGGCCAATAAGAGGATTTATGGCTAGTGGGATTCTATAGCCTGACAGACTATTACTCTGAGAGAAGGCTAAAGGGAGAAAGACAACAGTACAGCAAAATGAAAGAGGAAATGTATTTAGAAAGTGGTTGGGATTTTTAAAAAAGAAAGTTAATTATATTTCTGACCTTGACAAAGATCTTTCTGACCTAATGTATATTATTCCAAAATAAATCAAATATTTTTCAAACCTTCCTTGACATACAAGTATATATGTGCTTGATGTATTCAGAATGACGACTTCTATGTGCATAAACACCTTTGCTCTAAAAACACACACTAGGCATAGGGCCAGTAAAAACAAAGAGAGTGTCTCATCCCATGTATTCTCAAAATAGATGAGAACCCAAAATTGTCATGGAGAGCTTGTCCCCCAGATAACACATCTCCCAATTTAAATACTTGGGACCTTTCTCTATTTCTATAGAGAATCACTCCATTATATCACATTTTCCAAACAAGTATTGTTAATTTAACCAAAAGGGAAATGTTGTTTTAACAAACTTTACAACTTTGGTGGGGGGGGCAGGGAGGATTGGGTTGGGAGGTGGGGGGAGGATGGGAAGGGATGGGAAGGGGAAACAAAGGAGGAGGCTACAATGCTTGATAAGAAATGTACTCATTATCTTGCCCATGTAATTGTAACAATTGTAACAAAAAAAAATAAAAATTCAAATTGAAAAAAAAATCTCACTAGTAAAGAAAAGGTAAGTAGACATCTAGAGATGTTAACAGGGAAATGTATCTTCCTAAAGTTAATTTTACATGCTTGAAATACAACTCTGTGCTTAATTACACGTTAGTATTTTATTAAACTGTATTTACATTCCACATATACACAATGGATGTGGTTGTGACATAAACACTGCCATTCTCCTATAATTTGCATCTCACTGTTTTCCTTAATATTTATAACCAAAAGACAAGGTTTCCAAAATCCCAACATCCACTAATTGAAGTAATGAATTATGTTGCCAGAGAAAGCAATATTGAAATATTACCTCACTGTTGAGCTTTCTTTCAGTGTTGGGCATCCAAATCAGCCTTATATATATATACTTATTCTAAACCTACATTCCCAGTCCTTCAAATGATTTAGGTTCCAATGCCTTTGCAAGAACTATTGCATGACAACCATCTACCTATCATTTCTGATTTTTTTCCTCCCAGAATTTCCCATGGCTTTAGAGCTACACTGATAAGCTAAATAATACTTATTTTACCATCTGTACTTAATCTCTCAGAAGTTGTTTTTTATGGTGAAACACTTAGATTTAGTGTTCAACTAAAGAACTTTACAAACCCTCAAATTCTAACTTAACTAAATAAAATTTATATTGAAGTAAGAGCTCATATATTTTAGTTAGTAAATTACTACCAGAAATGGCTATTATCACATAAGAAGGTAATTAGAGTTATGAGGAATCCACCCACACCAATGGTATGGGGTGGCCATATAAAGGACTTTTCCCTCTGATCCTTCTGTGAGGACAGTATTCCTCCTCTCGAGAGGGTGCAGCAGCACGTTGAAAGCATAGAAGGCAAACACTAAGCACCTGATCACCTTGATTGTTGACATCTCAGGCTCCTTAACTGTGAGATATACGTTTCTAATATTCATATCATCCTATGGTATTTCATTATTGCAGCAAACTCTTGTCTCACAAATGTTGCATAATGTTACGTTCTATATTTTCTTCCTTTCTAAAGATTAAGAGTTGCTTTACTGGAAATAGGCTTCATAAAATAATCCTGGGAAATTATAGGGGTGGAAAAACCTGATACCCAAAGTTAATACAGCGGGAATATAAGAATGTGGCTTAATCATGACTTTATTCTTTGTTGTTGATGCTGTAAAAATTAGTCCAGCTTAACTTCAGCTCTAATAAGGATACGATCTTTAGAGTTCATGTCAATATTTATATATGCTTGGTACCTGGTTAAGAATTGTGATCTTTGTGAAGTAGAAAATGCATACCTACCTGATTCTATTTTAAAATGCATTTGGTGTGTGTGTGTGTGTGTGTGTGTGTGTGTGTGTGTGTGTGTGTGTGTGTGTGTGTGTGTGTGTGTGTGTGTGTGTGTGTGTGTGTGTGTGTGTGTTGGGGGGTGTCCTGGGGCTTTAACTCAGGACCTGGGCACTGTTTCTAAGAATTTTTTTTGCTCAAGGGTAGTATTCTACCACTTGAGCCACAGCTCCACTTTCAGTTTTTTTGGTGATTAATTGGAGATAAGAGACTTATGGGCTTTTCTGTTCTGGTTGGCTTTAAACCATGATCTTCAGATCTCAGCCTCCTGAGTAGCTAGGATTCCAGGTGTGAGCCATTTGGTGCCCAACCTAAAATGCATCTAATTTTTAAGTTAGGATTGGGTGCTATAATTGAGGCATTTTCTCTTTGTCCATTTGAAATCCAATCTTTCTTAATCAATCCTAAATTGTCCACTGGTTTTATGCACTACATAAGAATGAGAGTACATTTCTTGGTCTATAGCCGTCCAACCTCTTGAACACATTTTCTAATCAAATCCTCATGTTCTCCTCACAGATTTTCTTTATATCTGGGTGGGGACAATCTCCCCAAAGTTCAAGTCTGAGGTCACAGGCCTCTGTTTAAACCACAGGGACTGAAGGCCTGGCAGGAGTAGGGGGATGAACGAAGTGAGCCACAGGCATTTAGGGAGTTGGGGCTGCCTTCTTGCCCCTATGAATTCCGTATTACATCTGATACTACAGGGAGCTCTTGAAAGAATGAACAATGTTAGTCCTCCACATATACATCAGCTGCTGAGAATGTGCCATGATTCTTGGTTAAGAATGAAAACATGGATCCACAGTGTGTATAACTAATAGTAAAATTGGTTTTCCCAGGGGCTGCAAAAGGAACACTGTAATTGGGAACATTTCAAGGGTGTATAAGATGAGCATTCTCTGCTGGAAAGCATTAAGCAGGGGGTTTTACAGCACGTGGAATTCAGCACGGCTTTGCTTTAAGCTCCTTCATAGAGAAAGAAACTGTTACATAATTCTCCCTGGGGACAAATCACCCATTTGGGCAAAAAAGAACCACACCATGAATGAGGGGCAAGACCAGCTTCAACCCAGATGTCTTTTTTAAACCACTAAAAAGAGGGAAACACTTCTCTATTTTTGATTTCAATAAAAGTAAGCTTTGCGATGAAACATTTCAGAGGATAGTTTCTTAACTTGTATGACCTAAATAGCTCTGAATTCTCACGTGGTGGAAGGAACATTACCAAATGCATTCTTCCCTCTCAAGGAGACATGGGACACTGACTTTGAAACAAAACAAATGAGCACAGTTTCCTTCCCAGCCTAAAAGCAAGAGAGAGGCTTGGTAATGATGCTGGAGCCATCTGCAGGCAGGTGTGAGGCAACCTCCCAAATGGGAGGTTCCACCTCAGAGCCCTCAGCATCACACCTGGAATTAATTGGCCTTCTTTTTGGCAAATTCAATAACTAGGCCAAGGATTAAATTGACCTCGGAGACTTCCGTTTCTAAGTGCTGTCCACCCAGGGCAGGAAGGCAGGATGCTGCGGAGGTGGCCCAGAGAAAGGGCTGTTCCACACCTGCACCAGCAACATTAAACCTCCAAATTATATGCCTGAGCATGATGTGAGTGATTTCTTTCAAGTTATGTATTTCCTTCACTGTAAAAGACATATACTCCATGAAAGGAACACCAGCATTTTTTTCTTTGTTGTTGTTTTTCCTTTCCTTTTCTTTTTATATTGTTTGTTCATTCATCTGTCTTTGAGAGGGCAAGGGAGAAGTACAGACATGGAAGGAGAGAGCATGAACAAATGAAGCAGTAGTATTAACTAGATACTACATTGAAAATGAACTATATAACTTGTGGGTGGGCACAGGAGGGAAAATCAGAGAGAGCAAGGGAAGGGGTGACATTGTTCAAAAAGAAATGAACTCTTTCTCTGACTTCTATAACTGTAATATCCCTTTACAATAATAATAATAAACAAAAATTAAAAGAAAGGCATGTAGATATGCAAATTCAAAGAGTACTTTCAATACTATTAGATACCCTCAAGAAAATTATATATAAAACATGAAAGTTATTTTATTATGAAGCTGAGTTATCTTGAAACTTGTGTTTCCCCCACCTTAAAAAATAATTGAATTTTCCTTTCAATGTATGTGAATAACATTAATATATTAGTTAAAATTATCTTCTCCTATCATCGTTTCATCTTTTCATATTTCATATTTCCTCTGCACTTACCATTGAGACCCTGAGTAAACAAACCTGAGAAGAGCTCTTTTACTGGAGTCCAATTTGGTGGGTAAGAGAACCGACTAAGCAGACAATTACAACCTAGTGTGATAAGTATGCATTTGGCAAAGGAAAACACGCAGCCCTATGTGAATGCAGAAGGGGATGGGGTGGGAAGAAGCCAGATCTGTGTGCTGTTTGTTTTGGAGTCTATGAAGACTTTCAGCTTGGAATGTTCCTCCCAATCTAGGCTCCTCTGTGTTTCTGGAATGTCCTGTTTCTTGAACCACACAAAGGTGGAGCTCTGAAAAAGCTATTACAGGTGAAGCTACAGTCTTCAGTGAAGCCAGACCAAAGGACTAGGAATGTCCTGAAAAAGAGGCTGCATTCACCCTGAGGGAATAGGGCTTTGAAATATTCTAAGTGCCATTAGCAGATTTGTGTTGGAAACGCCCCCATGGCTAAAGTGGGAAGAGAGGTATGGAGGTAAGGCATTAAAATCTAGAAAATTAGTAGGAAGCCAAAACTATAACTTGGAGAAAGAAGAAGTGGGTGTGAAGTGGGAGTAAGGTAGAGAGACTCGAAATAAATTCAGACATTGAATAGATAATATTGAGCTATACCTCTTGTAAGCAGGTAGCTGATACGTGCAATCCTCGGTATTTAGAAGGTTGAGATCTGAGGATAGAGATTCTAGCCAAGCAGGAAAGTCTGGGATCTATTTATCTCCAGTTAACCACCAAAAACCAGAAGTGGAGCTGTGACTTAAGTGGTAGAGCATTAACCTTGAGCACAAAAATCTCAGGGACAGGTCCCACACCTTGAATTCAAGCTGGGGGCTGGCACATACACACAAGGCCTCTTCTCAACTTACATCTGAATGTAGCAGTGCACATCTTTTATCCTAAATTATAGAGGAGGATTTGATAGTAAGAACTGAATTTCCGGGGCTGGGAAGGTGGCTCAGTGGTAGAGCGCTTGCCTTGCATGCATGAGGCCCTGGGTCCGATTCTCCAGCACCACATAAGCAAAAAGAAAAAAAGCCGGAAGTGGTGCTGTGGCTCAAGTGGTAGAGCGCTAGCCTTGAGCTGAAGAGCTGAGGGACAGCACCCAGGCCCAGAGTTCAGGCCCTATGACTGGACTCAAAAAAAAAAGAAAAACAAAACTGAATTTCCAGGCTGCCCCAAACAAAACAGTCCTGGAAACTCCATCTCAGTGAAGAGAAGCTGAAGGGTTGAATGAGGTGACATACCTACAATAAATGGTACAATGCTTGATAAGAAATGTACTCATTATCTTGCTCATGTAATTGTAATCCCTCTGTACAGTATTTTCACAATAAAAAAGGATTAAAAAATAAATAAATAAATGGTTAAGATGCACTGCCTAACTCAAGAATAAAGAAGCAAGAACCTAACTCACAAATAAATAATCAGCTAAAAACAGCAATGGCTTAGTGGTAGAACTTCTGCCTAGCAAGCACAAGGCCCAGATTCCAAACCCCAGTGCCACCAAAAAAAAAATTGATTATATCACTTTGAATGACTTCTTCTGATGGGGAATATATATCACTCATTCACTCATTTACCCAATGATTCATTCATTCATTCAATAAATACATATTAAGTCAGGCCTTATTTGAGGCATTGGAAATATAATACTGAGCAGAAAACCAAAAAATGTCAGTGCTCTTGGAGGTTATATTCCAGTAAAGAGGGGAATAGACATATTAAACCATATCACATGCCCATAATTAATAAGAAGAGGGGAACGGAGAGTAGGTAGCTGGAGAAAATAACATTTGAGCAGTGACATACAGAAAGTAGACAAGGAAAGAACAGAGGGTTCCCTGCTTAGAGAGCTGTTAGTATGAAGGTTCAGGTAAATACATTTCTTTCTCTGAAAGAAATGCCTCACCAAGTTAAAGCAATTCATTGGGAGGCACTAGACTAGAGCAGCTCTAATGCCCTAGGCTTCTACATGAGCAAAACAAAACCCAACTCATTTGTCTTTTTTCTACAATAATGTGGAAAAACTGTAGCACATCACAGAGTACCCTGGGCACCTGAGAGCAGCCAGAGTAGAAGCAACAATGGAGTTGTTGCAGCCATCTGGGTCCTTGCTGATGGTTATGGTGAGAAAAGAGCACCCGGCAGAATGATGCCCAGACACTTCGCTGTTTGACTCACTTCAGTTTTGCTAATTGCTCACACAAATCCCATAGCCCCATGAAACCATAGAGAGCCTAAAACGTGTAAACAGAGGCATTTTATGAGCAGCACTTCTGATATTATGGTTTCCAGGGTAAGTCAGTTTTCTAGGCACAGCATTGGACAGCCAGAGTCCTCACGCTGGCATGCTTCCACGCTCTTGCACAGGTATGTGGTAGAGTGGGAGTGTGGCGAGATTAGTACACCACAAGGATTAGTACCTTCATATTCCAAGACCACTGTTTTCTCTGTGAAGGTAGAGACTAAGTCATCTAAGGACTCTGCTCTGAATGCCCAAACACCTGGAAATGTGATGGTATTCCATGCACCCACCCCACATGATGGCCCACCAAGGAGCAAAGCCAGCAGATACCCTTATTTCCGCAAACACGAAGGAGACCATCTGGGTCTGGATAAAAGGAGAGAACACACAGAGCAGAGACTTATCCCTATGGGAGACATCTGGCTCAATGGTGATCACGAATTTTTGGAGAGACAGTAAGGAATGACCCCTGCCTCAGAGAGGGGCAGAGGAGGCAGAAAAGACCCTCTCCCTATGTCTTTCACACCTGCAGTGAAGTCACTTTGTTTCACTATGTGGATCTGATCCTATGGATGAAAAGAGAACAAACCATGGAATTAGACTGAAGTTCCAGTCATGCATCTTGCAATTGCCCATAAGTTACAAGCTCTCTGACTCAGTTTTCCTGCTGGTGAAACAGGAAAATGTGAAGCTTCCTTGAGAGTTTGAAGGAGGAGCAAGTGAAAAAGGAAATATTTGTGCACACAGAACATGGTCTCTAGAGATGGGCTCCATTGGCCATGTTGTCACTTTCTAAGTCTTGCTGATCACAAGTGGCTTGGATGTGATATAAAACCTTCTCTCTGAGCTTCACTTATCTTACCTTTAAAAGAGAGCTAAGCATGTCTACTTTGCAAGATATTCAGAAATTCTGAATAAGAAACTAAAATGCAGAGCTTTGTGTCTAGATGACAACGGTTTGGTGATGGCAGGAGAAATCTCAGTGGTAAGGGAACTCAGTTTCAGAATTTGTGATGATGGGTGGGATCAAACATTCCTTATACTTTCTTATGCCAAAACAAGAAAACATTTTTGTTGAACAAGCTTGCATATGGATGCTTGTTTCTACTTGCAGAGTGTCCCCAAAAGAAAAGCGGGGCCCTGGCTTACTCTAGTGACTTGTAAATGATTGTTTTTTATTTTTTTTATTGCAATGGTTGACACATCTTTCCACTCTGTTTGGCTCTGGAGAAGGGGACGCTGGCATCACAGCATGCCCTAAGTGGGTGTGTGCTGGGAATGCCCACTGCTGGGCCTTTGTACTGAGAACCTCTCCCATAAACTGTCAGATCTCCTGGTGACAGCTAAATATGTGCTTTGGATGTGTGTTAAAAGTCAGGCATGCCAGGCAGGCTCAGATTTCATCTTGCTGAATCACTCTGAGCACTGGTCCTTAGGAGGATAGCAACGACCTTAAGCACAGATTAACTGACTTCCAGGTAGAATTACAGAACATGGCTCTGGTGGAGAAATGCTCTTATGATTTAACGTCATTTGAGAGGACCTACTACTTGAGGACCTCAAGTAATTTAAAAAACATTCTTATTGGGTGTTTTTCAGTCTTTGTAGGGCTTTAAAATTCAACTTTACAGAGTGGTTAAAAACTGGATAGGCAAGAATTTCTGTCTCCAGAAATATTAATTCCTGGAACAAGTTTTCAACCCAACTGACAGAAAAGCATCCAGAACTAATTTGAGTCCCCAGGCAGATTTAGAAAATTATTATGTCTTAGTAGGGATAGGGCAGAGGCACATCTATCTGTTTTGGGCCTACTTTGAAAGTTGATCTCTTCCTACTACAAATTAACACATAATGGAAAGCCTAGACAAAAAAATTCCACAAACCCATCTCAACAGAAATGTCTGGGCATTGTAGTGAATGCCTGTCATCCCAGCTATGGCGGGATACGGCTATAGGAGGAACACTGCCTAGACCAACCTGGCCAAAAAAACAATACCCCATCTTAAAAGTAATCAGAGAACAGACTTGAAATTGTGGCTCAAGGTATATGCACCTGTCTAGCAAGCACAAAGTTTTGAGTGCACACCTGGCACAAAGTTAGCACCCTCCCACTTTAACTAACAAGCTGAGCATGGTGGTTTACACTTGCAATTCTGGCTATGGGGGAAACATAGGAGAATTTGGGGTCTGAGGACAGCTGCAGGCAAAAAAACCCGCAAGTCCCTAATGTGAAAAATAAGCCCAAAATATGGGCATAATGCAAGTGGTAGAGCATGAGGCCCGAGGTTCGAATCTCAGTACTGCTAAGGGGTGGGGAGGGAGGGAGGATTGTCATGTGAGTTTTACGTTGCCTGTGTAGAAGTTCCGAGACAAGTGCTGGTCCAAGCTGCAGAAAGTCACGCAAGTATGCATTGGGTACCTCAGAGGTGATAACTTCCCTGCCACAGTGGAAATCTACAGTCCACTGGCAGTGCTGGGCGACATATGAGCACCGCGTGAGAGGCTCTGTGTTGGAATAGACTCTGGAAAGAGCTGTGTAATGGTTACATGAAGAACCTGGATCAAGAAAGACTTCATTCAAGACTTCACTCTTTCCCTGGCTGTGATCCCCAATGCTCTATCTTTCTTGAGCTTCTCTTGCTTCAGTGAGAACTGCAGTTAACAGTGCCTGACTCATGTTTTGAGAATTAAATGCATCAGTGAGAGCTTCACATTTGATTTACCATGGAGAGCTTCATGACTAACATTTCTTCTTGCCACTAATCATTTAGATAAGAACTTTATTATCCTGTCAAGTCAAATGTACGCTCCCCAAATGTTGTAGTTTCAGGGAAGTTCTGCTACAACTGTGACGTTTCTAATCACAAGATGGCAGAAGGATTGCAACCTGGCTTGGAGGAAGCAGCAAGAAAGCGAAGAACTGTCAAAGGAGAGAGAGAAATTATTCTGGTCCCATGTGCTCACGGCTAAAAAAAAATCAGGGTAGGAGAATACATAGGTATTTTCCTGAACGTCGATGCTTATATTGACATTATTTCATGAAAGAGATGAGTAGGAAAATATGGTGAGAATGGGAAGCCTGTGCTACAGTCATGCAAGGTGAATCCTGGACATGCGCACAGCCTCAGCCTTCCCACCCAGCCCCAACTACCACACAACTCTCTGCATAAAGATATGGCCCACACCTGGACACCTAAGAGTCCTTTCTTGCCTCATTTTCCCCAAGTTTACCCTCCACAAATTCCTCCACAAAGAATAACTTTCTTCTGGAGAAGGATGTTGACAGGGGTCCAGATAAATGTACCCCAGGTCCAGCGAGGCTACATAAGTAGCTGTTTTGACTTGGACAAGTCCCCTAAGCAATGTCATAACCCACGTGGTTAAGAGGATAATAGCCCTAATTTATTTTCAAGAGGCTCTCCTATCCTAGGAATCTGTTTATCTCTAAAGCAAACAGGAATGCTTTTCTTTGAAGCCTAATATCGAATGCTTAGTTACCTGGCCCATGAACCACAATTCACATGAAAGGACCTTGATTCCCAAGAAATCAAGAAATCTTGTCCTTCCCCTTCAGTTTATAGGTAGAACAATAGACTCACAATAATCAAGTACTTTTTTCTCAAGGATACCTAGTTAATTAGAGATCAGGCTAGGACTAAGGGCCACACCTTCAGAAATTCTTATTCCCATATGCACATGCATGCAAATGTGCACACCCTAGCAAGCATCCTACATACAGAGATTAATCTTTTAAAGAGCATTGTTGAATTCAATTAAGGCAGTATGAAAAGTATAGTATCTCAAAGAGGAAATGACACTATTGTTTCTCCCATTGTTCTACCCATTTAATTTTATTCATATTATCTTGAAGTAGTTGTACAAATGAGCTACCTTTCAACAAAGCAGCTTATGAATACAATACATCTTGATCTGTGCCTCCCCTTTTAACATCCTTAAACACCCCTTCCTTCACTTTTCTTAATTTTGTGAGATAATTTTGTGCGAATTTTTTTACTGCATTCTTCCCCCTTTTTCTCTTCACCCCTCTCATTAATTCTACCCTACCATTTTAAAAATAAACATCAGCCTTTCTAAGGAATACATTGCTTGAGTTCTCCCTTGAATCTACTGTATTTCAGTTGATACAATTTGGTACACTTGACTGCCGGTATTTACTTTTAAATTTGTAAACTAATTCTATCTACTCAAAGTGAAAGGCTGGAACAAAGTCTTCCACCCATTTTAATTGTAGAATTCAATCACTCTGAGCTGTAAAATGATCATCATAATCCAACGTTACAACACTTTCAGCACCTTTTGTCTGTCCAAATCAGTCCCTGCCTTCCTTTCAGTGACTGTCCACCCACTTTTTTTCTTTAGACATTTATTCCTCAGAACATTTCATATAAATGAAATCATAGAATATGAAGTCTTTCCAAATTGGAGGGAAAAGTCTTTCAAAAATAAACATGATGCTACTTGTAGACTTTTCATAGAATCTCTCTATGGAGAGATTATTTTCCATTTGAGATTACCAGGAAGTTTTTTTAAAAAAAAAATTGTGAAAGTTAGATTTTATCAAATGTTTTCTGTGCATCCATTGTTAGGATATATCTTTTGTCCTTTATTCAAATGGTTATATTAATATTATATCAAGTTTAGATATTAAATTAGATATGAAAACAAGCTCACATTTTTAGAAATCCTGCTTTGGCAGGGTATAAAATCCTTTTTAGATTCATTATGTTAATGGCTTCTTGAGGATTTTACATCTATAAGCAATACTGACATGTAGTTTTGTGATATTTTTGTCTGGCTCTGGTTTTTGGCATAATAACTGTGTTGTGGAAGTTTGGGAGAGTTCTTTCCTATATCACGAGAATTCTTTTCCCATATGTTGTAGGTCTTTGTTGCGTAAGGAAATAACCTGAGATAACAACTCAAGGGCGAAAGGATTTATTTTGACACACAGTTTCAGTGGTTGCAATGCAAGGTTGGCTGGATCCACTGCTTTGGTGCTGAGAGGAGGCAAAATGTCATGGCAATGAAAGGTCATGGAAGGGAGTCACCTCATGGCAGCCTGAGCAGACAGAGTAATAGAAAGGCATCAGAGTCCTGATACACCCCCAGCAGGATGCCCTCAGTGACTTGCTTTCTCCAAACAGACCTGGCCTTCTAACATTCCACCACTGCCTCCCACAACAGTGCCACCAGCTGGGAATCAAGGCTTCAACATATGAGTTTAGGAGGGCATTTTGTATTCAAGCCATGACAGCAAATTTTTGAAATATTGATATTTTATAGAATTCATCTGTGCCTTCGCTTTTTCATAAGGGAAGATTTTTTTCCACTAACCAAATTATTTACTTTCTCATAGACTATTCAGATTGTTCATTTTTTAGGTGGTTTCATTAGTTTTTAATAACTGTGATTTTTGTGTGTTCATATATGCATCTACTTATAATCCTTTTAATTTCTGAAAAAATGGCAATAATATTTCTTCTTTCATTTCTTATTTGAGTTGTGACTTCTTGTGTTTATTAATACATTTAGATCAGGTTTCCCAGTTTCAGCATCATTTATATTGGGGTCCCAAGAATTTTTATTTTTATTATGAACATGCTGCCATACAATATAGGATGTTTTACAGTATCTCTGAACTCCAGACACTAGATATAAGGTGTGTATAAATATACATAAACATATATAGAGATAATGTATTTGTGTGCATAAAATATATAGCCATATATAGAAATACACATAGAGAGAAAGAGAATATGAATGTAACTGTGGGACAGTTTGGGAGAATGACAGGGAGGAGGGACACGAAAGAGAATGATGGAGGACAAATAAGACATGATATCCATGTGTGAAGATAGCATAGGGAACACCACTGAAACTTTTGAACAACAGAGACAAGGGGAACTAGGAAAGATGGAGCAATTGGTGAGGATAATACAACTAAATTATACTACCAGCATGTGTGAATTGCCATGGTGATACCACTTTGTACAGTTAATGTATGTTGACAAACATGGAAAATGAGCATAGCAGAAGGCAACACAGGGCCAGAAAACATGAAAAGGTAGGTTATAGAAGCCACCCTGTCATTTTGTCATTTTGTAAATACCCTGCTTCCACATTAAAGACCTTAATCTACTCAAAAAGGTGGATCCCCACTATCTAATTGCTTCTTAAAGGTTCTCTCTCATTTGCTCTCTCTCAGTATTGTTGTATTGGGAATTAAATTTCTGAATCATAGATTTTCTGTAGTTCTTTCAAACCATAGCTTGATCTTTTCAAAGAATCAATTTGCTTTTCATTGAACTCACCTAACAATTGTATTTTTCATTTCACTGACATCTGCTGAAATCTTTATTATTTCTTAATTCTACTTTCTTTGGATTAAGATCACTGTTTCCTTCTACTTATATGTCTTCAGGTGGAAATTTAGTGTAGTTAGATGGGATACCCAAAGAAATTTTAAGACAACATATACTTGGAACAATTTGGACTTTAGAAAAGCTAGTATTATAACTTGAACTATTTAGCATTAACAGTCAGGATATGGTAACTGAACAGTTTTTCCTTAGCATTCAATTAGCCTTTCTTCAGCAAAATGCCATGTAAAGAACATTGACCTGTGGTGCCCTTCTGACTTCCTCTCACAAAGTAACGCTGCCGTCTATGAATTACATGAATCTTCAGACTGATAGATTAGCCGATATGATTGAATAATTGTTTTAAAGACAGTATTATTTTACTAAGTGCTATAAACAATGAGTGGTACAGATATGAGTGATACAATAAAAAAACAAAAATGGAAAGGAAAAAAAAACAAAAGTAAAGTAGTTGCTACTGTAATTGCCTATCATTGTAATGGGGATGTGCATAATAAAGAAAGTATATTTTGGAAAATGACTTTAGAGCAAGGACATTTTCAAATCATGGAAGGGAAGGAGAAGTATAGTCAGGCACACCAGAAAGACAAACTAAGTTTAATAGTGTTTAATGAGTCAGCCTTCATTTCATAAACAGGTGCAAAAGCTTGGATGAGGTTCCTCATTGTCAAGAGTTCAAGCCTACCTAAATAAACATAAGGAAAAAATGCATAGAAACAAAACTCAGCCAGTGAACACCAAGGTCAGGAGCAGAGATGACAACAGATGAGACTGAAAAAAGATGAGAGGTCAGGGTAATATGAAAATTAAAAGCAAAGGAGAGCAGAGCACAGGTAGTTCATACCTGTAATCCTAGCTACTCAGGAGGCTGAGAATTGAGGATTGCAATTTGAAGCAAACCCAGTCAGGAAAGTCCATGAGACTCTTATCTCCACTAAACTACCAAAAAGCCAGAAGTAGAGCTGTGGTTCAAGTGGTAGAGGGCCAGCCTTGAACAACAACAACAACAACAAAGTTCAAGGACAGTGGCTGGCCCTGAGTTCAAACCCCAGAACCAGCAATAAAAATAACTAACTAAATGAATAAATGAGCAAAGGAGAGCTGCAAGTAGAGAGCACTTCCACTTAGACTTCAGTTGTCTTCCTGAACTCACGAGGCATGATATGCAAGCTTTACAGATTTCAGAAGTTGGCCATCAGCTGGCAGCCTAGCCTGCCTGTGTGCATCATGCCCAGGGCATAGGAGTGTGCCCTGTCTGCGCACATGCTTTTCAGGGCCTGTTAAGAGGAAAACAATTGAACTGCACATTCCTCCCTTCTTTCAGGTCACAGTCCCTCTCTCAGTCTCTACCCTTGTTCTTATTCCCTTACCATCCCTAATTTTCCATTCTCTTTCACCCTCTTAGTCCCTCCTTCTGCCTGTATATGGCTCCTCTTACCAAGGGCTTCATCACCAAGGGCTGTATGTAACTCAAAGTCCAGAGCTGGAACAAAGGTTTTCTCCAACTCAAACACTGCTTCTTACATAGAATCAATTCTTCCTATTTCAGGACAGCCTGGGTGTTGTGCACTGGTATTTACAGAACAAAAACATACCATAATATTACACAGCCACACACTGGAACATGCTGAAAACTGGAAATCTTGGGCTGGAGTTGAGATCTTATGAGCACCCTTGTTCTGGGACATGAAATGCATCTACTAACTGAGGAATTAAAACAGGGGAAAGTTGTCAGAAAAGGGTTAAAAGAAAAAAAGAGGAGAGGGGAACATTCAAGGTGCTGTCTAAATGTGCCAGCAGTTTTACATGCATTATCTGGTTGAGCTGCTTTTTGTTTTTTTTTTCTCAGTCATGGGGTTTGAACTCTGGGCCTGGGCGCTGTCCCTCAGCTCTTCAGCTCAAGGCTAGTGCTCTACCACTTGAGCCACAGCGCCATTTCCAGTTTTCTGGTGCTTTATTGGAGATACGAGTCTCAAGGACTTTCGTGCCTAGGCTGGCTTTGAACCATGATTCTCAGATCTCAGCCTCCTGAGTAGCTAAGATTACAGGTGTGAGCCACCGTCTCCCGGCTCTGGTTGAACTTTTGCAGGTCAATGAAATCATCCTCCCCCTCCCCCTCCCCCTCCCCCTCCTCCCCCTCCTCCTCCTCCTCCTCCCCCTCCTCCCCCTCCTCCCCCTCCCCCTCCTCCCCCTCCTCCCCCTCCTCCCCCTCCTCTCCCTCCTCCCCCTCCCCCTCCTCCCCCTCCTCCCCCTCCTCCCCCTCCTCCTCCTCCCCCTCCTCCCCCTCCTCCTCCTTCTCCTCCTCCTCATTTTACAGAGGAAGAAACTGAGACTCGCTGACTTTAAGCAAATTTCCCACTCTGAGCATGTAATTAAGCTAGGCTTCTGACTCAGAGCTGGAGGATCCAAACCCTTCCCTCTTTACCACCAAACTCCCAAATTGTCCATTGGAGAACAGGATACTAACCTTGGCAATCTCTGTAGTCAGTCTTCTTTTGCTTAACAGTAATCCATAGAGCAGAGGTTTCTGGAAAGATGAAAACTGTGTCTTGATTCCCTTTACTCTCTTCTCCAATCTAGCTCTTTCTCCCAAGTCAATCACTACCATGGCTACAATGGGCTCTGAGAAAGATATTATTATATGTACAAGATTTTTTTCCACTCGAGCCAGACAAGAATCCAGAATCAGTTTTTGAGGCCATAAGGTCATAATATGTTGCCACAGAAAGATAAGATAGCCCATTGAGAGCCCTGAGTAGAAATCTCATCTCAAACTCTTGTCACTACACTGAAGAGAAGGGTTACTAGACTAGATATGTGAAGTCAGCTCCCTGGTCTTCAAATGCTTAAAGACTCTCTTCTTTCTAATCCTAAGGTGGGTGAACCTAAACCCAGGAAACAGAAAGGGTTCTTCCTATTGCTAACACAGTAGAAAATATAAAACTGCCTCATTGCCCCATTACTGATGCAAAGAAATAAAGACCTTCAAGCTTTCTGTTGCAGATGGAACAATTCTACTTGAGGTACATTAGCTATACAGAGTGCCTGTGTCTCATGCCTGTAATCCTAGTGACTCAGGAGGCTGAGAGAAGAGGGATCGATCATAGAGGCTAGCCAGAACAGAAAATGTTGTGAAACTCAACCTCAAAATTAACCAGGAAAAAAGAGATGGAAATGTGGTTCAAGTGGTAAAGCATCAACCTCGCAAGTGTGAGGCACTGAGTTTAAACTCCAATAGCAAAATTAAATAAGTAAATATATACATATTTGTATACACATTTGTATACACATACATATTTGTATATACATACTTGTATACACATATACATATGCTTATATGTATATATATGAATTTATGTATATTGTTCAGCACCACTAATCAGCAGAGAAATTCAGTTTCTAAATTCCACTGAATATTGAAATTCCAATTATTGGAATATTGGTTATTTTAAAATGATTAAATGTAAATGACAACATCAGAATTAGGGGAGACATAAAGTGACTTCAATTCTTATATGCTGTTGATTTGGAATAAAAAATAGTAAAAGCATTTTGGAAAATGTATTGACTACTTTAGGAAATCAGCATATATGAATTTTTACAACAGGCATGAATTTAAAATGCACTATGCTGGGAACAAAAATTAGCAAACATGAAAGTTTGATATTTTGTTTGATTCCATTCATATGAAATTTAGAAGCTGTTCTATAAGGTAAAACTAATCAATGTTTATTTTGGTTTTATAAATCATTCTTCAATTCTAAAAAAATCAAAAGAAAAAAATCATCTCAATATTCTCATTACCCTCCTCTCTCCCAAACCAACCAATCAAATAAACAAAAAAGAAATTCACAAACCCAGACAGTATGTTTCATAAATTCACTTAGTCAGGCACAAACAACTTTATGCCAACTCTTACTCATATGCAATTCTACCTCGAGCTATCTCTTGTATAGGAAATCAAATTGCCATTCTGTGGCATAAGGAATTAGTAGTCCACCAACAGATAATTCTGTTAAATATAATCATGTTTGATATAATTCTATTATATTTAATATAATTACCATATTAAATATTAGTAAATTTTGATTTCTTCATTGTAGAAAGGAATATGAAGTGCTAGTTTTTTCTGCTTGTACTCTAACAGGTCATCTCACACATACTCAAGCTGTATTTGATGGTTTGGACTTTTCTCATCCTTTTTATCAGGATATTTTGTCATCTGCAAGTGAAAAAAATTCATAAAGTCTGAGACCCTGAAGGAGTGGTAAGATCATAAAAGATGATTCTAATTCATGCTAAGGTAAAGCAATAATAAATCCTTTTTTCAAAGTGACTACATATTGTAAGAATTGTTTTACACACTACTAAGATATGATATAACTAATATGACAAGGTACTACTAATTTAAGGTACAATCAATTATGTTTAATTGTCATTAGCCGTTTAATTGTCATTAGCTGTACTGATGAATGTCTCCTGTGTTCTTTCTATAACGGGAAGTTGGGGAAGCATTTCCTATACATTGTGATTTAGTAAAGTCATATGACTACTTTGGTGAATTAATTGTGAGTGAAAGTGGTTAACTAATTTTTCGTAAGTGTAAGACCTTCTAGAGCTTTTTCTAGTTCAAGCACTTACCTTGTGGGATAATGGCAGCAGTAGGAATGGTACACGGGATGCATAACTTAAAGACTTAAAGGGCAAAGAAGTCTGTTCTGGGGAGTCTTACACTTGTGCTTCTGCTTGCCCTGTTAAAAAAAGGCCATCGTTTCTGCGATTAATGAAAACTACTCCAGATAGATGTTTCATGATACACAGTTGGCATCAAATGACATACATTTTTTAAAAAGAAGATGTGTTTACAAATGAAATAATAGCAAAGTTTGATTATAAGACAAAATAAATGCCACACTTGGCTAGGGACAAGGTTCAGGACTAGAGAAATGAATTATCTGTTCTTTGTTACCTTTCCTGTCCACCATCATTCACTATGTTTGGTCATTTGGGGAAGGCTGATACTCAGAGAAAGGGGAATTCATGCAGAGAGCAAATGCTTTGACAGGGGATTCATTTAGTCCTGAGGTGTCAAGAAGTGATAGAGAGCAGGATTTATGAGCTCTCCCACAAAAAAATTAAAGAGAGATAAAATACACAGAGACCCTCTCAGATCTTTTCAGAAAATGGCTAGAAATCATAACCCCAGGGCCAAGCTTCATATCTGTAATATTTAGAAATAATGAGCTCTGTCTTTTTTCACCAATTTTGTTTATTTATGTCCCTTTCCTCATTTTTCAAAGAACAATAATATTTCAGTACTTATTGATAGATAGAATTTTTTGGGAAACTTGGTTTAATAGCTTATTCTATTCTACTGATGAGTAGATTGAAATATGGGTGATTATGTGTGCCATTTTCCTAGTTTTTGTTTCAGAATACATGGTTGCAAGAGGAAATGATTAGGAAAGAGGGCTCTGAAAAGCTTGCATCTCACTTTGTACCCCTTGAGGAGAGAAGATGGGAATATGAATAGAACAGCTGTGAGGAGCTTCTCCCAGAGAGATAGGAAACAGTATATGGGGCTAGTCTGGAGTTCCAAAAGTAGATTTTGGATCCTTCCAGGTAGAAAGGCCCAGAAAGTTTCCTAAAAGTAAAAAGACAAAAATAATGCTTGCAGAAGTGTCATTTGGGAATTCTTGATACAAACAAACCTAACAGCCAGATCTTGGATTTTAAACACCATTCTTCACTCAAAAGAATTGGAGTCCGTTCATGAACTGGTTGAGTTCAGGATGGAGCTGACAAAGTGCAACATATTCTAGATCCCAAGATGGGGACAAGTTGAGCCTCAAAGTAAAATTTGATAGTATAGATGTTAACTCTAATGCAATGAGAGTCCATTGGTCCATACTATGTACATAAGTACACACATATGCATACATAACATAGCATAGCAATTCAATGAATAGATATAGACAGAACAAAATAATGCAGAAAAATGATAGATTTTTTAAACTTACTTTCAGCAACCCTTGTAGTAATAGTGTTTTTAGGCAACAATCAACACCAACCAATACAAAACTTAAGTAGGAGGTATGGTTAAACAAACAGGAGATTTGACAGTTTGAAAGTGTCTCCATAAGATTGTTACTAATTACAAATGGGAAAAAAGTAAATGTAAAAATCTCATGGACCAAAGAAAACCCCTCATGGACCATTTTGCCCATATTCAAAATTGATATACTTTATAGCTTCCTGTAAAGATGCACTGAAAACCCCTGACATTATTTCTGTGGTGCTGCTGCCAATGCCTGTATCGATCCATAGGGAAGCATCAGGTGGGCAAAACTGAAAGACATTCTACAGATTAACTAGCAGCAAGCTTTAAAAATGTTGAGATATACAAAGGCTGCAAACAATTTAAGCAGAAAAACAACAGGCAATTCAATCAATAAATGGGCAAGCGAACTGAAGAGATATTTCTCAGAAAAAGAAATAAAAACGGCTAATGAAGAAAGAGATTTTCAACATACTTAGCCATAAAGGAGACACAAGTAAAAAATATACTGATTCTATTTCACCCAAGTCAAAATGATGATCATCAAGAAAACAAACAACAAATTCTGGCAAGGATATGCAAGGAAGGAATCAATGTAAACTGATACAGCTACTAAAAAAATAGACCCCTCTACACAACTCTTGGGCATGTTTCCAAAGGAGAGTAAATCAATAAATAAGATATCTGCATACCAATAAATAAATGAATAAAGAAAATATTACACATTGATATACATCATGGAATACGACTCAGCTATAAAAAAAATGTAATGATGTCATTTGCACTAAAATGAATGGAACTAGAAGTCATTATGTTGAGTGAGATAACTCAAGTTCAGAAAGACAAATATCAAATATTCCCATTCATTTGTTGAAATATAGGCCTCAAATGATGATGATTGTAATGGTAATGGGTCATGAGTATAAAGGGGGACTTTCTGGGAGGGGACAACAGGATCAGGGAGAAGGAAAGAGAAGATACTAGGGACAAAGAGGATTGAAAATATTAGATAGGAAGATGATAGATAGATAGATAGATAGATAGATAGATAGATAGATAGATAGATAGATAGATAGATAGATAGATAGATGATACACAGATAGATACAGAGATATATTAACAACAGCATAGAAAAACATTCAAGACAGTGTTTGAGAAAGAAGGAAGAAGTTTAAGGGGAGGATTGGGAACAAGGTAGAGAGGGAGGGGAAGAATGTGTTTCAAGTATTCTGTGAGCTCTTATAGAAATGCCATAATGAGGGCTGGGAAGGTGGCTCAGTGGTAAAGCGCTTACCTTGCATGCATGAGGCCCTGGGTTCGATTCCTCAGCACCACAGAAGCAAAAAGAAAAAATCCAGAAGTGGCGCTGTGGCTCAAGTGGTAGAGTGCTAGCCTTGAGCTGAAGAGCTGAGGGACAGCGCCCAGGCCCAGAATTCAGGCCCCATGTCTGGACCCCCTCCCCAAATAAAAAAAGAAATGCCATAATGAGGATTTCCGGGAAAATGGGTGAGGAGAAGCTGGAGGCTAAACAAGCTCTGGCATAGAAAACAGTTTTAGTGTTCCAGTGAACAGTCCTAGGCCAGAGAATCACACCAAGTGTGGCATCACAGGACAGACAGTTTGTCAGAGAGGGAAAATCCAGGCAAGGTGACAGATCTGAGTACTTGCCGGGAGCTACAGTCACAGTGGCCGCAGCCACAATACCTGCAACACAGAGAGTCCGGGACAAAGGTGCCAGATGCAGCGGGAGAGTGGTTTCTACTCAATACCAGCAAGAACTAACAAGGACCAGATATCTTCATCCTGCAGATCACAGACCAGAGAAGACCCAGGAACCAACACTCTGGCGTGAGTAGAACCCTGACATCCTCACTCCTTCTCAGGGAGTAGAGGAGGGAAGGCTACCCCTTCCACTCCCCACCACAGGAGATCTCCATCTTTGATACAGACAAAGGCCCAGCTGAGCAGCTAGCTACAACTCAGGCCCTAGAAGAAAAGAGTCATTTAGCAGGTCACAGGAACCTGACCTGACCAGCCAGGCTCAACTCCACCCAAGGGAAAGTCATTCAGCCCAGGCAGAGACAGCTCCACCCCCGGAGGAGTGGCTTTTTTCACTGGGTAAACAGAGCCAGAGGCTGCCCCTCCCGACAACAGCCTAGTCAATCAACTGAAATTCAGTAAACTTAAACCCTGAGAAGGGCTCCAGGCTGGGCTTTGTGAGTATTTCCAGAGCAACCCCTCAGGGAAAAGCCAATGTTTGCTGAAAGGCCTCAACCCTACCCAGAACCTAGCCTCATCACAACATTTCCAAACTAGAGGAAACAGCCATCTCCCTCTTTTTTTTTTTAATTTAATTTTATTTTATTTGTGAACATACTGTACAGAGGAGTTACAATTACATGGGCAGGATAATGCGTACATTTCTTACCAAGCATTGCAGCCTCCTCCTTTGTTTACCCTTCACATCCCTTCCCAGCCTCCCCCCTCCCCCCCAAATCCCAATCCTTCTCCTACCCCCCCCCCCGCAAGGACGTTGTAAAGCTCATTTTGGACATGACAACTTGTACTTCTCATTGTTGCAACAGGTCCACCTGTATCCTTAAACAACTGGCTTTTCCCCATCTCCTCCACAAGTTATACTGACATCAAATATAGTGAAAGCAGGGGTTATACTGTGGGAGAGGGACATACAAAGCAACAAAGAGATAATCTTATAAATGCGTTAGAAACACATGCATGAAAGAAAAAAACATTCAAATACACATCTAAGGGTTCATTTTCCTGACATCACATTATCTGACCTTTTCCGCTTGACTCATACATATACTAGATATTACAAATAAGGGAAACATGGGACCTATGTTTCCTTGGGCCTGGCTTACTTCACTTAATATAATTTTTTCCAAGTTTTTCCATTTCCTAACAAATGGGGCAATGTCATTCTTTCTGATGGAGGCATAGAATTCCATTGTGTATATATACCACATTTTCTTGATCCATTCATCTACTGAGGGGCATCTGGGTTGGTTCCATATCTTAGCTATGGTAAATAATGCTGCAATAAACATAGTTGTGCTGGTAGCTTTAGTGTGATCTTGTTTCTAAACATTTGGGTAAATGCCCAAAAGAGGGATTGCTGGGTCATAGGGGAGTTCTATGTGAAGTCTTTTGAGGAACCTCCATACTGCTTTCCAAAGTGGTTGAACAAGTTTACATTCCCACCAACAATGAAGTAAGGTTCCTTTCTGTCCACATCCCCTCCAGCATCTGTTGTTGTTAGAGTTCTTGATTTTTGCCGTTCTAACTGGAGTGAGGTGATATCTCAATGTTGTTTTGATTTGCATTTCTTTTATGGCTAGGGATGTTGAACATTTCTTCATGTGTCTATTGGCCATCCTTCTTTCTTCTTCAGAGAAGTTTCTCTTTAAGTCTTTCACCCACTTATTTATTGGGCAGTTGTTTCTTTGAGGATTTGTTGTTGGGGGGTTTAATTTTTTGAGTTCCAAGTATATTTTAGATATGAGACCCTTGTCTGTTGTATGGCTAGTAAAGATCTTCTCCCAATCCGTGGGCTTTCTATTGACCTTGCTAGCTATGTCATTTGCCCTGCAGAAGCTCTGCAACTTTATGCAATCCCATTTGTCCAACCTTTCTTTGATTTGTTGTGTTTTCAGGTCTCTATTCAGAAAATTTCGGCCTGAGCCAAGGAGACCTAGGGTTTCTCCTATTCCATCCTGTAATGTTTTCAGAGTGTCTGCTTTGACTTCAAGGTCTTTGATCCATTTGGAGTTGATTCTGGTGCAGGGTGATATATAAGGATCTAGCTTTAGTTTTCTACAAGTAGTTAACCAATTTTGCCAGCACCATTTATGAAGAGGTTGTCTTTCTTCCATTCTATTGTTTTAGCTCCCTTATCGAAGATTAGATGGCTATAGGTCTGTAGGTTCATTTCTGGGTTTTCAATTCTCTTCCATTGGTCCTGAGGTCTGTTCTTATGCCAATACCAAGCTGTTTTGATTACTATGGCTTTATAGTAGAGTTTGAAATTTGGTATTGATATTCCTCCAGCAGTGTACTTTCCGTTGAGGAGCGTTTTTGCTATTTGGGGTCTTTTATTGTTCCATATGAATTTTTGGATTGCCTCTTCTATTTCCTTGAAGAATGAGGTTGGAATTTTGATAGGTATTGCGTTGAATTTGTAGATAGCCTTGGGAAGTATTGCCATTTTCACGATGTTAATCTTTCCAATCCAGGAGCATGGGAGGTTTTGCCATTTTTTAAGTTCTGTGTTGATTTCCTTTTTTAAGATTTTAAAGTTTTCATCATAGAGGTCCTTCACTTCTTTAGTTAATTCCTAGGTATTTTATTTTTTGTGGGGCTATTACAAATGGAGTTGCTTTCCTAATTTCAGCCACACTTTTCTCATTGTTGGCATACAGAAAAGCCATTGATTTTGGGGGGTTAATTTTATAACCTGCTACTTTGCCAAAGTTTTGAATCAGCTTGAGTAATTTGGGAGTAGAGTCTATGGGATTCTTTAAATACAAGATCATGTCATTTGCAAAGAGGGAGAGTTTTACTTCATCTTTCTCTATGTGGGTCCCTTTTATGTATGCAATGAAACCATAACCAATCAACTAAGTGATTTGAGAATAAGCACTGAACACCAAATTAAGGAAGAAGTTCATACAAGATCTAAAACAAAGCTCCAACAAAGAATTTGAAGTCATCAAAGCCAACCAATTAGAAGGAAAAGAAATAAAAAACAAAGTAGAAAGTCTTGACAGTAGGTTAGACCATGCAGAAGATTGAATCTCGGGGATTGAAGATATTATAGAGAAAGAACATACAACTATCCAAGACAAATTCAAGAAATATGAAAGATCTATTCAACATTTGGAAGACACCATCAGAAGGCCTAATCTGAGGATAATGGATGTAGAGGAACACCTAGAGACAGATATTAATGGTCTAGGAAATTTGTTTAACAGGATCCTAGCAGAGAACTTCCCAAACATGCAAAAAGATAGGCCTATTCAGATAAGAAGCTTTTAGAACCCCAAATAGACCAGACCAGAACAGGATATCCCACCATCACATAATCCACACAGGATCAATTCAGACCAAAGAAAAGATCCTTAAAGCTGTCAGGAAGAAAAGATCAATCACTTATAAAGGGAAACCAATTAGAAACATCTCAGATTTCTCAGCAGAGACAATTAAAGCAAGAAAAGCCTGAAAGGATGTATGCCATGCTCTAAAGACAAACAACTATCAACCAAGAATACCGTACCCAGCTAAACTCTCCTTCATAACCGAAAGTCAAAGAAAAACCTTCTATAGCAAAGAAAAACTGAAACAATATATCTCCACTAAACAAGCCCTACAAAAGATACTTAAAGATGCCCTACACATAGAAAACCAACAAGACCACAATAAAGGACAAGAAACCACACCCAAACTGAGAATCCAAGAACCATAGGAAGAACCCAGTTGCCGAAGCCCCCAAGAAGATGATTAACATGGCAGGAACTCCCAAATACCTCTCAGTACTAACTATCAACATTAATGGACTTAACTTTTCAATTAAGCGAAATAGACTGCTTAGTTGGATTAAAAAGCAAAATCCTTCTATCTGCTGCCTTCAGGAGTCACACCTTGCCCATAAAAACGAACAACTTTTGAAAGTTAAAGGCTGGAACAAAATCTACCAAGCAAACGGCCCCCATAAACAGGCGGGAGTTGCAATCCTAATATCAGATAAAATAGACTTCAAATTAAAATTCATGAGAAGAGATAAAGAAGGTCGCTACATATTAATTAAAGGATCTCTCCTTCAGGAGGATATTACAATTCTAAATATCTATTCGCCAAACAATGGAGCACCCAAATATATCCAAGAAATACTACTTTCCCTCAAATCTCACATAGATCCAAAGACATTAATTGTTGGGGACTTTAACATGCCACTATCCCCACTAGACAGATCAACTAGGCAAAATCTCAACAGAGAAACCGCAGATCTAAACAACTGCATAGATCAACTAGATTTAGCAGACATCTAAAGAATATTTAATACACGTTTTTCTCAGCTGCACATGGAACATTTTTCAAAATAGACCACATTTTAGGTCACAAAGCAAACTTGTCCAAATTCAGAAACATTGAAGTTATGCCCTGCATTCTTTCAGACCACAAGGGAATAAAATTATAACTCAACCCCAAAAGCCACCAAAAAAAGTCCTGTAACACATGAAGGCTGAACAACACACTGTTGAATCATGAGTGGGTCATGGAAGAGATTAGAAAGGAAATTCAAATGTTCATAATATTCAATAAAAATGAACACACAAATTACCAGCTCCTCTGGGAAACAGCAAAGGCAGTACTCAGAGGCAAGTTTATAGCTCTGAGTTCCTACATCAACAAATTGGAGAGATCTGAAACCAACAATTTAATGAGACATCTGAGCCTCCTTGAAAAAGAGCAGCAAGATAAACCCCAATCCAATAGATGAAAAGAAATAATTAAAATTAAATCAGAATTAAATGAGTTAGAATCAAAAAAAAATCAGAAAGAATCAACAAAAGAAAGAGTTGGTTCTTTGAAAAAATTAACAAAATTGACAGACCCTTAGGAAATCTTATCAGAAAAAGAAGAGAACACACCCAAATAAATAAACTCAGAGATGAGAATGGAAATATCACCACGGAAACAACTAAGATTCAGAACATTATAAGGGAATACTTCTCAAACCTTTATGCTAATAAGTTTGAGAACTTGGCAGAAATGGACCTTTTCCTAGCAAATCTCGACATGCCGAAACTAAACCAAGATGAATTAAACCATCTTAACAGGCCCATATCAAGCATTGAAATAGAAACAACAATAAGAGACCTCCTATGTACGAAAAGCCCAGGACCAGATGGATTTACAGTGGAATTCTACAAGGCTTTCAAAGCAGAGCTCACACCAATACTCCTCCAACTCTTCAATGAAATTGAAAAAGGAAGTTCACTATCGAACTCATTCTATGAAGCCATCACAACCCTCATCCCAAAACCAGGCAGGGACTCACCAAAGAAAGAGAACTATAGACCCATTGCTTTGATGAACAGGGATGCAAAACTTCTCAATAAAATTTTGTCAAATCAAATTCAACAATTTATCCAAAAATTCATACACCACAATCAAACAGGATTCATTTCAGGGATGCAAAGCTGGTTCAATATATGCAAATCAATTTATATAATTCATCACATCAACAAGAGCAAGGATAAGAACCACATGGTTATCTCAATAGATGAAGAAAAAGCATTTGACAAGATCCAACAGCCCTTTATGATGAAGGTTCTGGAAAAACTAGGAATCCAGGGAACATTCCTCAACACAATAAAGGCTGCATATGACAAACGTACAGCCAGCATCATACTTAATGGTGAAAAACTAAAGCCATTTTCTCTTAACTCAGGAACGAGACAAGATGTCCAGTCTCTCCATTTCTCTTCAATTTAGTATTAGAATGCCTATCTACAGCAATAAGACAAGATGCAAACATAAAAGGGATCCAAATAGGGAAAGATGAAGTAAAACTCTCCCTTTTTGCAAATGATATGATCTTGTATTTAAAGAATCCCATGGACTCCACTCCCAAATTACTCAAGCTTATTAAAAACTTTGGCAAAGTAGCAGGGTATAAAATTAATCCTCAAGGGCTCAGAAGGTGGCTCAGTGGTAGAGCTCTTGCCTTGCATGGTTGAGGCCCTGGGTTCGATTCCTCAGCACCACATAAGCAAAAAGAAAAAAGCCGGAAGTGGCACTGTGGCTCAAGTGGTAGAGCGCTAGCCTTGAGCTGAAGAGCTGAGGGACAGCGCCCAGGCCCAGAGTTCAGGCCCCACGACCGGAAACCCCCCCCCCAAAAAAATTAACCCTCATAAATCAAAATCAATAGCTTTTCTGTATGCCAACAATGAGAAAAGTGTGGCTGAAATCAGGAAAGCAACTCCATTTGTAATAGCCCTACAAAATATAAAATACCTAGGAATTAACTTAACTAAAGAAGTGAAGGACCTCTATGATGAAAACTTTAAAACCTTGAAAAAGGAAATCAGAAATTAGAAATTAGAAAGTGGAAAAACCTCCCATGCTCCTGGATTGGAAGGATCAACATCATGAAAATGACAATACTTCCCAAGGCTATCTACAAATTCGATGTGATACCTATCAATATTCCAACCTCATTCTTCAAGGAAATAGAAGAGGCAATCCAAAAATTCATATGGAACAATAAAAGGCCCTGAATAGCAAAAATGATCCTTAACAGAAAGACCAGTGCTGGAGGAATATCAATACCAAATTTCAAACTCTACTACAAAGCCATAGTAATCCAATCAGCTTGGTACAGGCACAAGAACAGACCCCAGGACCAATGGAATAAAATTGAAAACCCAGAAAACACAGATCTCTAGCCATCTAATCTTCGATGAGCTAAAAAAAATAGAATGGAAGAAAGACAGCCTCTTCAAGTAAATAGTGCTGGCAAAATTGGTTAATCACTTGTAGAAAACTAAAGCTAGATCCTTCTATATCACCCTGCACCAGAATCAACTCCAAATGGATCAAAGACCTCGGTGATAAAGCAGACACTCTGAAAACATTACAGGATGGAATAGGAGAAAACCTCGGTCTCCTTGGCACAGGCTGAAATTTTCTTAAAAGAGACCCAGAACCACAACAAATCAAAGAAAGGTTGGACAAATGGGACTGCATGAAATTGTAGAGCTTCTTCATGGCAAAGGACATGGCTAGCAAGATCAATAGAAAGCCCACGGATTAGGATAAGATCTTCACTAGCCATACAACAGACAAGGTTCTCATATCTAAAATGTACTTGGAACTCAAAAAATTAAATCCCCTAACAACAAATCCTCAAAGAAACAACTGTTCAATAAATAAGTGGGCTAAAGACTTAAAGAGAAACTTCTCTGAAGAGGAAAGAAGGATGGCCAATAGACACATGAAGAAATGCTCAACCTCTCTAGCCATAAATGAAATGCAAATCAAAACAACATTAAGATACCACCTCACCCCAGTTAGAATGGCTATAGTCAAGAATTCTAATAACAACAGATGCTGGAGGGGATGTGGACAGAAGGGAACCTTACTGCATTGTTGGTGGGAGTGTAAACTTGTTCAACCACTTTGGAAAGTAGTATGGAGGTTCCTCAAAAAATTCCACATAGAGCTCCCCTATGGCCTAGCAATCCCACTTTTGAGCATTTACCCAAATGATCACATACAAGACCATACTAAAGCTACCAGCACAACTATGTTTATTGCAGCATTATTTACCATAGCTAAGATATGGAACCAACCCAGATGCCCCTCAGTAGATAAATGGATCAAGAAAATGCGGCATATGTACAAAATGGAATTCTATGCCTCCATCAGAAAATATGTAAATGTAAATGTAACTGTCACTGATTCAGAAAAACAGGATCATACATCAAGCTGATAAATAACATAGGTAAAGTGGTAACACCTCAAGAATGTCAGTTACAAACATGAGATTTCTTTATATTTGTTTTTCCAACTTTTGTACCAGTGTAAACAATTTTCAAAACATAAAGTTTTTAAAGAATCTTCAAAAATAAATAAAAAACAAACAAATAAATAAATGCATTTTCCAATTTTTTAACATAAAACATTTGCACAGAATCCCATACAGGATCAAGTCAAGTAAGGCTAATGAAAGAGATTTCTTTTGATTCCTACTCAGTATAGGTCCATAACAGTGTTTTTTCTCATCTATATTTCCTATTTCCTAAGGTTTCATCATCTAATCCTATAAATCATAGTCTGGAAATGCTGGCTATATCTGCATCTGCTACCAAACATCTGATGCCTAGCTGGTACACCTGACTTTGATTATTTTGTTGGTGATTCCCCTCTCCAGCTTCATTCTGACCTTCAAAACCTAACTAAAGTTTCACAATGTTTCACCTAGGCCACTGCACAGTCTTTTCTGGGTTTTAATAATATTCTGTTTATGTTCATGTTTAATCAGTATCTAGAGGGCAAAATACCTTCAATAATGGGGAGAACACTGATCTGGGAATCATTACCACCAATTAGCTGTACGAGTTTGTATAACTCATATAGTTTTCATCTATAAAATGAAGGTTCTAAATCTACTTAGTAAAGGTCTCTTGTACCCCCTAACAAGCAATAGTGGCAGTTAAAGAAATATCCTTGACTTTAGATGGGTTCATGAGCATGTGAATGAACTTTTCCTTCTTAGTGAAATGATGAGCTCTATGCTTTTAGTTCCCCAGGTTGACCTTGGTTTGAGTTCATAGCATTGACACTGCTTTACTCAAGGAAAGGATCACAGCTAAGAGTCAGCATTCCCACACCCAAGTTCTATTTTCCAACAATGCCTGCCAGCTTTGCTATGTTTAGCTTAAACTATTTCTGGATGTGTAACATTTAATCACCCCTGCAAGTTATAGGAGAAATATGCAAAAAGAAACCACACCAAGAATAAAAAGGACCGAAGGATGAAAAGGATGAAGAAGAGGAAGAGAAGGAAGAGGAGGAAGAGGAAGAGGAGGGAGAGGAGGAGGAGAAAGAGGAGGAGGAGGAGGAATGAAAAGAAAGGAAACAGAGTGAAAAAAGAAAAAGAGAAAGCCTTTTAAGTATGCTCTTACTTCTTTATCCTGGATCTTTGTCCTGTACTCCTTTCAGCTCTGAGAGTTCTCTGCCATCATTTGAAACTGTGGACATGAGCTGTTTCTGCGTCTGGTATGCTCGGCATCTATTTCCTTCAGTTCTGCTTCAGACTCAGCAGCTGCCCAGGAGTTGGAAAGGTTGTGCCAGTTCTACATAAAGCAGGATTGGGGTATTCACATTTTAGAATCATTTTCCAGGCTCTGCCTCTCCCCTTGGGTTATTCATGCACACTCAAGTTTTCTTCCCTTAAGTTCCAACTACTCTTCTCTTGAAAACTATTAAGCAGAACTAATTTTTTTAGTAGAGAGCAAAGGGCAGATAGTCTAAAGACCTTAAAAAAAGATACAGCTCAACAGTGACACCCACACATGATACAGAGGCATGTGGGATCTTGACCTCCTACTGTAGTAATAGACATCTGCCCCTTACTGGTTACAGTAACCTGAGGTTCCCAGCAATAGGCCAGGCCTGCTCTCCCCACTGCTGCAGTGGCAGGAAGATTGAGAACTAAGATCCAAAATCGATACCATAATAACCAAACTGTTCAGATTTCAAGTGAGAATTATTTGTCCTACCAAGAGGAAAGTTTTGAAAGACAATGAATAGATACCAACATCAAAATAGCACTGACATGAGACATGTGACAAGAATGTCAAAGCAGCAATCATAAAATATGCTTTAACAAAAATCTGAATACTCTTGAAAGAAATGAAAAAAAAAATTTTTTTTTTGGGTCCGGTCACGGGGCCTGAACTCTGGGCCTGGGCACTGTCCCTCAGCTCTTCAGCTCAAGGCTAGTGCTCTACCACTTGAGCCACAGCACCACTTCCGGCTTTTTTCTTTTTGCTTATGTGGTGCTGAGGAATCGAACCCAGGGCCTCAGGCATGCAAGGCAAGCGCTCTACCACTGAGCCACCTTCCCAGCCCTGAAAAAAATTTGAAAGGGAAAATAAAAACCTCTGAAAGAAAAGTAATCTATTCATTAGAATTTTCCAACCCAAAGTAAAACAAGAAATGGGGCTCATCAGCAGAATAAAGAGATCATTAAAAACTAAAACATGCAACTTAAAATATAGAAAATAAAATTGCCCAATCTGAAAAACAGAGGAAAATAGTCTTAAAAACAGTGAACAGGGCTTTTGGGATATCTAGTCTTATAACAAAAGATCTGATATTCATATCGTAGAGTTTTAAAACTAGAGGACAAAGAGAGTAAGGTTGAAAAAAGTATCCAGATAAATAATGACTGAGAATTGCTCCAGGCTTGGTAGACGGTATAAACCTATAGATACAAGACCCTCAGAAACTGTAAACCCAAAGCACTCCATGGCAACATACAGTACAATCAGACTTCTATAAACTAAAAACAACTTCTTGAACATAGAAAGGAATAGGGCCCTACCAGTTGGGAAAAAAGGTTCAAATGACAAAGGATTTCTCACCAAAACCATGGAAACCAGAAGGGAGTGGTATCCAATTCAAATGCTGAAAGTTTCTGCTGGTGCAGAAGTATTGCATCCAGAATAAAAATGTATCTTCTAAGAATGTAAAATAAAGCAGCATACTGTCAACTAGAGGAAAATAAAGAGAACTGATCACCAGAAAACCTACCCTAATAATGGCTAAAGGAATTTCTTTAAACAGAAAGGAATGATAAAGGAAATTTTTTTGAGAATACAGAAAGAAGAAATAATGAAAAGAACACAAATGTAAATAAAGAAAATTTCTTCTCCCCCCCCCCACGTTTCTAAACTATGCTTGAAAGTTGGAGCAAAATTAGAATACTCTCTGAATTTTTTAATATTTATTAGGACAATTACAATTGGAAGAGTGTAAAAGGATATAAAGTGAGATAGGGTTTCTATACTTCATTGTATCTTAACTTGTAAGTTATTAACAACAGTAGACTATGTTGTGTGTGAATATATATACATATATATGTATATATATATACATATATACTCAAAACTAAAGGGAATATATAACTAAATGTAACTATATAATGTATGTATATATATGCATATATATATATATAGCCATATATATTCCCTTTAGTAATAATTTTCTAGTTAGGTTCAAAGTTGAAACACTTAGCAGCTGCTACATAAGCGTCAACCTGCTCATCAGAGTTTGTGCCAAGCAAAGGGCTACCTTGACTCCACCCATCTTTCTTTTTTTATTTTTTATTTTTATTTTTTTATTGTGAAAAAACTGTACAGAGGGGTTACAATTACATGGGCAAGATGATGAGTACATTTCTTTTCAAGCATTGTAGCCTCCTCCTTTGTTTCCCCTTCCCAACCCTTCCAAGCCTCCCCCACCCACCCAATCCTCCCCTCACCCCCCTACCAAAGTTGTAAAGTTCGTTTTCAACATGACAACTTGTACTTCTCATTGTTGCAACAGATCCACCTGTATCCTTATTTATCCTTGTTTTTCCCCTTCCCCTCCACAAATTATGCCAACATCAAATACAGTGAAAACAGGGGTTATATTGTGGGGAAGAGATGTACAAAGCAACAAAGAAATAATCATATAAATGTGTTAGAAACAAATGCATGAAAGAAAAAAAACATTTAAATATATATCTTAGGGTTCATTTTCCTAACATCACCTTATCTGACCTTTTCTGCTTGACTCATACATATACTAACTATTGCAAATGAGGGAAACCACGTCCAACCATCTTTCTTGACTTCCCCATGAAGGCAGAATATTAGACGCAAAACTGCAGCACTCAAACCCAGCCCTCCCATATGCTTCCTGCAGAGTGAGCTTCCTCTTTCCTATTGTTTGCTGCCATCTGTGTCCCACTCAATTCTTTGTGCAGGATACAAGGGAGGGAACTGTATCCCGTTGGAAAGGGCCATCCCTGACATTCTTACCCCAGTAACTGTAATGCTCTTGTCTGCAACCAAAGATTGTTAAAAAAAAAAAAATCAAACTGAGTGATTTTTCTTAAGAAACATGGAATGTAGGTGGGAGAACTTGGGGAGCATAAACACAACACCTGTTCAGCAAGGCACAGCACACCAGGTACAGCACAGCTCTCAAACCCTACTGAGCATCAGAAACACCTGGCAGCTAGAGAAACTACAAGTGTCTAACCAGAAAGGTCCCTAGGTATTTTAGAGATCAGCAAGGTTTGAGTAGCCACAGTACAATAGCTACTTAACACAATTTCACTGCTTCAATAACTCAGTAATTTGGCTATTTAGTTGTTTTCACAAAATCCTTTAATTCATATAAAATAGGCAATCTGAGCCTACTCAGTCCATCATGAATGTAACACTAATTATGGAAGTCCTTCATTAATGTTATTTATTCCACATCTTAGCTACGGTAAACAATGCTGCAATGAACATGGTTGTGCTGGTGGCTGTACTGCAGGCTGGTTTGTGGTCATTTGGATAAATGCATAGGAGTGGGATTGGTGAGCTCAATGTTTAGTCTTTTGAGGAATATTGATACTGCTTTGCAGAATGGGTGAACAAATTTACATTCCTACCAACAGCATAACATTCCCTTTTGGCCACATCCCCACCAGCATTTATTATTATTTTTCTTGATAATGGCTATTCTAACTGGGGTAAGGTGGAATCTCAATGCTGTTTTGATATGCATTTCTTTTATGACCAGAGATATTGAACATTTCATGTGTCTATTGACCATGCTTATTTCTTCTTTGTAGAAGTGGGCTAAATCCCACTTATTAACAGGGTTGTTGTTTCTTTAAGGATTTGGTTTTTTTGGGGGGTGTTAATATTTTGAGCTTTAAGTATACCTTAGATATAAAGCCCTGGTCTGATGCATAGGTAGTAAAGATCTTCTCCCATTCCATGGGCTTATCTTGCTAAGTCCTTTGCCATACAAAAACTCTTCAGTTTGATACCATCTCATTTATCCAGTCTTTCTTTGATTTGTTGTGTTTCTGAATCTTTACTTAGGAAGTTTCAACCTGTGCCAAGGAGCCCTAGTGTTTCCCCATCCCTTCCTGTAATATTTTCAGGGTATCTAGTCTTACATTGATATCTTTGATCCATTTGTAATTAATTCTGGTGCAAGGTGATATATAAGGATCTGATTTCAGTTTTCTGTACATGTGTGGCCAATTCTGCCTGCACCATCTCTTGAAGAGGTTGCCTTTCTTCCATCCTGTGTTTTTGGCTCCTTTATCAAAGATTAGACCACCTTGGTTCTTGATTACTCTGAATACAAGGTTGACAGCCCAAAGGCAAATTTTACATTTGGTCTTTCTGCACTGTCTGTCATAACTCAGGGATTGAAAGATTTTGAAATAATATATATCATGTATTAAAATATGTGTACACACAATGTGTAAAACACCTACGTGCCTTGCCTTGTTGTGCTCTCGTAAAATGAGTATTCTTCTACACTCCACACCTCTAAGCCCTGGGACACTGCTTAGATCAGCCCCTTTCTTCTGCAGATACATGCCCACCAAGTGTTTGCAGATACTCTTCCCTCAGAGTCCCAAAGCAACAGAAGAAAGCTGAATCCACACAACTCTTCCTATTTATAACATTCTTAATTACAACAGATTGTATGGAAACTCCTAGTTAACCTTAAAACCTATCAGAGCAAAGGGAAAACATTTCACTGGATCTCTATTTTTATACCAGAACTAAAAAACCTTTAAAACTGCACAAGGGCGAAGAAGTAAAGACAATAGCTGAGTTGTTTATTTAGCACACATGAGAATCAACCTTCACAGCACATTGGGCACTTTAATTACATTTCCCCTTACTATCCAAAACACGTTAACACTACCATGAATGTCAGAGGTCAGAAACATTCCTGATAGAAAACAGGGTCATTTACCATCTGTGGTAAATCCCCCAAATCTTATCCAATGGGAAAGGGTACATTTTGTCTTACAGAATCTTACAGAAACTCTCACAGTTATCAAGTACATGAGTGCCAGCAAAGTCAGAAACAAAATCTTTGGGATTTTACTCAGTGGGAAGTCTGAAAGCATGCGGCTTCTGGTATATGACCAAACACTGAAAAACTATGGAATATAAACAAAAATTGGTCCTTAAGTTGTCTCTTATGGACAGCATGTTTTCCTATTACTGTAAATTTTAAAAAGCTTCAAGGAGTCCGGGGTGCACAAAAATCCCTCCGCCTCAGCACTTTGGTTACCAGCTCTTGTTCTATCAGATGCATAGGAGGCTTTCCAGGTTGCCATGACAGCACGAAGGGACCACAAGGGAAGTAAGCACTTCTCAGAAAGAAGTGCTCTGAACTGAAACTGGAAGATCAGTTCAAATGGATATTTTATTATTATTATTATTATTTATTGTTATTATAGAGGTGATGTACAGAGGGATTACAATCACATGAGTCTGGTAATGGAAAAGAAAGGCATTTCAGGCAGAAGGAATAACACAGGGAACTGCATAGGCTTGAATTTGTTTCCAGAGAATACAAGATTGAAAAGATGGGGTGGGAGAAGAAACAAACCTACAAGTGAGTTAAGCCCAGATTATGAAGGACCTTACAGTTCAGAGTCTGTTCTGGAGACAATAGGAGCCACTTTTTTTTTGAAGAAAAATGAAATGTGATCAAATTGGTGATGTAGAGAGATTACTGTGGGGTTGAAGACTGGGTGGTGTAATTTCTCAATGAAGTTCCTTTCTATGAGGTGCCAATTCTTTTTTAGTCAAAGAAGCTACTGCATTTTGTGCTCCTCTCCTACTTGCTATTTTGTGGAGCCTGAAGAGGCCCCATGTTTCAAGAACTGTTTCCTGGCAGCTTTCTCAATTACAGGTGAATTACAGGCACAGGACTCAGAAATATTATAATCTGCTGTAACAAGGGGTTTTGTCAACTTCTCTGGAAGTAATGACAAATGAGGTTTCATTGCACTTAATCAAAGAGGACAGAAAAAATACCTCCTCCACATACTTGGACTACACAAATGCACACTGAGAAGGTGGTTTGCTCCAGTTAACAAAACGAAACTATTGTTCCAATGGAGTAGCAGGAAAAAAAAGGGTCATGAAAAAGTAGGCTCTGGGTGTTTGAGTTACTTCGTGCAGATCATCCAAACCCAATAAAATAATCTAGTAAGCCTCCATTCCACAGCCCCTATTATTTGAAATCATACCTCCCCATTTTGAACAATTGTTTGGTGCTTGTCTTGGCATTAGGGGCCCAAAAGAGCTTACAATGGATGAGTAGTTTAGCCTCTCTTTAAATTGTATCCTCAGTAAAGGAAGAAAGAGCAGACACTAAAATTGGCACCTCTCTCTCCCATACCCTGCATTTAACCATCCATCACAACCCCAGCAGTTCTATCTCTAAAATCTTTCAAGCATGATCTCGGACTCTGTAATAAACCCGGCTTGCACTATTGACCATCACTGTCCATGCCTCCTTACAACCTCCACAGTCAGCTAGGACTTTCTTTCAGAACAGTAAAACAGATCAATTGACTCTGTGGCCCAAAGACTTCCCTCCACATGGAGATGAAAATCCCATGTCTTCCCAGACTTCCCAGGCCCTCCCTTGTCCCCGACTGCTACCTGCCAGACCTCATCTTTCCCTGTCTCTCACTCCCTGATGAAGCTCCATAGCCCTGGACCAGACCAGTACTGTCCTGCATTAGGGTCTTTACATTTGTTAATCGCTGTCCAGAATATTTTACCCACTATGGCCCCCAACCCCGTACTATGCCTTATTTTCTTCCATAGGACTTCTCCTGATATTTTAGTATACCTTTGGTTGATTTGTCTGCCTCCCTCTCTGGAATATAAGCTCCATGAAGACAACATGTGACTTCCATATCCCAGTTCCTAGAATAATGCCAGCCACTTAGTAGGTTCACAAGTACTCATTAAGAGACACGAAAGACTTGATAAACAATGCACTGTCTTCTAACTAACCCAGACACATTGCCCCCTAAACAATAGCTACTTTTTTGCTTACAGCATCCTGGGCTAACCTAGACTCAGTGATGTCCCCCTAGTGAGGGAACAGAATTGGCTTTGGGCAGTTGAAAAGTTAGTAGATTTTCAAGACACATCATGCTCCTTAGACAAATGTAGCTGCTCTCAGGAACTCACAGCGTTACTTACTCTGACAAAGGAGGAAAATTTAACGTATGCGTCATTTTAGTAATGAACTTTAGAAGAGTAAGAGAATAGTAAGTGAAGGTATACCATTACTGAATGACTACAACATGAGTTTATGGATTCATTAGACAAGCAAAGTATAAATTAAAAATGCATAAATTTGCCCTTTTGGTTAAAAGCCATAAAATTAGCATTACTTTTAGGAAAAATAAAAATAAAAGTACCTTTAAAGCTGTAGGAATCACACTGTAGGTTTGATTATCTCTAGTCAAAGGCCACAGTGCCCTCTACTGGCCATTCTAGCTAACAAACCCGAGGTGGGGGGTAGGGGAATCACAGGGAGGAAGTTGCTTTATATTCAGATACACTAAAGGGATTGTTTAAAAACAAACAGTTCTTCCAAAGAAAATGGCTGTGGATATAATAACAAGGGAAAATACCCAGCCTCTGATATTGAGGGAGCTGAAGATAATTAGTATAAAGACAGAAACTTGATCACAAAAGAGGCAGTGATATATATATATATATATGCATATATATATATACATATATACATATATATATATATATATATATATATATATATATATATATATATATATATATATATATGATGGACATGTGATCCAGCATGTTTAGTGTGGTAATACGGGAGCTGAGGTGAGAAAGGAAGGGAGTTGATGTGTACATTCCAGATGATGAAGCTATAGATGTAGAGGTTCAGAGGTGAACGAGAGCATGGCGAGGGACTCCAGAACTAGAAAGTTGAGAAAATTACTTCTGGATGTCTCTTTACCAACCTTCTCCAATCTACCTTTCCCTACTGAAATGATTTCCTTTTGGGAAAAAGGAGGTAAGAAGTGATGTGCAACTGACAATTAAATTTTCTAATATAAAGTTCAGAACATCTGGAAGTGAATTAAAGAGTTTCAACATATCAGCGTGCATAAGATAATTAAACCATGACAGGGGATCACAATGTTTGAAGCAAATGTGTGGAGAAGCTGGTGAGAAAAAAATGTGAGAAGAGTCCCAGTGACAGCCAACACTGCTAGACAGGAAGAAAAGCCACACAAGGACTTGGAAGTGGCAAAAGGGGAGAAGAAAGAGAAGGAAGGACCTGCCTGGCAATGAGACAAAGCTTTCAGAAGCAAACTTCCTATTTTCCATGATCATAAAATGCATGAAAGAGGGAGGAAAAGAAGGCTTTTGTGACCTTGGCCAAGATGGTTCTGTACAGTGCTGAGTTTAAGAGCTGAAGTGGTTTTGACACAAGTCCAGTCTTCTTTCAAGAAGATACCTATAAAAGAAGGAATAAGATTGAAGGAAATTTAGGAAATACATGGGTATTCCCAAGACAGAGCACCAGACAACATGTAGCTTTTCAAAATGTGTATGTTTATAAATTAAGGAGAAACAAAAAACAGCAGAAGGTAGGGCAGAGGTATTAGCAAGGGAGATAGGTAATAATTGGTGGAGTGAGGTTCTACAGGGATTCTTGGAAAGGCATGAACCTAGCAAACAAATATGGATCCAGTTCCTTGTAACACAGCTTACATTTAACCCTGATGGACATAGAATCCCAGTCAATAGTGGAGCTTCTGGCTTCCCCAAGTCATGCAAGGATCCTAGTACAGCAGGGACAGATCTGGATGGACACTCTTTGACAACCACAATGGTTGTCAGTAATGTCTGGCCTGCTTTGGGAGGGATTGGGAACCAGAGAGTCGGAATCATTAGATTTATCACACAGACACTCCAAAAGCCCTCACTACTATTGGACTTCCCACTCATGCCCAGCTCACCCATCCTAATAGTGACAAAATCATCTATGCCTATGTCGCTTGGCCTAAATGTTTTTTGTTGTTATTGATTTTACCCAAATAAGCTCACTTTCCACCATAAGAGAGAAAGTGCCAGAAGTGAGATGAAAGTGAAAATTATTTATTTCCCCAAAGGTAAAAAGCACTTAAATATGGGGCTGGGAAGGTGACTCAGTGGTAGAGTGCTTGCCTTGCATGCATAAGGCCCTGGGTTTGATTCCTCAGCACCACATAAGCAAAAAGAAAAAAGCTGGAAGTGGCACTGTGGCTCAAGTGTAGAGCGCTAGCCTTGAGCTGAAGAGCTGAGGGACAGCGCCCAGGCCCAGAGTTCAGGCCCCATGACCGGACCCCCCCCAAAATAAAATAAAATAAAAAGCACTTAACTAGACTCCTAGCCTCTCCCACCCCCGATACACAAATGACAGCAACACGCACCTCCTGCTTCTCAGAACCAAAGAGACTTTAAAGCATACTATTGGCATCACATAATATTTGCATTGCTTTAATATCAGGTGGTAAAACATACTACGCCATGCAATCTCAGTCTACCCATCGCAGGAGCCTTGGCTGATGATAGCCCCAAGTTTGCAGCTGTCATTCATCATGCTTACCTACAAGTCCCTTGTTCCGGTGCCTGTGGAAGATTCCATTGCAGAGTTTTAGTTCAGAAAATAGAAGTGCAAAAGTTAACAATCCTCGTTAAAAAGCCAAAAGCTTTATATGTTCAAACAAATGAGTACAAGGGCTAAAACTCTCATAGCTAAAGGTTCCTGTAGTTGTTTTCCTCTAATGACTAATGCTGACCATGTGAACATAAAATGCAGTGTTTTTAAAAGGAGAAGTGTCAGTTTTAATGATTTTAATTCATGTCAGCAGAGGAATCTGGCTCTTCTAACAGCTTTCAGTTTCCTACAATAGTTAGGGAAAGTGAGCCTGGCTGGTGAAAAGGTGCATTACAGACCTCTTGGTAGGAAGGCCTCTAAGGAGAAAGGAACCAATTACTTCTTTATTATTTATTTTTATATATCACAATTATTTCTTAAGAACTCTCACTGGGCTCTCTCAGGATGAGCATTCAATTAACAACTAGCTGAAATAAGAATAAACATATAGATTAAAATGTAGCCTATTTAACCTGGGCACTGGTGGCTCACTATTTAGCAGTAAAGTCTAAGAAGCCAGACGTGGAGCTACGGCTCAAGTAGTAGAATGCCAGCCTTGAGCAAAAAAGCTAAGGTCCAGTGCCTAGGCCCTGAGGTCAAGCCCCAATATTAGCACACATGCGCTCACACACACACACACACACACAAATACACACATACATACACACAGAAGCACCTAGAGAACAGAATACACCTATTGAATAATATGTGACATTTCCCTACCAGCTGGCATCCCACGTTGCTTGAGTGAATGCTCAACCATCGTTAAATAAATAAATCCTTGCTGCTAGTCCTCCTGAGGCCTATTACACAGAGCTGCCCATGTGAGAAACAGCTTGCTCACACACATCAATGCCTGAAATTTGAAGCATCTGGCCCAGTAACTTCAATTTTAGCCTTATATTTTAAAGCATGGCTTCATTTTTCTGTGCACTTAGCATATCTCAGGCAATCAGCAGCCCCACAGGCCTTGAGAAAGCCCCTAGGGACTTCTAAAGGCAATGGTTGGGGGGGGGGCAGAGCGGATGCCACAAAGGTATTTAAACATTCCCATATTGACAAGCATACCCTGCAAATTTTCTGAAAGGATACAGAACCTTTTCGTGGGATCAGTAACAATCAGAGCTTATTTATTATTTATTTAGATTGTAATTGAATAATTTAGAAAACACAGTCATTGGCTGGGTGCTCACTGGTGGCTCACACCTGTAATCCTAGCTACTCAGGAGGCTGAGATCTGAGGATCACAGTTCCAAGTCAGCCCAGGCAGGAAAAGTCCATGAAACTTTTATCTCCAAAAAATCAGAAGTAGAGCTGTGGCTCAAGTGGTAGAGCACTAGCCTTGAGCTAAAAAAAACTCAGGGACAGTGGCCAGACCCTCAATTCAAGCCCCAGGACAGGCACCAAAATAGAGGAAAAAAAAAAAAGAAAAAGAAAAAACAATAACCTAGTCTGAGGTCTTGAGATATTATCACCTGCTCAGAGGAACCAAGAGCTCTTGAAAAAAATGAAAAATTCCAGTTCTAGAGGAAGAAGGTTAACAGGTGGGTCTAGAACTCTGCATCTCCTCAGAAAGCACGGAAGTTATGCAGGACATCTGGACTGTCTCAAAACTACTCAGGCTTCATCTTCAATAGAGCCACCACACTTCACAGTGGCCAAAACAGGGACAAAATGAGTATAACAGGGGCTAGTCCAGTGGATTAAAACATGTGACATATATTTAGAGTCCATAATGACACTTAAAAAAAAGACATTGATTACCATTGGAGAGACAAATGAGCTATCTTGAAAACATTTCCCCTGCCTTTTCTATATAGACTGAAACACTGAGAAACAGGTCATGGACAAAAGAAAGTTTCTCTTTACAGTTTTTCTAGTCAATAAATGAAAATGAATGATAAATTTAGAATACTATTGCTTTATATGAATTAATGCACCTAAAGAATGACCATGGCTGCCAAAATCATAAAAATAAAAATTATCAAATATGAAATGAGCACACTGATGAAAGAGCACACTGAGGAGCTGTTTGACTAAGAACTCCTGGCACTGCTCTAGATCTATCAATTTACTAGAAACAAAAGGATATTAGCGGTATGTATGTTAACACCACAGAGGTATAACAAGCAAAATCGAGACTGTAGGGTTCTCTATGAAATGAATGATCTCCTGACTTCAATAAATTGCAAGAAAAAGATGTCAAGAGGAAACCAATGGACTGAGTTCTAAAACATATCAGTTTTTCACCCCGATACAAATAGAAAATATTTACCCTATTTTTCAGACCTGGAGTGACCCTTCTCCCCTTCTACTGCCAAGTTCAGTAATTTCTCAGGCCTGAGCTACAGTAATGCTCCTATTCAGATACATCATTCATCTATAGTCTTATTTTCTCCTCTTACTTTTCCCTTCCTCTCCCAATGTTCTTGAGTTCTCACTCCTCATTCCTTATATGAACTCTAAATGTGGTACAATTCTTAGATCACCAAAGATCTCTGATTCTGGGATACTTAAGGGTTATGGAAAGGCAACATAAGTGCTAGATACTAAGTCTTTGAGGTTGACCAAAGAAGAAATCTTACTGAGGGTGGTTATCCAAAGCAGAGTTCTTAATTTGTGAAATTCCATAATCCTTGAAGGGCAGCCAACTGTCAGGCTCAGGGGGACCAAATAGACACCTACAACCTAAACCAAGATGAAACTATAAAAGGTCAGTAGAACCATAAACCAGTTGGGATCTAGACCAGAGGGAGAAAAGGAAGAAAACAAGAGAACTTAAGATTGAATACAAAGGGCAGAGTGGACAATCAGATCTTATTTGTCCAGCACTCCTCTTTCAATCTGAAAGATGTTTCTGATCCACTCAAAACCATGTAACTCCTACAGCCCAAGGGAGGACACGATAATCCCCAAGATTATAATGGACTTCGAGCACTTCACCATAGTGACAGGACCATTCCAATCATTTCAAGGATGGACACAGATCCAAGCATGGCCAATCAGAATTTTCCCATGAGATTTTTTGTACGTTTTTTTTTACCATAAAATTACTGTACAGAGGGATTACAGTTATATGAGTAAGGTAATGAGAACATTTCCTATCCAGCATTATTGCCTCCTCCTTTGTTTTTCCCCTACCATCCCTTCCCTCCCACCTCAACAACTACTCCCCTACCCCCCACCAAAGTTGTAAAATTCATTCTCAACATAGTGTCTTGTATATCTCATTGTTACAATGTGTCAACCTGTATCCCTATTTAAGCACTTTGTTTTTTCCCCTTCCCCTCCCTGAATTACAGAAGTGTATATACAAGATGCAGGGCACCGACATCAAATACAGTGAAAACAGGGGTTATACCATGAGGAGGAACATACAAAGAAACAAAACAATTACATGGTACATTATAAATACATTAGAAACAATAGCAAAAAAAAGAGGTTTTTCTATTAGTTGTATAAAGGACCCCCTCTTCCTGTAAGGAGGAAAACTCACATCTGTTATCAATGATCTTTCCTATGATGATTTGTTTGTAGCAGACAATTCATTAAAAGGATTGAAAAATGTGCCTAGCTGAAAAATCAGAAAAACAAAATCAAAGACAAAAAGCTCTAATGGTTGGAAGTGGTGCTGTAGCTCAAGTGGTAGCACGCTAGCCTTGAGCTGCAGAGCTGAGGGACAGAGCCCAGGCCCAGAGTTCAAGTCCCACACCAGAAAAAAAAAGTCCCTAAGTCCAGGCCTACATAACAAGAATTCCAACTCTGAGCCTAACAATTCCAGGTGCCAATCCATTCTATTTTCATTCTATTATTATTTCCGTGTGCATTAGGTAACTGTCACTAAGACTTTTACCACTCTAAAGCAAATGACAAAGCAAATAATCTGTGTCCATACCAAAGACCACAGGACATGGCTTGTCCTGCCTCCTCAGCCTCCACTGATTTGGCATCTTCCATTTTTTGAATATTTTTATTATCTTTAAATAGTTGTACAAAGGAGTTACCATTCACTACAGCAGTTTATGAATAGAGTGCATCTTGATCAGTGTCACCTCTTTTTACATTCCTACCCACCCTTTCCACATTCTAAGTAGATCCAGAGTCACAACAAATCAAAGCAAGACTGGATAAGTAGGATTGCATCGAACTTAAAAGTTTCTACATGGCAAAGGACATAGCCAACAAGCTAAAGAGAAAGTCCACAGAATGGGAAGAAATCTTTCCCAGCTATCCATCGGACAAGGGCCTAATATCCAAAATATACTTAAAGCTAAAAAAAATTAAACCTTCAAAATATAAACCCTCAAAGAAACAACAACCTGATTAATAAATGAGCTAATGACTTAAAATGATGTCTCAGAAGGAGAAGTAAAAACTGTCCCCCAAAAGGCATGAAGAAATGTTCAACATGTTTGATGTTCAACATGAACACAACATCTCTGGACATAAAGGAAATACAAATCAAAACAACACCTGACCCTGACCCTGGTTAGAATGGCCAATATCAACTAACAATAACAAATACTTGTGTGGATGTGGCCAAAAGGATAGATACTCCATTACACTGTTGATAGGACTGTAAAATTGCTCACTACTTCATTTTTTTAAAGCCCCAGGTTTCCAGTCTTTTGAGCTCCTGTTTGTCCCTAAAATGAAGAATAGTCTGTTAGTAAGTGAATTTGAATTATTCTATATTGGCTGTAGTTTCCAAATAAAGCCACAAATTGTCACTGTTCCGTATCATGTCTGCTGGAGAGATGCACCCAAAGGATTTTGGAAAATGAAACTCATTTTCTCATGAATTTAAACTACTGTTTTAGAATTCTGTCATAGAGAAAGAGTTTAAAGCAGGAGTCAGAACTGACTGTAGTCTCAGAATATGTTGGTTTGTATTGTTTCATTAAATCATATGCAACAGGCCTATTCAGTGTCTTGCCATATTTTTTATTGAACTGGTGTTTTAACCCAGAGTCTCATCCACTTGAACAACACCCCCAGAACTCTTGTACTATTTTAAGTACTTCACATCTATCAGTCATCAAATCTGCAACAACCTACCACAACCATTAGGTAGGAAGTGATATGGCCCAATTTTACAAGAGGTTGTGGCATACAGTTTTAAAATCATCTGTCTAGTATAACAGAAAGTAGAGGTGTGTGTATGGAGAAGTGGTATCATGTGTTTTGAATCTGAAGACTTGTGTTCCTCATCAAAAAAGCATGAATTATGTGAAATGTGTACTATGGTACAAGAGGATCACAGAGCCAGAAAAATTTGGCCTAGAATTCCAATCCTCAGTGCTTTCATATGTAAAATTGACAACATTTTTCTCTTGGGTCTATTCTAAGGATTGAATGAGATAATATATATCAAGATGCTAAGAAAATCCCTCCTCACTTGAAGCAAATGGAATTAACTATTGCCTACAAATTCTCAAGCAAGATACATGAAGCATTCAAGACTTTTCTAGGACAGGAAGATACAAGCCACAAATGAGGTAGTAGAGTTGTAATTAGATTCCCCTAGTGGTCTATGATTTCTATTCTGAGGAAATATAATGTGTCAGAATATGTATTCCTTTGCCCAGGGAATACTCACCTTGTAGCCACCACCAAGGCTCAGCTCTACTAGCAGACAGAACCCCTTCACCTCCAAAGCCATCACCAAGAGAGCCAAGCCAGCCACAGGGTTGGGATTGTAGAGACAATTAGAACATCCTGACTTCCATGTCTGAATAGTATTTAGTAGCCCAGAGAGAGGGAAGTCCATGACTTGTCTTCTCATGATACTTCCATGTCCTTGTGATAAAAAGTATCACAACATTGAGATATCACCTCACTCCAGTTAGAACGGCAAAAATCAAGAACTCTTAACAACAACAGATGCTGGAGGGGATGTGGACAGAAAGGAACCTTACTTCATTGTTGGTGGGAATGTAAACTTGTTCAACCACTTTGGAAAGCAGTATGGAGGTTCCTCAAAAGACTTCACATAGAACTCCCCTATGACCTAGTAATCCCAAATGTTTACAAACAAGACCACACTAAAGCTACCAGCACAACTATGTTTATTGCAGCATTATTTACCATAGCTAAGACATGGAACCAACCCAGATGCCCCTCAGTAGATGAATGGATCAAGAAAATGTGGTATATATACACAATGGAATTCTATGCCTCCATCAGAAAGAATGACATTGCCCCATTTGTTAGGAAATGGAAAAACTTGGAAAAAATTATATTAAGTGAAGTAAGCCAGGCCCAAAGAAACATAGGTCCCATGGTTTCCCTTATTTGTAATATCTAGTATATGTATGAGTCAAGCAGAAAAGGTCAGATAATGTGATGTCAGGAAAATGAACCCTTAGATGTGTATTTTAATGTTTTTTTCTTTCATGCATGTGTTTCTAATGCATTTATAAGATTATCTCTTTGTTGCTTTGTATGTCCCTCCCCCACAGTATAACCCCTGCTTTCACTATATTTGATGTCAGTATAACTTGTGGAGGAGATGGGGAAAAACCAGTTGTTTAAGGATACAGGTGGACCTGTTGCAACAATGAGAAGTACAAGTTGTCATGTCCAAAACTAGCTTTACAATGTCGGTGCGGGGGCAGGGGGAAGGAGAAGGATTGGGATTGGGGGGAGGGGGGAGGCTGGGAAGGGATGTGAAGGGTAAACAAAGGAGGAGGCTGCAATGCTTGGTAAGAAATGTACGCATTATCCTGCCCATGTAATTGTAACTCCTCTGTACAGTATGTTCACAAATAAAATTAAATTAAATTAAAAAAAAAAGTATCACCCTAGCATAAACAGGGTAATAAAGGCACTACCGTGGTAGGACCCTGACATAAACAGGGTAATTAGAGATGAAAAATTTCAAATTATTCTCTATGATGCTTGCAAAGGAAGATAAACAATCAAAATCAGTGGAGGTAATGTCATTCCAAGCAATGTTAAGCTCATAAAACATTTAATGGCTGTCCAAAGTGGCCAAAGTAAAGCAAGGAGTTGCAGTGAAAGAAGCTTTAGAGTGCACACTTGAGGGAGCTGGCTCTGGTGCTCAGAAGATGCCAACAAGAGTACACTTGCTTTAGCCAAAGGGCTTCCTCTATGTGACAGATCAGTAAACCTGAACATAATAAGAGTTGCAAAAGCTGGGGCAGAAGGACAGAAATGGACTCAGGAGAATTGCATGATGTGAGAGATTAAGGCATCTAGACTGTATCCCTTCAAACTCTTCTTTGTCCTACCTTGTGCTGATATGTTGCAACAGCATTCACTAGCATTAGACAAATGCAGTTAGACAGTGCTTTGCATTGATTTACAGTTGCCTACCTCACTGTTATATTCAGCCTTGAAAACGCTAGAAGGGTGGATGATAGGACACAATAGAATTTCATTCATTTCATTCCCCAAATACGTGTTTCTCCTCAGTATATCTTAAGATGATTAAGCATTAGTTATCAAAGCAGCAGGACACTTCTAATGCCCTTCTGTTATGGGCTCCCAGTGCTGGTTCTCTACTTCCTACCTATGGGCAAGCCTGTTTTAGCTGTCAGCTACTGGAGTACCAGGCTAAAAAGCTAGAAATAATAGGATAGCAAATGCTTTGAAAGGGACTTTGGAGCCCTAGTTAGATGGCAACAAGGACAGAATTCACAGTAGCTATTGAGAGAGACAGGACATGTCATTATTAATTTTTTCCTGTGTGGATTAGGATAAGATGCAGATGGAAGGTAAAGAGTTAAACACGCACTAATTAAATATAAGACAATCGCAATTATAAAGACTGTGGCATTGGCCAGCCATGGTAATTTCTTTAAATCACTTGCAAAAGAAAACAATGGCTATCCATCAGGCAACCACAAGCTGTGAAGCTGTGAAGCTGCTCGGGAAATTGTTAGAGGTCCTGATTTCATGCAGCTGCAGGGCAGACTGTACCAAACTGAGCCTCCAAACTGGTCAGGGAGACATAGCCAGAAAGATAATGGACTATACAGCCTGGATAGTTCTCCTATGTCAAAGTCAGGAAGAATGAGACCCAGAGAACTACAATGCCCCAAGCTAGGCAGACAAGGCTCCAAATCTTGAACTTTTGTAATCTTCTAAAATCTCCCTCCACTTCTCTAGGGAGCCATAGTCTCTCCTCAGTTGGAAACTTTGAACAGACTCCATTTAGGGCTGATGCTTCAAGAGTTCTGCTACCTCTGTTTCTAGGTTTATGCAATGTCATAAATTATTATGCCCACAGCAGAGATAACGTGCTTTCTCTGGAACAGTCTACACACCAATGGAAGTATTGGCTAATATGGACTGGTAGGAACTAAGGGAAGATACACAGAAGTGGATTTTGATAGCTTTAAACTGGGGATGAGTGTGAGGAATGCAAGGCTGCCCTGGAAAAGATTTAACATGGGGAAGATTGCTCTTTGTCCCAGCATTCAATACCTGCAAACAGTCCTAAGATGTTAGCCTACTGAAAACCAAGTATAGATGCTAGAGCACCTCTGAACTGTGTTAAGGGACAGGTGAGATTTACAGAGAAGTGTGTGTAATGGGGTATTTTCCCACAAGGGTAACCAATTAGGCCAGGACTACTTACCAATCAGTCACATTTTCCATTTAACTTTAAAACAGCACTACTCACAGACTGGAAATTGCAAAAGATGGAGACAAATCTGTTGGGGATGTTCTAAAACTGGATTTGTGTGTTGGCTACACAATTCTATAAATTCACTGAAAATGAGTAAAACTGTCCATTTCAAATGAGTGGACTTGGTGATATGTAAATTTTACCTCAATGAAGATGTTTTAAAATTAGTCCTCCTAAGAAGACAATTTATATTATTTTTGGAAATGGTATTTTTAAGGCTTTTGTCCAGTTGAACTAATACTGTGACCTAGACCATGTTTTTCCACTGGGTTCCAGGAGTAGAAGGGATACAATGAGGCTGTAGAGCTGGAGGCTGTTCAGAGTTGGGAGTCTTGAAGCACAGACTACAGCCACTGTAGTAGCAGGCACTGTGCAGTGTCTTAACTGGGTAATTATGTTAGCTGATCCACAGGCATGCTTTGTTATTAGAAAAGCAAGGATGTGGATTCCCTCCTAAAATCCACATTATGTCACTGGATACCAGCTTGACACCCAGATTTTCTTTTAAAACATAAAGCTCTGTAAAGGAGTAATAGCTGGGTCATAGGGGAGTTCTATGTGTAGTTTTTTGAGGAACCTTCAAACTGCTTTCCAGAGTGGTTGAACAAGTTTACACTCCCACCAACAGTATAGTAGCATTCCCCTTTGGTCACATCCCCACCAGCATCTGATGTTGTTAGATTTCTTGATTGTAGACATTCTGACTGGTATAAGGTAGAATCTCAATGTTGTTTTGATTTGCATTTATTTTATAGCTAGAGATGTTGAACAATTCTTCTTGGCCATTTGTATTTTGTCTTCAGAGAGGTCTCTTTTAAGGTCTTTAGCCCACTTTTAATGGGGTGGTTGTTTCTTTGGGGGTTTGTTTTGGGGGAATTTTAATTTCTTGAGCTGTTGGTATATCTTAGCTATGAGACCCTTGTCTGTTGTATGGATAGTGAAGATCTTCTCCCAATCCATGGGCTTTCTATTGATCTTGCTAGCTATATCCTTTCCCGTACAGAGCTCTGCAGTTCAATGCAATCCCATTTATCCAGCCTTCAAAAAAACTACACATAGAACTCCCCTATGACCCAGCAATCTCACTTCTGGGAATCTACCCAAATGTCCACAAACAAGGCCACACTAAAGCTACCAGCACAACTATGTTTATTGCAGCATTATTTACCATAGCCAATATATGAAACCAACCCAAATGCCTCTCAGTAGATGAATGGATCAAGAAAATGTGGTATATATACGCAATGGAATTCTATGCTTCCATCAAAAAAATAACATTGTTCCATTTACAAGGAAATAGAAAGACTTGGAAAAATTATATTAAATGAAGCCATACCCAAAGAAAAGCAGGTCACATGATCTCCCTCATCTGTAAGAACTAGAATATGTAGAAGATACCCTTACTAGGGGAATCTTAAGATCCCAAACACTTAGCACAAAGGACTATATATAATGAAGGATATTAAAACGAACTCCAACTTTTGGAAAAAAGAGGCTCTCATTAGACCCTGTATACAGTTTCTTATTTTTCTCTATTTTTGTCCATGGTTTCCCTCATTTGCAATAATTAGTAATAGGTCTAGGATAATTTTATCAGATGAGCAGAAAAGCTCAAAAGCTATGTCCTACAACCATATAAAATGATGCTAAGATGAATGAACCCCAAGATATAGACACAAGTGGTTCTTCTTTGTTGTTGTTTTTAATGTACTGTGTGATTGGTTCATTTCCTTTGTGTGTTCTTCCCATTATGGTATATCCCCTGTTGTCACTGTACTTGATTTTGGTACCCTGCATCTTGTATATACATTTGTCTGATTTGGGAAGGGGAAGAGGTAGGGGAATAACAAAACACTGAAAGAAGGACACAGGATGACCCACTGCAACAATGATACACACAAGATACTATACTGGAAATGAACTTTACAACTTTTGGGGGGTGGGTGGGTGGAGGGAGGGAGGGAGGTGGGAGAGGGAGGGGATAGTGGTAGAAGAACAAAGGAGGGAGTAACAATTCTCAACAAAAAATGTAGTCATTACCTTACTCATGTAACTGTAGCCCCTCTGTACAGCATCTTTACAATAAAATTAAATTTTAAAAAAGGAGTAATAGCTTCAGTATTTTGAGACAAAGTGAGGTATTAAGCCCTACTTAAAGTGAAACACCACTAAAACTGTAAAAAAAAAAAAGAGAAAGGAGGAGGAAGGTAGATTTAAATATCAGTAGGGGTGAATTTAACCAAAGTACATTATATGTATGTATGGAAATATTACAACTAATTTACACTAATTTGAAAAAATAAAACCACTAAGAGAATTTGTTATATTCTTTGGCCAGCAGAGGGCAAGCTAGGTTCCATGAAACTACTTAAAGGAAAAGAACTAATTGATGGAAAAGGGCTATAAAGAGGATAGATACATAATGATCAAATGGCACTAATATTTTAGGTATATTGTCAGTCAGTCCAAGTTTCCTAAAATTCATGAACTACCTTCCTCCTCCTTCTGTTATTTCTTACATAATGAAATCAGATCTTTGATGTTTCTAAAGGAAAAGCTGAGTTACCATTAGCATCAGAGACTAGCTTCCCATTCTGTGATGCTTTTCACTATGGATTCATGGGACACACTGGCACTACAAGGAAAGTGGTTTTTTACTTCACTCTTCTTGTTACCAATGCATGTCTTGATCTTCCTCTCTGGTACTCACAAATCGGAGTACTCCAGTCAGCCAGGGTTCTTCAGACCATGCCTGATTCATCAGGTGCACACAATTTACATCATATGGCAGAATGCTTCTAAAACAGGTGGATCTTAGCCTACTGTAAACAACTGGATCATGTAAATAACTGAGTCAGAATCTCTAGTGTCACTGCTCAGGAGTCTGTGCTATAGCACATGACTATCATCTATCTGATAGGAATTTTAGTGTGTGACCCACTGATTTAAATTAGAAAAGCAAGAGCTCTGATAGTGCCCCATGTGAGGAACGTAGTTCTCCTATACATATCCATTTCCCTGTCCCTCACAAGACAGAGTGAGTAGCAAAGCATCCAAAAATGGCAGGAAAAGTAAGAACTCTTTAGTCAGCACAGATGCAGATCAAACACAGTTCCTCAGTATCCGTAAAGTCCTGGATTTCAAGATCTCTGTGAATGAGGGGGTAAACACACATCAAATGTAATAGAACCAATCAATAAACATTCATGTCAGAAACAGTAAATTGCATTTTAATAAAACTAAAATCCCATATTGCTTAGTGAGTGGCATAATTATATGCTATACTAGAGACTTTCAGAAATTAAAGAATACTGCTAGAGAAGAAGTTCAAACAAAGGAACATTTTCAGATATATATGATGAATTTGTATATAACAAAGAAATTAGTAATTGAAAAGTTGTTTTTTTCCTAAGATAGTGAATTTAATGCCTTTTCTGGAGAATATGTATGCTTAAAGTCATTGTATTGTATTGTTTATTTTTCACCATGAAATGTGAGGAATAGATAATAAAGTCAATTTATATCAAACAGCAATGACAACAAAAAACATGCATGTCTTCATCAATCGAAGCCAAGTCAGTATATAAGGAAAATGTCGGTGAGAAGGGGCCTGCTTATTTAGAGTAATTGTATATAGATCACTGCTTCCCAAACTTGCCTGAATCTGGGAAGTGCTTGAGAAGCTGCTACAAGACGTAACTCACACTCTCCTGGGCATGCTACAGCAGTCACCAGCGCATAACCAAGGACATGCCTAGATTTTCCCCGGCCATCGTGCTTTCCAGAAAGCTCTATTCAGTGTGTAAACACAAAGAACAATTTTGTTGGTGAAAACAATTGCCTAACCATCTATGTTTTCCCATTGTGTTCAATACCACAGGCAGGGCTTAAAATCCAGGAAATAGCTGGTATTCTTAAGAAGTTTATCTAGGACAGCATTGATACTACAAGTGTGGTCTAGAGATTGACATCATCATCATCATTATCATCATCATCATCATCAAATTTGTTAGAAATGCAAATTCTCAGCCCCACTCCAAATCTACTGAATAAGAATGTATGGACAGAGTCCATGCATTTGTTTTAAGAATAAACATGATATTTTTGGATGCTCTGTAGAGTATTTTTACCCCTAAACCCTTTATCCTTTGTGTAACTCTGATTCAGAACAGCTGAAATGAGAAGCTTGAAAGTTAGATTATACAATTATCCCCACTTGCCACTTTCAGGAGCTTTAGAAAACTCGGGGTGACTTCCTGACTACTTATCTCCTTGAGTCCTGAGGAAGGTATGTGTTCTTGCAAGAGATAGTCTCATGAACCACTGGAACAGCTTTTATAATGGCCTCTCTCAAACTGTGGTGAATCACTATACGCATCTTTGTTTTCAGGCAAATACTATTGAGACTATTTATCCTTTATTTTGCTTCTGAAGTTGACAACTTCTTCCATGCTGTGCAGAGTTGCAGCACTGTCTCCTGCCTCCAGGTGAAGACTGCCATCATTTAGGCAACTGTGCTGAGTGACTTTTAAGGTCCTGATCTTTAAGTGGGTCCTCAAAAATAGCCTTGTCCTTTTTTTGGACAGCTCCTTTAACCTAGAGATTAACAGGTCTTCAAATCAGGCCTAGAAATTGCTGGTAGGGCTTGAAACACTGTTAAGTCTTCTCAGCTATCACCCAGAGCTCCTCACAGAGGCATCAACGATTTCCTCGTTAGCTCAAAAGCCCTGATTCTCAGCACTGCACCATCTTTGTGGAATGAATGGCAATCTGCATGTGACATGGCAGATGAGAATATGGCTGATGAAACAAGGACTTTATAAGTGTCCAAATGGCTCCATCTAGAGCACTGGAAGCTTGAAACCGCAGCCGTGAGATAATTCTGACTTCCTAATAATGTATGCAGATCAGGACGAGGCACATTTCTCCTAAGTCATCCATAATCAACAATCCCTGGGATAGTTACATTCCTGGTCATATCATGCTTACTGTCTAATTACTTATAGTGAAGATGAACTAGGTAAAAAACCAACAACAAAGCTATTCTCCTGTTTTCTCCTTCAAGACTATTAGAAGGAGATAAAGAGACCACAACCTCACCAGGGCAGTTCCTACTTCAGCTCACTTTAATTCAATTCCATTTCTATTTCTACTGCGAACTGTTTGTTCTGTGACTAGACTTTAAAAAAAAACCAGATGTGTTCTTAGGTTTAATTTCCACAGATTTGCCTACTCTTTCCTACACTTAAGGTTTTGTAAAAAAGGTATTTGTTATACCTCACTCAAAATAAGGAACTTGAACAGTTCTGAACCTAGTTGGTATATTAGGAATGGTTTTCACAAGACTCCCTGAAAGATTAAAATTTCCCAAGGTCAGAGAACTTTTATTTCATTTGATACCGGCTCATAGTGAGATTAACTTGTTTAGCATAAGGTCATGTCTTTAGTTTCTTTTTGGGCTTCAGAACCAACATTTTAAAGATACCACATCAAAGATAATGGAATGTTTTACTGGTTCAAATACAGTTGAATGTGGGTCTCTTTCTGAACTCATGATTGTGTCTTGGCTGTCTGTTCTTCTGTTGGAGCATCAATGGCATGACCCTTGGGTATGAGGTATATACCTCTAATCCCAGGTCAGGAAGCTGAGGCAGGACGATAACAACTTGATGCAGGCTGAGCTACACAGTGAGACTTGGACTCAAACAAAAACAAAAACTTCCCAAACTACACAGACATCACTTACTGTAACTTTATAACATTTTTATATCTATAAAATCAAATCCTCCAACTGTGTTTCTCAAGGAAAAAGGTCACCTTGTTTTTCCACATATAATTTAAAAAATGGGCTTGGGGCTGGGAAGGTGGCTCAGTGGTAGAGCGCTTGCCTTGCATGCCTGAGGCCCTGGGTTCAATTCCCCAGCACCACATAAGCAAAAAGAAAAAAGCCGGAAGTGGAGCTATGGCTCAAGTGGTAGAGTGCTAGCCTTGAGCTGAAGAGCTGAGGGACAGCGCCCAGGCCCAGAGTTCAGGCCCCACGACCGGACCCAAAAAAAAAAAATGGGCTTAAAAAACCAAAATTCTCAGTTTTCAAACACATAAAAACAAACTTCCTGAGATTTTGGTTGAAACTGCACTGATTCTCTCAACAAAAAAAATCTGGGGAGAAATAATTACTTTATAGACTTGACTTTTTCTAACCTATGAACATTTTGAATATGTTACTTACCAAGATCTTATGTTTTCTCAAAAACATTTCATAACTTCCCATGCAGAGATCTTATACAATCATGCGAGGTCATATCTGCAGACTTAGCTTTTTGATGTCTTTGTAAATTATTTTTTAAATTCTATTTTTCTAACTGGTACATGGAAATAGAATAATTCTACATTTAGCTCAAGTGTTCCTAGCTGTTTATTTATTGATTCAACAGCTTTAGATTCTTCTAGATTTTCTATATTCATAATGTTACTAGTAGTCTATCTTAAAAAAATTGGTTTACGAATTCAACTGTGCTGTTCTAGAACTCAAGAAGCTAGCAACACAAATTATTTTCATATTAGATTATTCACCAAAATTATTTAGTATATTCAACTGTTCATGTTAGCTTACAAAATTTATATAGGTAGCCTTAGAATAAAAGAATACAAGGGACATCTAATGTATAAAGAACTTGTTTATTCTCTTAGGAACTTGGGAAATGCATATTCTGTACACACTTATCTTTGTTCCCATCCGCCCAACTCTGCTATACAACATATACAAAGAGAAAAGAATTCTGGATGTGCTTTTCAGGGTATTTTTTGCTGTTCTTGTTTGTGCTTTTGCTCTGAGACAAGGTTTCTAAGGTAGCACACACTGCACTTAAATTTGTGATACTCTTGTCTCATCCTCCTGAGTACAGGGATTATAGGTATCTGTCATCATGCTTAGCTCAAGGCTTATTTTAATAAAACACTATTTCAATATAAATGTCTTTCTCTTCGTGAATGAAAGAAAACCAGTTGACGTATTTTATTTGTTCCTCGTAACATTACATTCTTCAGATACCACCATTAACATCTCATTTAACTTTGTAAAGGCCTCTTCTCTTCACTTACTTATCCTCTCTACCAAGTCTTCTCCTTCTACAGTTACCAAAAAGTTGTCAGTGTCCAGGCTAGCACTATTTTACTGATGGAACTTTCTCTACTTACAAGGAAGTAGATATGAGATTGGTATCAGGTCAGATCTGAGTCCATCCGAAGACAAATTCTTGACTGAAAACATCCACCCATTGTCAGACAAAATGAAGAAGCAAAGGCTTGTGTTTTTTTAATCTTCAGCAATATTTATTGGAAACGGCGACACTTCCCATGGTGAGAGTTTATACATGAAGCAGTAAGATTTGCCTTTCACTCCACACAATCCACTACCGCAGGCAGCACATAGGAGGCAGCACATTAAACCTCTGGAAGAGTCTGTATAGCTAGATAAATACAACTCTGGATAACAGGACTTCCGTGACTTGTATAGAAAAGAAAAACACTCATAAGCTTACACACAGCACTGTATACAAAGTAAAGATGGGGTTAGAAGGAGAGATGGTAAAGTAATGACTGAATTGGGAAGGAGATTTGCATATCTAGCCACAAACCTTAAACTGCTAAGCACAAAGATCATCTTTATTTGGTCCTCATTGAGGGCAGAATATGCACAAATGATGTCCAAGGAACACAAGGTGACAGTGGAGAAAAGAGACATTTACTGTTCCTGCCCTCTGAAGTAGTGGGGAAATGGTTACTAGTGATTTTTCTCTTTATGTCTCTGTGCCAAATGGATTCATAAAACGTGTTAATTCATAAACAGAAATGAAGAGAAGATAGTTAGCTGTTCCCCCATTCCCTGTACCCTTCAGAAATAGTCTAAATATATACATGGCTCTGTACAGTAAGAATTTAAGCTTGGAAACCAGATCTCTTCCCCATTCTCCCTCATGGAGAATTTTCTCTTTTCTGCCCCTTCCACAATATGCTGATTGCTCACGGTCTCATCCGGAAATAAACGAGAATCCCTTGGAGGGCTGTAACAGCAGGGTGGGAAGAAAACTAGCTGTGCCTCAGGAACAGGCTAAAGTGAGGTGAACAAAGGTGGCCATTTTCAGAGAATGCCTTGAACCCACAATCAATATGTTTCTACTGCTGGCATCAAGAGAATAACTCACTTAGACCAGAAGACAATTTGCTGGTGAGGGAGGCTTGTCTTTTTGACAATTCTGTGACTCACATATTTGGGAAGGGACAATGTGAAAGCAAGAACTTGCTCCTCTGTAAATGGGGAACCTGGGGTGCGGAGATGACCCCTGGGTGATAGACAATATCTTCAGTAGGATGGTTTTTCCATGATGTGGCTCATGGTCATAATTTCAAGAAACCATGGCCTCCTGAGAACTGTGTAAACAGCAGTTCTGTGACTACTGGCTAGTCTCAGATGGTATTTAAAAGCACATGCCATGCCCCACTGGGCTCAGAAGATACCATCCATCACCATGACTCCTGTGGGATCACACAAGTCAACCCAAACACTGGTGGGCTCGATGACGTGGTCCACTGCGGCCTGCATTTGAGATGTATTGTAAGCAGCATTACCAAAGCAGTGGTTAAACTGAACTATCTGGGTCAAAAGGAAGTGAGCCAGCCAGCGTAACATCCTAATGGGGCAGGGCAACCAGAATTTCTACATAATTAATGGGGAAGAAGCCCGAGTGGCCGTGAAGCATTCCTTCATACCAGTTTTCATCAATCTGATTAGTGAGTGTGATGATATCGCCCTCCTTAAAACCCAGCTCTCCTTCGTTTTCAGGTTCAAAGTCGTACAGAGCTCGGCAGCAGGGCTGATCCATTTGGACTCCTGGAATCAGAACAAGAGAGAATACAAGATGGCGTGGGTATTAAAGTCATAGCATTTACTGTGGTATCCCCTGGCATGGTATTCTCCTTCTGTCCTTCCTTCTCCTCCTCCTGCCAAAGTTTCTTCCAGCATCCACGACAAAGAACCCCTTTCCCCCTATCAGTTTCTGATGTTTTCTCACATACAAGTTATTGGGTATTCCTGTTGTGATTTCCACTATGAAATGTCACATCTATTCTTGTGGTAAATACAAGAGATTTCCCTCATGCTAGCCTTACTGATAACGCCCAAAGGTGGGGAGCCACTAACTTGTGGGGTTTATAATGGGACTTAGTTTAACAGCATGACATGGCCAGATTCGCTAATGTTAGCTCTTAAAAACGCTGGCATATTAAAAATGGTTCAATTAACTAGATGGGCAAAGCTCTGCAACCTCAGAATAATATTTCAGTGCTTACTGCCCCAAATGATAACTCAAACCTCTGGAAAATTGCTGTTTTAAATATGTGTGTGTATCATACACACATGTATGTAGGTATATAACACTTGTATATAAAGCACTGGGTCCAAGCAATACATGTGGGCACATAGTTGTACTCCCAGCATATTTGGATGGTTAAGGCAGGAGGACACAGTAAGACCCTTTCTCCAAGTAACAAAGCTAGGATATAGCTTAGGAGTAGAATGCTTACCCAAAATGCTAACATGTACAAGGCCTTATATTTTGTCACTATCACCATCAAAACAACAACAAAAAACAAAAAACAAAAAAAAAACCTAAACCCTACTGGATTCAAGTTCTTATTCTGTGTGAACTTGCCAAAGGAATTTTACTCTGTTTCTTTGTACAACAGAACTTATTTTGTAACAGAACTTCGTAACAGAACTTATTTCATACTATGCTGTATTTATTAAATGTTATACTGTTAAAAAAAATCCTATCACTTAGGCATGGTAAACTTTCACATAGAAGCAGTACATAAGAGCTACAATATATAAAAATAATGTAGTCACTTTGAATAAAACAAGAAATAATGTATTCATATCATAAATGAGATTTATTTAAATACATTATCTATCATTAGATACATGTGAATATAGACTCCGACAAATGCATGCTGCTCTCACACTAACTAGCTCTCTTGCAAGGGAAACAACATAATTAAATTTGAATTTAGAGAAAACACCACACCAAAACAAAATTGAAATATCTGACTAGTTTGTGGGGAGGGAGAAGCAGTCAAGTATCATTTATATGACCAGCCGCTAGCCAGTTCGCTGCAGTGCCATTGCAGTGGACGCCCATATGGACACTGGGAGCTGTGGAAATGAACACCATGGTCAGAGAGCTCTGCCTACTGTCAGACCTTACAGCTTCATCAGTCTCCAAACAGCATTTATGAATGTTTTCTGCTGTAGAACATCAAGAACTGAGGCTACGGGAAAATAAGAAAAAATAAGAGAATGCTATGTACCTTTAAAACCCACTCTGCTACCAGATAGTTCCCACTTTCTAAGCCAGTATTGCAATTGGAAACATCGCAAAGACAGATTTTGGTTTAGTCCATGTGTAGGGGTGGAGAGGAATCGTGACAAAAGAAAGAATGCCTAATTGGGTATGTACTGATATTCTCAAGAGAAAATAAAGTTTAGTTTTAATCATACTGACCTTAGTACCACAACATGATGGACTGAGAGTGGGAAGTAGGAAGGGAAAGCTAGCAGGCTGAGGTTCGAAATATGCCATCTGCAAATATATTCAACCACATGTGCCTGTGACTCAGGAAACAGCTCAGCACGTTCCTGGATCTGCTGTCTGAGGGTGATGTGGGAATGCATGTGGGCCTGCACTGCCCAGGCATCCATTCACATGTGGGTTGGGTCCTTGAAGTGAAGGTGGCCAGCAGGAGCAAAGGTGACACCCCCTCCCAGTGCCTAACATATTTCACATGGTTTATGACCATTTGGTAGTTAGGAGGTCAGTGAGGGCTGCTGAATAAGAAAAAAGGATATTCAAAAAGTTTCAGATCTATAAAGAGGGGAAGGGAAGGATTGGAAAGGTGAATGGAAGATAAAAAGGATTCCTTTAGCACAGTTTCTACTTGATAAACCATCCTGTGAGAAATGGCAGTATATTCCTTGTAGCCAGATTGGAATGCTTCTAGAATTTCTAGAAAAGTGTCAGTGTCAGTGGATGTGCCCAAAGCCCAAGGTCTAAGCGCTTTACCTGAAGGTTTGGGTGTGCCCGTGTGGGAGAGACCCCCATTGGGCTGAGTACTGTCTCCAGTAGAAAACTCCAGGCTCATTCGTGGCTTAGGCTGATATTCTCTTCTAGGCTGAGAGGAAGCTTGTCTTATTCTGTAATTGAAAAGAAAGGGAATGGGAGTAGGAGTTATGAAGTCAATTAAGAAGTCAACTAAAACAATAAAACTTATAAAATGGCTGGGTCACCTACTAATCTAGCATGACACAGAGGGAAATCTTAAGAACCTTTAGTTTTCTTATAAAGTGATGTCTATGCTTCCTCTGCAGTCTTACCCTCATTTCTGTGTTCTTTTTCTCAATACCTCCTTTCATTTATTCAGATATGCACATAATAGGGGTCAGGGACACAAAGGGGAGTAAGATACATTTGTTCCACAACCAGCATTTGGCCTGAGAGAGTATAATAATTGATTACCATAAACAGTACTGTTGTCACAAGGTATCTACAAAATACAGAAGGAACTTGGGGTAGACAGTTGGGCAGAGAGGAATCATTGCTATGTGGGAAAGTTGGAGAAGATTTAAGGAAAAGAGGTTAAAAAAATCTATTGTGGTATTTTCCAGAAGAGTATGCCAAAGAAGCTATTCTAAGTGGCACATGAGGTTTGGAGAGAGTGAGCAGGCTGGAGATACAGGGAGAGGGAAAGGGTTAATGAAGTCACAAAAGTGAAAGAGATTTGCCAAAAGTGCATTCTGTACACCACTAAACACTGTTCAGTTACAGGTATTCAATAAGCAAGGTACATTCAAATTTAGAAGGGTGGAATGATTAAGGATATGGTGATTGTAAAATGACACTGACTTTACTTTGAACACATTTCAGGAGGAATGAAAGAGAGTGGTCCCTTGGTGCCCAGCCACTGTCACAAAAGCACAGATTACTTGAGTGTTTGACACATATAGTTTCAAGATTTTCCTAAAGGCTTCAGTTTTAGGCATATTTCCAAAAGTGTGCACTGAAGAGAGTTACAACAACAACAACAACAAGAAAATCACTGAAAATAGACAGGAGGAGAGGGCCAAAATGGAGACATGTGAAATTTCTAATAATGAAGCCCAGTATGACTGTCATCTCCATTGCGCCTTGAGCCACAGATGAGCCACAGGAGACTAATGTGGTCATGATCTAATAATAATCCTGAAGGGTGATCCTCTGAGGCATGTACGTTTAGCAAAATCATCCTGCTCCACCTGGCTAAGTAAAATAATATGCACAGACCTTCTCCAACTTACAAAGGCTCAGGCAATTGTTTTGTTCGTATTTTTAGCTTTATGACCCTGTGAAAGGGACACACATACAGTAGAGATCATACTTGGAATTTCAGCTCTTAGGATTCATTAGTAAATTCTAGTCAAATTAAACTATAAAACTGCAGAAAAAGTTTTATCATTCCTCACTTTACTTATCACTTGGAATTACTTAAAAGAAATGACCATGTATGTATTCTTACCATGTAATAAAATCAATAATATATAATAATATATTGATATGATACATATTATAATATAATGATATATCCTTAAACACATAAATCACTTGACTTGATGATAAAATTGTGACAGGGATATATATACAGTAGAGATCACATCTGGTATTTTGATCTTTTCCTGGGTTAGCAACATGCAGCACAAAACTATCTCACAAGGCTGGGTAGAGGGAGCAAACCATAAATGCCAGCCAGCCATGTAATCACAAGCAAAACCCACCAATACTCCACAGTGTATGTTGTTGCTAAGCTATGTTGTTTGGGATGTTAGGTAGACTGCATACTTTCTTCACATGGGTTTATGGAAATATCATCCAACCATAAGTTGGTCAAGGAGCATCTATATTATAGTGTGGGTACTCTATACATCTGGGCAGGGTGTGCCCAAATATCCACAGAGAGCCTCATGTACTTGAAAACTATTACAGATCACTGTGACGTACATCTAAGGAGGTGGTACAGAGCACATGAAAACAACTCCCTGGTGGAAGCTTTAGCATCACTCAAAGAAATATAAATATGAAAAGATCCAAGCTTTCAAATTAGATGGCTTGGTTGTGAGCTGCAGCTGACAACCATGAGAGAGGCTGGGCAAGTCATTTCGCTTCCTTGAGGCTCAGTTGCTCATCTGTTAGTTGAAGCTAAAATACTTAGTCTACAGGGCTGTTTTAAGGTTGATCATATGCAACTGGTACCCACACAGAATATCTGCTCCACAAATTGCATCCATCATCATCAGTAGCATCCTGGTGCCCCATCTATTGCAGTCAACATACAATCCAGGCACGTCATAAACACAAGAACAAAGCACAAGACAAAATAAAACCAAAGCAATCCTTGAAGGGCCTGTACAAAATCAGCAGGAATCTGGCAGCATTGTGTCTCCAAATGAAATTTGCTATTGCTTCCATTTCTTTACACATGACTGTAGAGCAAGAAAGTACAAAGTAGAAATGCAGGGAACTAAAACCTACCTTTCCTCCAGCCTGACAGTGACCTGCTGCAGAATCTGCACTGCCTGTTTGTGGTATTCCAGCTGGGCTTGCACAAGCGCGGAGAGCTGGCTCACTTGTTCAATCTGCAGATGGACAGGACAATCATGCCTCAGTGACCAGGTTATGATCTGGTAGCAGCTACTAGTTCCCTATGCACATTACAGTATGGTCCCCAAAATATTGTCCCATGCTTGGTGATGCTGATGTTGGTGAAGCAAGTCAGGCTAAGATAGATTATTCTGCTATTTCTAAATTGATGAAGGATAAGGAAGCATCCTTCTACATGGAACCATGTGTATCAGTACTATGAAGCAACCTTAGTAAGAAACCTCAGAAAAAAATCACATTAATTTTTTATTAAATCTCCCTGTGCTTATCTTATAGGAAAAAGATGCTCTGACAAGGGAATATTTCCTTCCTATGTTTAGCACTCAATATATAATTCCAACAGTACTTTTCATGCGAATAGTACAGCTAGTACTAAAAACATGAATATTTCTGGGTGCCAATGGCCCGTGCCATGTAATCCTACCTGCTTGGGAGGCTGAGATATGAAGATCACAGAAGCCAGCCCAGACAGAAAAGTACATAAGACTCTTATATCCAATTAACCATCAAAAAGCTGGAAATACCCATGCTTTCACTGTATTTGATGTTGGTATAATTTGTGGAGGGGAAGGGAAAAAACAAATCGTTTAAATAGGGATACAGGTGAACCCATTGCAACAATGAGATGTACAAGTCATTATGTTGAAAATGAACTTTACAACTTTGGTGTGGGGGGGGGAGGAGGGTTGAGTGGGGGGTGGGGGGAGGATGGGAATGGATGGGAAGGGGAAACAAGGAGGAGGCAACAATGCTTGATAAGAAATGTACTCATCTTGCCCATGTAATTGTAACTCCTCTGTACAGTATTCTCACAATAAAAAAAGAAAGCTGGAAATAGAGCTATGGCTCAATTGATAGCCTTAAGTGAGAAAGCTATGGTACAGTGTCCAATCCCTTAGTTCAAACCCTAGCACCAACACACACACACACACACACACACACACACACACACACACACACACACACACACACACACACACACACACACACACACACACACACCAAACATGAATAATGATGAATATTTGTTTCTCATAATGTACCATGTGAGGTTTAAAAAAAAGCCTTTTGACCTCTCTAAGCTGCATTTGTAATGTAAAGGTGTTGTATATGGTGGTATTTTGAGTTCATTCCAGCTCTAATAATTCAAGCAAATTCAGTTACTATTCATTTTGTATCCTGTGTTGTGATCTAACTTAGTAGTAGTCTCCAGGTCAAGAGAGGCAAGGCTGTCCTATGAGGATGAAGGGGGACAGAATCCTGGGTGTGGTGAAGGAACACTGTGATTCAGTTTTCCCCGTGTATTCTTCTTGAGTAGGAGACAAGAGTTGTCTGTGGACAAACATATACCATTGTCTGGGTGGCAGCAAAAACCATGTATGTTCAATATGCCTCCCCTATCTAGTCAGTAAGGCAGCTGATTAATGTGATGTTTACTTTTCGTTTTCAAATTGGCTAGATAGCTAGCAAACCATTATTTCTGGGCATATCTGTGAAACTGCTTCCAGATGAGTTTTGCATTTGTCTCAGTTGGCTGGGTAAGGAAGACCTGTTCTTATCTAATATGGAGAGCACCACCTAATTAGCTAAGGGTGTTAGTAGAAAAGGCAAAAGAAGATAAATTCTCTCTCTCTCTCTCTCTCTCTCTCTCTCTCTCTCTCTCTCTCTCTCTCTCTCTCTCTCTCTCTCTCTCTCTCTCTCTCTCTCTCTCTCTCTCTCTCTCTCTCTCTCTCTCTCTCTCTCAAAGATGGCTACACAGCTTCTCTAGCCCTAGGATGTAAGAACTCTAGGTTCTTTACAGCTTTCAGACTTGGAACCCAGGACTGGCACTAATGGCTTCTCACCTCTGCTGGGGCTAAGGCACCCAGCTTCAGAATGAGAATTATACCATAGGCTCCTTTGGACTGGGAGTGAGCTATGTTAACAGCTTCCCAAGTTCACCAGCATCCTTGGTTCTCCAGCGTTCAGAGGACTTATTTGTGACTTCCATGCCTCTATAAGCTCAGGAGCTAATGAATCCCCTCTCATTAGCCTTATTTATATCTTGTGCATCTTATATCTATATTTTCCACTTCTGTCCTCAATAAAGACCCAATAAAGATGTCCCAAATGTAATATCTATGCTACAATCATTAGTCTTAAAAATTACTTTTTTAAAGACTATACCCAACTTCAATTCATAATACAGAACACTTCTATGTATGGCACCAATTCTAAATGTCAAATTGACATTCTGTGTGTGTGTGTGTGTGTGTGTGTGTGTGTGTGTGCCCATGTGCGCGTGTGCTCGCGCATACTCCATTACTGGGGCTTGAACTTCAAAGCCTTGGTGCTGTCCCTTTGCTTTTTTTCACTCAAGGCTGATTGACACTCTACCACTTGAGCCACATCTTTACTTTGGACTTTTTTTTGTTTTTTTAAATAAGTTTTTTATTGTGAAAATACCATACAGAGGGGTTACAATTACATGAGCAAGGTAATGAGTACATTTCCTATCTACTTTGGACTTTTTGTAGACAAGAGTTAAAGGGAGATAGCCATACAAACCTTCCTGCCTGGGCTGGCTTTCAACTGTGATTGCAGCAGCTTCGATTACAAGCTTGAGCCAGAGGTTCCCAGCTTGACTGATATTCTTGTAAGTACAATAAGCTAACTGACTGCATCATGGGAGCTTCTTGATTGCTATTCTTTATAGTCATTTCTTATGTATTCAATTTATCCACAGACCATTATAGCATTCTCTAGTCTCTCAATCTTTCTCTGACTTTCTATGGTATTATTTGGCTTTTTTGTGCTTATGTCTGTTATCTGGCATTCTAACCATTTGAGCCATGACTCCAATGGACATTTCTGCTGGTTTATTGAAGATAATAATTCTGCTGGCTTTGAACTTCAATCCTCAGACCTCAGCCTCAGACCTCAGCCAGGATTATAGGCATAAACCACTAACTAGTATGTAGCTTTAGGATTCATTAGTAAATTTTAGTCAAATCATACTATAAAAAAATTTACCACTTCTCAGTTTACTTATCACTCAAAATTATTTAAAAGAAATGACCATCTATATGTTATCATATAATAAAATCAATATGCTGATATAATAATAAATAATGATATGTCCTTAAACATATCAATCATTTGGCTTAATGATAAAATTAATTTTGAAAACCACAGGAAAGTTACTTACATCCATCTCCAAGAGGTTGAACATGCTTGACTCAGCAATTTCTTTAGACTCATCAAATTTCTCCAGAGCTTGACGGAGTTCTTCATCTGGGATCTTGCCTTGCCGTTTCTTCTTATAATCAAAGTCCAGGCGCCTCCCTTCTAGCTTCTTTAGATGGTGCTGCAAATGAGAGGAACATGCTTTGAAAGTAGTTCTTTACAGTTCACTTTACTAACATTCTAATTGGCTTCCAAAACAAAATAGGCTGCATTTCAAAGTAGAAATGAAGAAACATATACCAGTGAGGCAAATGCTTCCAGAGGCTTCGTGAGGGGATACCTTTAAAAATAATTAAGGATGAGCTGGGAATGTGGCTTAATGGTAGAGTGCTTGCCTAGCATGCATGAAGCCCTGGGTTCGATTCCTCAGTACCAGATACACAGAAATAGCTAGAAGTGGTACTGTGGTTCAAGTGGTAGAGTGCTAAACTTGAGCAAAAGAAGCTCAGGGGCAGTGCCCAGGCCCTGAGTTCAAGCCCCAAGACTGGCAAAATAACTCAAGGATAGGAAAGAAATAACAGGAAATACCATTTCCCTTTATGTCTGGTTTGCCAGGCCAAAGCCAAGATGGAATCCTTTCCCTCCTCACGCCACACGCACATGTGCTCCACATACTGAGAGATGTGTGCACAGAGTGCTCAAGTCCCCATCCTCATGAAAGATGGTACTCTAGAGAAAACGCTGGAAAACTACTCCCCCTGTAGTACAGTGAGGAGGAATGGCATTCTTGCTTTCTGAATCATCCAGTGTGTTACGATCACCTGTTGTGTTTATTATGTGGATTCCTGATCATCTGAATCTAAATATCCAGGACTGAATCTAGGAATCTATTTTGAAACACTTGCTCCAGCTAAGGTGGCTTTCAGGAAATTTTTTACTGAGCTTAAGCCTGCCTCTTGACAGATGATGCAACACAGGACCTTGGAAAGGATTTCACCTAATGCTACTTGCTAACCCTTATCCATTCTTAAATTATTCCAAGTAAGGGGTCTGGCCTGTGCCCAATATCCCTAGTACTGGGTTGTGAAGTCTTTTTCCACAAACCAAAATGTTGGGTTTGTTGCTCTTGTTGTTTCTCATAGCATCAGTTTCCACTGTTCACTGTTGGGTGAGAAGGCCAGATTTTCACTTGTTTCTAGGTATATATGGAAGGGAAGAGAAGGAGACGAAATTGAATCAGGAGTGGTAAAGATCTGAGAAGCAAAGGAGAATAAATAATACCCTAAACCTTCCCTGCTACTAATCCATGCCTGATCTAAACTAAATGATTGAGCTTTTGGAAGGAATACTATTTGAAATACTTGAGCCTACAGCCAGATACAGGGTAGAACAATGTATCAGAGCTATACTTTGGATTTAGAGTTCATCTGCCATTTATTGAGTGATCTTGAGTGAAGTAAGTTTAATCTTGGAAAACAAAGAACCAGGGGGACTGAGTTCAAGTTACAGAAGTCCATTTAGTAGACAACAAAAAAGTGTTAGTCAAGTTCAAAAATAGTCGTAGAATGAATAGATGAACAAACCTTGTAAGCCCAAGCAGAAACATAACAAAATAAAGTTTATCTATTAGAAATAAACATAATAACAAAATAAAGTTTATTTATTAGAAATATCACAACTATGCTACATGTTTTAGAAAGAATGGCTAGGAAAATACAAAACACATGTTTAAAAATAATAGAGTATTTATTTAAGTAGTATTAGGGGTAATAGCTCAGCTCATCATTCTAATTTAAAACAAAGCAACACAAGAGGACATTATCCCTCTAGGGAAAATGTATTTTTGTAAAAGTGATTTAATGTGTGCTGAGTGTAGTGGCTCATTCCTGTAATCCTAGCTACTAGGGAGACTAAGATTGGAAAGATCATGGTTCAAAGCCAGCTTAGGCAACAGAAAAAGATCAACATGGTGGTACATTCTGCATCCCAGATGAGCAGGAAACATGAATAAGAGGATCACAGTCCAGGAAAGCCCAGGAAAAAACCTAAGAACCTATCTAAAAAAATAACCAAAGCAAAAATGGACTGGGCATATGTCTCAAGTAGTAGAGTGTCTGCTTAATGAGTTGTTTAGCAAGTCTAAGGCCCCAGTAACACCAAAGAAACCAAAAGAACAGCAAAATCCAAAGCCTATTTGATACAGACACTGCATACAGAGAATTCAGCTATCAAACTCTTGAGCAACACAGTCCTAACAATGGGCTGGAGAGTTTTGCATTTCTGTTTGCTTCCAATTTATCTTGCAGGGTGATTTTAAAATTTACCAGTGCTGTCAACAAGAAAACTAGCCTAAGAAGTGGACATTTGCAACTGTGTAATTTCAACTGCTTGCTTACAAGAGACAACAGCATATACCTGAATCTCCCTCAGATCTTTGTCATGAAGATTCTGAAGTGGGTCAATGAAATTCTGCTTCACTTCCATGTCCAAAGAGTCTTTCACCTCTGAGAGTTCCCTCATGGCTTCCCCTACCTCTCCAAGTGCTGGACCTACGAGGACAAAATGGTGCTCTTAAACTTTGAAGAACCAGGAGGAAATACATGGGCCTTCACAGATTAAAAAAACATAGAGATTATTGCCTTAGAAACCAACAGACTAGAAAGAATACACTATGCCTTCCATAGAAGAATGTCTTTCCACGGTGCCATGGTTCATTGTAGGAACCATGGAGATATCCCTTATTAACAGGTATGTAACATCTGGGAGGCTCTCTGTCCACTTTTATATGTAATTGCCCTGCCCCGTGTGGTCATTTTCAAGTCAGCTCTTTTAGTAGAAACAAATAACAGTAAAGGAAAATAGGTCAACTGGGAATGAAGATTACTTAGAGTTCCCCACATCATTAGTTGTAAAGACAGAAGGTGGTTGGTGTCTTTACTGAGAATGGGAAATTAGTGAAAGAACAAATCATATCTTACCTGGGTCTATGAAATGAGGGAACATATACAAATGAACAACAATCTAAGAGAAAGCCTTTATGGCAGGGTATAAAGCAGTGCCAACCTAACCACTTCTTCCCTCTCAAAATGTAGCTCTTGCCAAACCCTCCCCAAAGAAAATGTGAGGCATCTGGACATGTGGGGCAGACCTGCAGTAAACTTTGGGGTCTTATCTAGAAAATAGCAAAAAGAAAACTGCTCAGACAAATCACCTAAAAAATAATGAAGCATAGAGTCCTGTTTAATTTTTCCTGTTCAAGGACTATAAACGTTCACACTGTAAGACCAAAAGAAGATATTCATAAGAGAGCATCACAAGGGCTCAATAGCTATGTGCATATGATCATATAAAATGATGATTATTGAAATTAAATCCAAGATATGGAAAAAAGGGTTTTTGTTTTGCTTTTTGCACTGGTTTTTCCTTCTGTTTTCCCCCTTTTGCCACTGTTTTCTGTACTTTCTGTCTTATACTTAAGTTTATCTGATTTGGGGAGGGTAAGGGAAAAGCACAGAAACAGTGGGACAAAGGGTGAACTAAGTCAGCAGTGATACTGTTCAAGAGATGTACTCAATACCTGATTCACATAACTAACCCTCTGTACATCATCTTTACCATAAAAATAAATAAATAAATACAGGTATGTGAGAGCTAAAATTGAGAAGTGAAACATAAAATGACCTTAACTTCCTATAGACTTTCTTACCAGGATCACAACACCAAGGAGAACCAAAAAATTAAGAGTGGGAGAAAGCACAGTTACCGAAGTTGCAATCATCTCCCAGCTCTCTTCCAAACTTGAGCATGGCCTCTGCCAGCAGTGCTTCTGCCTGAGGGTAGCCTGGCCCCTTCTCCTGGCCACGGATTTTTGACATGGTGTTGATCATGCTGAGCTTAGCCCTGGACGCTGCAAGAAAGGGAGAACAGGATTTTGGAGTAGGCAACATGACATAGGGGAAACATCTGTACCTTCAATCTCTGAATTCTAGCGTCCTTACAATATGTGACTACTCTACCCTCCTACCATCTACCCTACCTATCTGCCCACCTACTACCTAGCTCACATCTCAGCTCTTCCTAAACACATGTGAAAGATTATGTAACTGAGACAAACCTGTTTTGGGGGAACCACTATTAGAAGCTCAGTTGCCATCCATCCCCATGTGCCCTACCTCTTCCCTCTAGTCAGTGTGATGGCTGTCATGCTCTGTACCACGAAACTGTTGCACTAAGAGGTTTTTGGAAACTCTTGGATAATGTAATAATCTCTAAATTTTATATCTCAACTATAGAAGATCATGGATTAAAATAAAGAATCAATGGTAAACTCTTGCAGTGTGAACCTTGTGCCCCATTTCACTTATTCCATGTATAAAAACTATGTTCAAAACAATTGTGTAACTAGGATTACGACCATAAACAGATCCATAGCAAAAATAGTGTGTTTATAGAAAGGATTATTTCTCCTGCACACAAACTGCATATGAAAATTGGTTTTGTGCTCCAAAGACAGCATCTCTTTTCTTTTGCTTTTATTTTTATAATAGACGAGGCCTAGACAGCCGTTCTAGTTTTAGCAGAAGCAGGAATTTTATTGGCAAATTATCATATTTTATTATTGTTACTAAGTGGTTGTACAAAGGGGTTTCAAAGGAGATGAGAAAAGTCATCAAGCGACAATATTTCAACTCTGCACTGGGGATAGTACAATAAGCAATAAAATAAAACCCCTTGTTTCCGTAAGTTTATAATGAATTGAGGACAATATCTATTCTAACAGCAATTAGAGTTTGGGTACTGTGGCTCAGTGGCAGAGCACCTGCTTAGTACATGAAAGCCCTGTGTTCTATTTCTAGCAATGAAAAAAAAATCAAGAAGAGTGGAGAAGTATATATACTAATATATATATATATATGCATATATATAATATACTATATATACCAAGCAGCATGATGGGAGACTGCAGAAAGTCACAGAACAGAAACAGTGTCTGTGATACTTTTCCTGGAGGAAAGTGTCACAGAATTTAGAACTACACAGTAGACAGAATTTAGATGGTCTACTTACACATGCAAGTTGGTGGTAATCATAAGAATACAAGACATTTTTGTATTCTCCAGTTTGTCATAAAAAACATGTCACACATTAAACTTTAAAAATTAAAGCTGCCTCAGAATCACCCATTTTGGGGGGCAGCTGGCCATTCTGAGATTCAGGAAAATCCCAGTTCTTGCCCTCATGGTGCTCAGGCAAGTGGAGAGTTAGGTAGACAGACACATCAAATAAATGCTATAGTGGCTAATACACAATGTGACTGTGAGGAGCAGGTAAAAATCATACAAGTGAAAAAAGAAATACATTTATATTTATAAGAGTTACAGGCACAGAAAGACTAAAAGCAAAGAAGATAAAAAGATAACTGGAACCCCATGTAGTGGTTAATCCCCTCAAATCCTGTTTTCATCATTTTGCATTCTAAAGATGAATTCCTTTGATCAAAGATAGGTACTGATTTGTACTTAGATCTTGGTTCTGTTAACTGCTTTTTGGTAAGCAGTTTATAATAGTTAAATATATTGTGGCTGATTTTCAAATTCTTCATTTTGAATGCTGTTGAAAATGAGGATCATTATTCATTTTCTAATTACTTGAGAACATCTTGAATACATTCTACATCTTCAGGAGGAGGAAGAAAGCTATAATTTTTAATGTAATGGAAATTAATTTATCTTTTTCTTCAAATGATCTCAAACTGCTATGAATTCAGATATATGGAGAGATTGGTTTTTAAGGTCATTCATGAACTCATTAAATTTTTATTAAGAATCCTGGGGCTGGGAAAACTTGTGTACTTGAGAATTATCAGACTTCTAAATTACCATCTATAAGAGTTAACATAATTGTTTCAAAATGAGTTTTTAAAGCAGTACTTTAGGAAAGTAGAAGTAAGCCTAGGAAATATAAACATAAGATGTTCTCATTTCTATAATGCAATCTTAGCTTCTACTGCTTCACCAAGCTGTATGTGATCCTACAGACTGAAATCCCTTCTAAGGGAACTGGACTCCTTTCCTGCTAACTGTTTTTCTCCCCACCACTTTGCTATTCCTACTCTGTCCTGTCGTCTTTCTCTGGTTTCAGATAGGAACATGTGCTCCTGTATTTGTTTCTATATGCTGCTCCAACCATGATGGGACATCCACTCACCTCACCACAGGTCAGGGGGAACAGTGGAAAACACCTCATCTAATTAGTCACCACAATAAACTGTCTTTGCTTTAAACAGTGGTCTATGTCCAGTCTTTCATTATGGTAACAGGAAACTAATATTCTATTCCATGCTCCCCAGAAAATCTGGCAGCAAGGTTTGTATCCAATGGGCAGGGTACTTGAAGATTCTTCTCTGGGGAACACAAGTAGTGTTAGAGATGAGAACTAGAGAGACTAGAAGCTGGAAGCACACGATCCATAATCCAGGCTGACTGTCGTAAAGGCAGCCACTGTAGGTAATAAGGCTCACCCATTCCTACAGAGCGTCTTTGTCCCAAAAAGGGCAGCCACTGTCACCAGATTTGAGGGGAGAAGACCTTTAAAGAAACATGACAGAGATTAAAAAAAAGTAATTTGGGGGAACAAAAAAATTCAGGGTGGGGAAAATAATTTGTATTATTAATATTCACAGGTTGTCTGGGTTATTTTATCTAGAGATAAGTAGAAAAGAACTTTTAGAAATTAAAATATGCAAATTCAAATGAACTATAAAGTTTAAAGAGCCAGAAGACATAATAGCGCTCAATCTCAAAAAATGTAACGAAAGAAAAAAAAAAACACAAAAAGCTTCAAAACAAAATCTTCAATACAGAGATGAAAATATAAGGAATCATAAAATTATGATAGTTCAGGATAGCTAGTAATTGAATAAAAGAAGTACAGAAATAGAAGAAACAATTTTAAGTGCAAGAAAATTTCCCAGAATTGATGATACACTTCCATAATAAAAAGGTCCCCTGAGCAGTGGATACACAGTCCATTCCAAGGGCCACCAGGATGATATTTCAGAACAAAGAGACAAGGAAAAGTTCTCAAACCTTTCAGAGAAGACATGAGTCAGAAGGTCACTACATACGAGAATAGCAGAAACAACATAACATTTATTTTTTTTAATGGTACAAGTTGACTCTAAATTTCTTTTTTTTTAATTGTGAAAATACGGTACAGAGGAGTTACAATTACAAGGGCAAGATAATGAGTACATTTCTTATCAAGCATTATTACCTCCTCCTTTGTTTCCCCTTCCTATCCCTTCCCATCTCCCCAACCCGCCCCGTTGCCCCCCACCCCCTGCCCCTCCACCAAAGTTGTAAAGTTCGTTTTTCAACATAACATCTTGTATATCTCATTGTTGCAATGGGTTCACCTGTATCCCTATTTAAACAATTTGTTTTTTCCCTTCCCCTCCACAAATTATACCAAACATCAAATACAGTGAAAACAGAGATACCATGGGGGAAGGACATACAAAGCAACAAAGAAATCATCTTATAAATATGTTAGAAACAATCACAAGAAAGAAAAAACATTTGAATACTTATCTTGGGACTCCTTTCACCTAACATTGACTTACCTGACCTTTTCTGCTTGTCTCAGACATATACTAGTTATTGCAAATAAGGAAACCATGGGACCTATGTTTCTTTTTTCTTTTTTTTTTTTTATTGTATTTTATTTTATTTGAGAACATACTGTACAGAGGGGCTACAATTACATGGGCAGGATAATGCATACATTTCTTACCAAGCATTGCAGCCTCCTCCTTTGTTTACCCTTCCCTTCCCTTCCCTGCCTCCCCCCTCCCCCCACCCAATTTTACCCCCCTCCCCCCACCCAATTATACCCCCCTCCCCCCCCCCCACACCGACATTGTAAAGCTGGTTTTGACATGACATTTTGTACTTCTCATTGTTGCAACAGGTCCACCTGAATCCTTAAACGACTTGTTTGTCCCCATCTCCTCCACATGTTATACTGACATCAAATATAGTGAAAGCGGGGGTTACACTGTGGGGGAGGGACATACAAAGCAACAAAGAAATAATCTTATAAATGCGTTAGAAACACATGCATGAAAGAAACGAAAACATTAAAATACATATTTAAGGGTTCATTTTCCTAACATCACATTATCTGACCTTTTCCGCTTGACTCATACCTATACTAGATATTGCAAATAAGGGAAACCATGGGACCTATGCTTCTTTGGGCCTGGCTTACTTCACTTAATATAATTTTTTCCAAACCTTTCCATTTCCTAACAAATGGGGAAATGTCATTCTTTCTGATGGAGGCATAGAATTCCATTGTGTATATATACCACATTTTCTTGATCCATTCATCTACTGAGGGGCATCTGGGTTGGTTCCATGTCTTAGCTATGGTAAATAATGCTGCAATAAACATAGTTGTGCTGGTAGCTTTAGTGTGGTCTTGTTTGTAAACATTTGGGTAAATGCCCAAAAGTGGGATTGCTGGATCATAGGGGAGATCTATGTGAAGTCTTTTGAGGAACCTCCATACTGCTTTCCAAAGTGGTTGAACAAGTTTACATTCCCACCAACAATGAAGTAAGGTTCCTTTCTGTCCACATCCCCTCCAGCATCTGTTGTTGTTAGAGTTCTTGATTTTTGCTGTTCTAACTGGAGTGAGGTGATATCTCAATGTTGTTTTGATTTGCATTTCTTTTATGGCTAGGGATGTTGAACATTTCTTCATGTGTCTATTGGCCATCCTTCTTTCTTCTTCAGACCTATGTTTCTTTGGGCCTAGCTTACTTCACTTAATATAATTTTTTCCAAGTCTTTCCATTTCCTTACAAATGGGGCAATGTCATTCTTTCTGATGGAGGCATAGAATTCCATTGTGTATATATACCACATTTTCTTGATCCATTCATCTACTGAGGGGCATCTGGGTTGGTTCCATATCTTAGCTATGGTAAATAATGCTGCAATAAACATAGTTGTGCTGGTAGCTTTAGTGCGGTCTTGTTTGTGATCATTTGGGTAAATGCCCAAAAGTAACTTCAAATTTCTTAGAGAAACTTGAGACTATATTCAAACCATCACTGAGGATAAAGATTAAACACACACGAAAGGTCTCATTTTTCTTTCCAACCTAATAGAAGACGCATTATACTGAAAATATAAATCAAGAGGTCTCAAAGATGAGGAACATGTGATGTGTGTCTGTTTATCAAACGAAGGGAAACATCTACCTGTGACAAAAGGCTTGGGAAAGAAATAATGAAAGATGCATAACTCAGAAACTGAAAATTAAGATAAGTCCACTGAAATATCCTGAAAAAATTAGTGTGTGGGGAAGAATGAGAAAACAGGTAGTTACTGTCTTTCTTACTGTCTGTCTGTCTGTCTCTCTCTCTCTTTCTTTCTTTCTGTTGGTCATGGGCCTGAGTTCTGTCCCTCAGCTCTTCAACTCAAGGCTAGCACTCTACCACTTAAGCCACAGCACCACTTCCCATTTTCTGGTGATTTATTGGAGATAAAGTTTCACAGTTTTTCCTGCCCGGGCTGGCTTTGAACCGTAGTCCTTAGATCTTAGCCTCCTGAGTAGCTATGATTACAGGTGTGCGACACTGGCACCCAGCTAGTTACTGTCTTTTAAAACTCAAATTCAAACAGAAAATATCTGAAACTAGAAAATGAATCAGGATCAAACAAACATGTTTCAAGATTGAGAGCAAAAGCCACAAAGATTGCTAAATGAGTTCTGAAAATGTTTTGGGGATTCAGACATAGGAGAATGGGTCCAGTTCTTACATTCCTTGTAAATTATTTTCAAAAATATTTTTTAAAATCATTTGCTATTTCCACTATTAAAAAAACCCACAGAATTCAAAATATTTCCATTTTGTTTTACCCTTTGAAGAAATGGGTATTTTCACTCAAAACCCAGAAGCAGAGCTATGGCTCAAAGTGGTAGAACACTAGTTGGGCAATAGAGCTCAGGAACAGCACCCATACCCTGAGTGCAAGCCCCAAGACCAACAAAAAACAAACAAAAACAAAAAAGAATGGGTATTTTAAACAAACCTCATCTAATGGCTGAAGTAAATAAACAACATTTAGTCTTGACAATCTGGCCACTGCTGTAACTCCAAGGGCTTTTCAATCAAAAATAAAGTATATGTTCATCAGTATAAAGACAATTGGCCAGGAAGAAAAAAGTTACTATGGATAGACGGGTGAAACAGGATTGGAATATGCCATCAAAGGAAAGGAACCGATGAATCTATACCAGGAGATTTCTGGAAGTGCATTTACCAGGTGAGCTGAAATAGCAAGCAATGAAAATAGAATGACCATAAAACGCTGACCTAGTCCCCAAAAGGGCTCCCACTGTTTCTGTCCTCAGCAGAACAGGGCAGTTTGCTTTTTGATTTAAAAATCTATGCTCTCTTATAAGAGAGACAAATGAGAACAGTGAAGCCTCAGTCCATCAACTCCCAGCCCTGAAAGTGTAGTATATAACATCCCTGACAAGCTTTCTCATTCTGGGCACAGCCACAGGGAAGTCCAAGCTGTGTTATGAGTAATGCTGCTTCTCTGCTAGCCCGTCTGAGCTATTTTCCTCTGACCTAAAAGCTGTATCCATGTGAGTCACTGCTCGATCTGCCCTAAAGTGTTCTAGCTGTCCAGAACAGTACCTAGTTAGAAATGTTGAACATCTGGTACCTCTGCTAAGTCTTTGTTTAAATTTTTATTTTGTAATACAAATGAACAAATAGGGAAACAAACCATTATCAAGGCTTGCCTTTCACTTAAAGCAGCACACAATTGAATACTAGGCTTTAAGCTCCTGTAGACATGGGTAAAAATCTAGACTGTAAATCTTGCTAGCTCTGTACCCCTGAAAACAGTATCATTCAAAAGGTGGTTACTAATGTTTAATGAAAACGAGGAAAAGAGTAAACATGACAGGAAGGACATATGACAGGAGGAGGGTTCTCTTTCCTTGCCCTTCCAGGCTCTTTTTGGTGATTATGTATGCTGGACTGCTTCATGGATATCCTGAATGGGCAGGGAACTACATTTCTCCAGGTCCATTCTGTCAGTGATCCATGGACCAACTGGGAAATGGTCCAAAGCAAAGTAGTATAAGATCTGGGAGGTAATGGTGTTATTGGTTATATTGGTATGAGAGACAGAAGCAGAGGTGCCCAGGGTTAGAGTTTGTGCGCTTCCTCACTGTGAGCTGAATCACTTCTTTTAAGAGTTCTAATGTTTTATACATTTGTTTGTATATATCTTTTTTCCCTAACCCTTAGGAAGAGGCTTCCTGTTCAACAGCACTATCACTTCCCCTCTTGCTCTGAAATGAAGTTGGAGGTGCTGGTAAAATCTGACCATATCAACACTGTAGTCTCCTGGGCTTGCTGGAGAACAGGCCTTTACTGTCTGCGACCTCGCTTGCTGCTCCCTTCCTCACATGATAATATACTAAAGTCTGAGGTACCATCATAGTTAGTCTGGGTCATTAACAAATATTCCTTCTTCCCTCTCTGCTTGTAGTCTTGTCCTCCATATTCATAACAGAGTGGTTCCATTCAGTGTAAGTCATCCCTCTCCTCAGATCCCTTCAACGTGTGTGTCCCTGTATCATTCAAGGTAGGAACTAAATGCTAACAACAATGTTGTTCTATATGACTCTTGCCTCTTGGACATACACTTCCTGCTATGGTTCCTTACTCTTCTCTGAACACATCCAGATACCATCTTCCTGGACTTGGTAATTTTCTAACTTATTTAGTTCTCACCTAAGATAAAGGAACAGAATTGGTTGTTGTGAATTCAAAAAAGATAAAAAGGCTGCTAAGGACTGAATTGTGTCTCCTTTAAGTTTATATTCTCTAATCCCCAATACAACTATATTTGGAAACAGGTCATTTAGGAAGTGATTCAGGTTAAATTAAGTCATAAAGTTACTATTCTAATTTTTATAGATCTGGAGGTACCATATGAAGAGGAAGAAAAATCTTCATGTACATTCACCAAGAAAAGGCTATGCAAAGGACATGGTAAGAAGATGACTGAAAGTTAGCCCTCAAAACCAAACTGACAATTATCTTCATCTTCATTCCTCAGCATCAAGAAGTCTGAGAAGTTAACTTCTTTTGTTTAAGTCACCTGTGTCTACTGTTTTGTCATGACAGTTTAAGCTGACTAAGCTCCTGGGAAGAAACATGAATTTTGATGAATACTATTCAGTTCACTATATTGTCTTTTTCATCTAATTAATTTTTAAAACCCTGAGCCAAAGTGATTTTTATGAACTATCCAGATTCTTGTACTATGAGAAAAATAATGCATTAAATAATTTTCATTTTACATGGATTTCTAAAGCTTCAAGTTTTACAAAGTTTCCTTCTTAAGCTTATTCTTCTGAGATACAATTGTCAAAAAACTTTAAAAGAAGCCTCATGGAAATATATATCTCTCATGATTCTCTAAGTCCTTAGTGATATTTTTTTTATTGAAGAGAACTTTATTTCCATAAGCACATAAACATGAGATCAGTAACTGGGAGTGTGGCTCAAGTGGTAGCAGGCCTGACCTAGTATGCACAAGGCCCTGAATTCAATCCCCAATTCCTCAAAACAAATGGTATTAATGCATAAATATATAACTGAAAATTATCATAAAGAAGAGAGGGTTCTTCACATACTCCATTCTCTGAAGGTTTGGACATGTAGAATCCACCCAAAAGCTCATGTATATAAAACTTTATCTTAAACTGACCAAGAGCTGTTTTAAGAGGTTCTGGAAACTTTATTTCCTTTTTTAAATAAGTTTTTTATTGTGAGAATACTGTAAAGAGGAGGGGTTACAGTTACATGAGCAAGATAATGAGTATATTTCTTTCTTTTTCTTTTTTTTTTTGGGGGGGGGTCCAGTCGTGGGGCTTGAACTCTGGGCCTGGGCACTGTCCCTCAGCTCTTCAGCTCAAGGCTAGCGCTCTACCACTTGAGCTACAGCACCACTTCTGGCTTTTTTCTTTTTGCTTATGTGGTGCTGAGGAATCGAACCCAGGGCCTCATGCATGCAAGGCAAGCGCTCTACCACTGAGCCACCTTCCCAGCCCCAAGTATATTTCCTTTTTTTTTTTTTTTTGTCGGTCGTGGGGCTTGAACTCTGGGCCTGGGAGCTGTCCCTCAGCTCTTCAGCACAAGGCGAGCGCTCTACCACTTGAGCTACAGCGCCACTTCCCCAAGTATATTTCTTATCAAGCATTGTTGTCTCCTTCTTTGTTTTTCCCCTACCATCCCTTCCCTCCTATCTCTACAACTACACTCCCCCCCATCCTTCACCCCCAGCCTAAATTGTAAAGTTCATTTTTCTTTTTTTTGTTTCCACAATGATTATTTATTTTTTATTTTATTTATTTTTATTTATTTATTTTTATTGTGAAAATACTGTACAGAGGGGTTACAATTACATGGGCAAGATAATGAGTACATTTCTTATCAAGCATTGTAGCCTCCTCCTTTGTTTCCCCTTCCCATCCCTTCCCATCCTCCTCCTGCCCCCCACCCAATCCTCCCCGCTCCCCCACTTCCCCCCCCCCCGCACCAAAGTTGTAAAGTTCGTTTTTGACACAACAACTTGTACACCTCATTGTTGCAATGGGTCCACCTATATCCCTATTTAAACGATTTGTTTTTCCCCTTCCCCTCCACGAATTATACCTACATCAAATACAGTGAAAGCAGGGGTTATACTGTGGGGGAGGGACATACAAAGCAACAAAGAAATAATCTTATAAATGTGTTAGAAACAATCGCATGAAAGAAAAAAAACATTTGAATACATATTTTAGGGTTCATTTCCCTAACATCACCTTATCTGACCTTTTCTACTTGACTCAGATATACTAGATATTGCAAATAAGGGAAACAATGGGACCTATGTTTCTTTGGGCCTGGCTTACTTCACTTAATATAAGTTTTTCCAAGTCTTTCCATTTCCTAACAAATGGGGCAATGTCATTCTTTCTGATGGAGGCACAGAATTCCATTGTGGATATATACTATATTTTTTTGATCCATTCATCTACTGAGGAGCATCTGGGTTGGTTCCATATCTTAGCTATAGTAAATAGTGCTGCAATAAATACAGCTGTGCTGGTAGCTTTAGTGTGGTCTTGTTTGTAAACATTTGTGTAAATGCCCAAAAGTGGGATTGCTGGGTCATAGGGGAGCTCTATGTGGAGTCTTTTGAGGAACCTCCATACTACTTTCCAAAGTGGTTGAACTAGTTTACACTCCCACCAATAATGCAGTAAGGTTCCCTTCTGTCCACATCCCCTCCAGTATCTGTTGTTATTAGAGTACTTGATTTTAGCCATTCTAACTGGGGTGAGGTGGTATCTCAATGTTGTTTTGATTTTGCATTTCTTTTATGGCTAGGGAGGTTGAGCATTTCTTCATTTTTCCTCTTCAGAGAAGTTTCTCTTTAAGTCTTTAGCCCACTTATTTATTGGGCAGTTGTTACTTTGAGGATTTGTTTTTGGGGAATTTAATTTTTTGAGTTCCAAGTATATTTTAGATATGAGACCCTTGTCTGTTGTATGGCTAGTGAAGATCTTCTCCCAATCAATGGTTTTCTATTGATCTTGCTAGCTATGTCCTTTGCCAAGCAGAAGTTCTGTAACTTCATGCAATCCCATTTGTTCAGCCTTTCTTTGATTTGTTGTGTTTCCGGGTCTTTATTCAGAAAATTTCGGCCTGTGCCAAGGAGACCTAGGGTTTCTCCTATTCCATCCTGTAATGTTTTCAGAGTGTCTGCTTTGACTTCGAGGTCTTTGATCCATTTGGAGTTGATTCTGGTGCAGAGTGATATATAAGGATTTAGCTTTAGTTTTCTACAAGTAGTTACCCATTTTTGCCAGCACTATTTACTGAAGAGGCTGTCTTTCTTCCATTCTATTTTTTTAGCTCCCTTATTGAAGATTAGATGGCTATAGGCCTGTAGGTTCATTTCTGAGCTTTCAATGCTAATCCATTGGTCCTGAAGTCTGTTCTTGTGCCAGTACCAAGCTGTTTTGATTACTATGGTAAAGTTCATTTTTTGACATAGCATCTTGTACATTTTATTGTTCCAATGGGTCCACCTGTATCCCTGTTTAAACAATTTGCTTTTCCCTTCACCTCCCCAAATTATACCAACATCAAATACAGTGAAAATAGCATGGGGGAGAGACATACAAAGCAACAAAAAAAATCCCAAGGTAAGTACACAAGTGCTTTTTTCTTTCTTGCTTTAACATATTTATAAGGTTCTGGAAACTTTAAAAGATGCAGAGTCTAGTTGAATGAAGCAGATCACTGAGGGAGAGTCTTTGGGGATTATTATCTTGACCTGAGTTTCTCCAGGGGGCAGGTGTGTGTGTGTGTGTGTGTGTGTGTGTGTGTGTGTGTGTGTGTGTGTGTGTGTGTGTGTGTGTGTGTGTGTGTGTGTGTGTGTGTGTGTGTGTGTGTGTGTGTGTGTGTGTGTGTGTGTGTGTGTGTGTGTGTGTGTGTGTGTGTGTGTGTGTGTTCATCTGTCTGTCTTTTCCTCCCTTGTTCCTCCCTCCTCCTTGACCACCAGAAGGTCAGCAATTTTGCTCTGCCATATGGTTTCCACTATGCTGTTCTGTCTCACCCCCAAACAATGGAGACAAGTGACCATGCACTGAAATATTTGAAACTGAAGCCATAATTAATGTTCCCTTTCTTAATGCTGTTTCCTCTGAGGGATTTGTCACAGAAATGGAAACATCTAAAGCCTCCTGGCTTTCATCTATAGGTGTTCCTTGAGCATTTACTACTTCCCTTCTCACAGCCTACCCAACTGTGAGAGCAACTCTTCAATGGCATTTCACATAAAGGTATTCTGGGCTCAGCCAGCAGTACTTGCAGGATCAAACTGTCAGCATCATTTTCCAAGTCTAACTTTAGTGATATTACTTTGACAATTGGAAAACACGCATAGGAGACTGAACCACAGACACTGGAAAGCACTACTAAGGTTTATCTTTCAGAGTGATACCTGCTAAGCCTTTAGTGGTTAATCTACCAGCTTATAGGGAATTATATTGTACTCCAATTTTCATCTGTGGTGACTAAGTATTATACTATTTTTCTTAAAAATGAAACAGTTCAAACATAAAAGGAAGTACAGAGAAGAACAAAGCATGCCTATTTGCATAACACTGAGATTTCTCACTGTTAAATACAATAATCTTTAAACAGGTACTTGTATGCTAGCATTTCTGTCTTTCATGTTGCTAAAATAGGAATGCAGCACACTCATGAAAATTGTCTGAAGACCCATGAGATTTCTTTCCTAGAAAGGTTTTGAGACAAGGAAAAAGCAGTCCTAAGGAAGCTTGGACCCAAGGACCTTGATGTTAAGAGTTTCTTTTCTCAAGGAACAAACGGGATTCTACTATTTCTCTTTCTACCCTCCTCTCTCTCTCTCTCTCTCTCTCTCTCTCTCTCTCTCTCTCTCTCTCTCTCTCTCTCTCCTTCCCTCCCTATCTTCCTCCCCATCCCCCTCCCTCCCTCTCTGTTTTTAGTTTCATAATCAAAAGGGATTTCTGTAGCTCTGTAAATCAACAGTTTTCACAGAACAAGAAGCTAAGATGGAGAGGCACAGCATAAATCCAGGAAGAGGATGGAGGAAGACATGGATGAAAGATGAACCTTCACTTGCTGGATAAGGCCAGCAGGACGGGTGAACATCTTCCCTCCTCGCTCTCGGCTTCCTTTCTATTACTAAATGGTTATGATACAGAAGTGCTTTGGAAGAGAATATCTGTACATTTTGAAACAGTACAACCTCCTTTATGCTGGTATATTGTGCTCTCAAGAATAATTTCTTTTCCTCGTCAACTATGAAAATTCAAGTAAGAAAGCATATTGACAGGACATCTGCCTGTCACAACAGGGAGGGAGAAAATCTAACCCCTGTTCTTGGCTGGGGTTGATGAATGGATCTGACACTTTTACGATGGAGCAGTGACCATCGTATCCTGGAGTCACAGTTATGTGGCCTCATTATTAAGGAGGAATTTGATAGATTTAGCAACAATCAGAGAAGACTAAAGATATAAAACAAGTTTACTTGGAAATTGCTTTTAGGGACTTAATTCTTTCATCATCTCTATCTACTTCAAGCACCCCAAACTTCATAGCTCAAGAGAGCAGAATCTTTAGCAGAACAAATGCTGATGGCTTGGTACTAATACTCATATATCCAACTATTAGTCTTAAAAGAAAACTAGAAATATCCCTGAAATAACTGAAAAACTGAACATCAGGAACACTTGTCAATTTATAGCTATCATTTCAACAGTATCTATGATCTGTGGCTCATATCTATTTAATCCTTGTAAGTGCATACATGGCAGGTTTTATTTCTCTATATTACAGATAAGGAAAATGAAACCCAAAAAAGTAATGTCATTGGCCCAAGGGAATGTAGCAAGAAGTTAAGCAAAATTTTAATCATAATTGTGTTTCTTCCCAGAATTCTATACTAACTTGTTTTATGACATCTCACTAAATATAGGTCAAGCTAGGAGTTGTCACCAGTGAAATGTAATACTTTCGTTAGGTAATTTAAAATGCAGGGGATGGTCAAGGGTTATCTCAGGATATAGAATGAGAATGAGTGCTACCCTGTCTGTTAGAAATATGGAGGTCTCTCTGTCTGTGTGACCCTGGGGGAGCTGCCTCACCTCTCTGCCTCTGCTTTTTCACTCAGAATATGAAAACTGACTTTAGCACGTGTCTTTTGTCTCTAAAGCCTTCAAACCTAAATATCTCCGATGTTTGTCTTAGAATCCTCCAAGACATGATCACCAGATTATGGATTAGATTATTTGCAAATGATTAGGTATATCTATTTCAATATAAAGAAATTAATTATAAAGTTTCAAAAACAAAGAAATTCACTCCTTTACAAAATCCTTATTTAAATAAAAACCTCAGGCCCTTACCTTAAAATTACAATGAAAAGATATAAACTTTATTATTTTTTAGTATCTAAGAACTTTGCACAAGAATACACACACACACACACACACACACACACACACACATAATAGCCACACTATTTTCTAAAGATATGGTTTCCATGACAGGTCTGTACAACAGTAAGATTTCATTTTTATCTTTAAAAAGAGATCAAATGAATATCTCAAAAACAAAAAGGGTTACTTTTTCTCCCTTCTTAAAAAAAATCTGTCAAATTTCCTTATAGTTCATCAATTCATAAATATTAGAAATGTTGTAAATAAGCATCCTTTTCAAGATAGAAAATTAGAATTGTACTCTCCAGTGAATCTCTTATAATGTTCTGATACTTAATGCAAAGGAGATACTGTTAAGGGACTAGCATAGACTATAGTTCCAAATGCTATCACAAAGGATGATGATGTGTGGAATCATAATGGACACTAAAACTGTTAGCTTTTTAATCTCTTCTTTGCCACCTAACTAGAGAAAATTATAACCAATGGCCTTCCATTAAAATGGCCACTAATAGTTAATAATTACTTACCTCTTTATTACCTGTCAAAAGGTAACATAGAAAATCTGAACAGACTTCTAGTTCATAAGAAGACAATGAATAACCAAAAATTCTCCCCACAAATAAAACTGCATTTGATAGCTTCATCGGTGAGTTGCACCAAATGTTCAAAGAATTAACAATATTACATCTCAAACTTTTGGAAAATATTAAAGGGGAAAGATCACTTCTAAACTCATTTTATGAGAGTATCACTATCCTGATAAGAAAACCAGACAAATACAAGAATAATCAAGTAAATTAACTTTTACGAGAGTAAATGTAAAAATTTAAAAAAAAGTATACTAGAAAAGTGAAATCACAAGCTTATTAGAAAGATTGCATACCCTATGGTTTCCCTTATTTGCAATATCTAGTATATGTCTGAGTCAAGCAGAAAAGGTCAGATAAGGTTATGTTAGGGAAATGAACCCTAAGATTTGTATTCAAATGTTTTTTTTCTTTCATGTGATTGTTTCTAACACATTTATAAGATTATTTCTTTGTTGCTTTGTATGTCCCTCCCCCACAGTACAACCCCTGCTTTCACTGTATTTGATGTTGGTATAATTTGTGGAGGGGAAGGGGAAAAACAAATCGTTTAAATAGGGATACAGGTGGACCCATTACAACAGTGAAATGTACAAGTCATTATGTCAAAAACAAACTTTACAACTTTGGTGGTGGGGGGGGGAGCGGGGAGGATTGGGTGGGGGAACAGGGGGAGGATGGGAAGGGGAAACAAAGGAAGAGGCTACAATGCTTGATAAGAAATGTACTCATTATCTTGCCCATGTAATTGTAAACCCTCTGTACAGTATTTTCACAATAAAAGAAAAAAAGAAAGATTGCATACATGAACTAGAACTTATTCCCAGAATGCAAATATGGTTCAACATATGAACAATGAACAATGTAATACATAATATTAGCAAAATGAAGCTTAAAAACCCAATGTGATACTCTGAACTGATGCAGAAAACATTCTAGACAAACCTGAAATTTTTCATGATTTAAAAAGAAAAACCTCAACCAAGTGGTAGGGGAAACCTATATAATAAAAGCCATACATGAAAACTCCACAGTAATCTATAATCAGTGAAAATCTGAAAGCTTTTCTATCTATAATTCTATCAAAAATGAGGAAGATACTTTAAGAACTAACCAAAGATGTAAAGAAAAATATAAAACATTGCTAAAATTGAAGACATAAAGAAAAACGCATCCCATGTTCATAAACTGTTACTCTTAATATTATTCAGATGTTAAAACTATCCAAAATAATTTAAATATTTAAAGTAATGACTATCAAAATACCAATAATGTTTTTGTATAAATAGAAAAAATTCATTCTAAAATTCATATGGATTCTAAGTGACTGCAAATAGCAAAAAAAAAAAAAAAATTTGGAAAAGCACAAAGGAAGTAGACTCATTTTTTGTAATTTCAAAATCTACTACAGAACATTTTGTCTTTTTTAACAGAATTCCATATACTGAGCAATTGATAAGTGGTACTGAAATAGGGATATTGGGTCTAAATAACATGGTCTTGTCCTCACTGCCCTCCTGCCATCTGGATGGGTGGTGGAGGCTTTTCATCTGGTTTCAAAAAGCCTCAGAGGTAAAATAGATCATTCTTTGAATCGCAGATATGTCAGGAAAATTTTGCTCCAGAGAATGCTTACCACTGATCATTCCTGCAAATGATTTGCTTTTGTTGGGCTTGGGTTCCCATTCCAAATGTGGTTTTTGCCTTTAAAAGCTTTCTGCTAACAGCATTCTGGCCTGCAGGTCTTTGTGTCAGGAGTCCACCTGTAGTCACAGGTTCACTAATAAAGACTCCCAATTCAGGCTCTCAAAATGTGGCTTCTGTTTCTCATAACTGAATTCCCATATAACAGTTTTATTTGGCTCATGATTCTGTTAGCTGGAAGTCCAAACAGCACAGTCAGCACTAGAACATTAGCAAGTGTCCCTACCTGCATCATAAAGTGATAGAGAGGTAGAAAAGGAAACTGCCATGTTCAGAAGGTGCATGTGTATAATCTAGGAATCAAAAAAGCAAGAAGGAGGCCTGCTTGCTCATTCATAGAAATCTACTCTCTCAGGAACTAATACAATCCTTAGAGAGCTATTTTTAATTACTTCCGAAGGTGTTACTCCCAAGACCTAATTATTTTGTAAAGGTCCCACGTAAAGAGAGACATATAGATCAATGGAATAGAATACAGAGCCTACTCTGTAATTTTGACAAAGGTACCAAGAAAAGTACAAAGGTACAAAGATACTCAAGGAAAGGACAGTCTTTTGTTACAAGAGGTGCTAAGGAAAATTGATAGATACACATACACATGTACACACACATGCATGTGCACACACACAAAAGAATCTGGGCCCTTTTCTAACAGTGTATATAAGAATTAACTTCATAGACCAAAAGTAAGAATTAAAACTATTAACCTGTAGAAGAATAGACAGGAAAAGCCTCATGACCCTGGATATGGCAAAGCATGGGGAAAAATACAAAATAGACATTGGATTTCACAAAATAATTGAATCTCTGTTTCAAAAAATCTACAAGTAATAAAATAGCAACCCGCAGAGTTATATTTGCAAATTATATTTGCAAAGTGTATTTTCAGATTATAATTGCAAATAATACTTGATAAAGGATTCATAGCTAAAATTTATAAAGAAATTATAATCCTTAACACAAGGCAAAATAATCCAATTGAAAAATGAATGAAGAACTTAAGTAGGTATTTATCTCAATAATATTTTCCAAAGGCCAATAAATACATGAAAAGATACAGAATAGTGTGGTCATTGTGTGAGATAGACATGGTTTGTCAAAAACTTACAAACAAAATTATTAATTAATTCTCCCTCTAGTTTCTGGGAACTACAGGTGGGCTCTAGAAGCTTAAAGATCCAGGGCCCTCTATCATATTATAATAAGGAATATGTTTCTCAACCACCTGAGTGAGTCTGGGAACAGCTTCCTTACCATTCAAACTTCCAGATAACAAGACATCCCAGTTGATTCCTTGTTTGTAGTCTTGAGTCTCTAAACAGACAACTTTTTTTTTTAATTTAATTTTATTTATTTGTGAACATATTGTACAGAGGAGTTACAGTTACATGGGCAGGATAATGCGTACATTTCTTACCAAGCATTGCAGCCTCCTCCTTTGTTTACCCTTCACATCCCTTCCCAGCCTCACCCCTCCCCCCCAATCCCAAGCCTTCTCCTTCCCCCCCTTCCTCCCCCCTCTCCCCCCGCACCAACATTGTAAAGCTCGTTTTGGACATGACAACTTGTACTTCTCATTGTTGCAACAGGTCCACCTGTATCCTTAAACAACTGGTTTTTCCCCATCTCCTCCACAAGTTATACTGACATCAAATATAGTGAAAGCAGGGGTTATACTGTGGGGGAGGGACATATAAAGCAACAAAGAGATAATCTTATAAATGCATTAGAAACAAATGCATGAAAGAAAAAAGCATTAAAATACATATCTAAGCGTTCATTTTCCTGACATCACATTATCTGACCTTTTCTGCTTGACTCATACATATACTAGATATTACAAATAAGGGAAACCATGGGACCTACGTTTCTTTGGGCCTGGCTTACTTCACTTAATATAATTTTTTCCAAGCCTTTCCATTTCCTAACAAATGGGGCAATGTCATTCTTTCTGATGGAGGCATAGAATTCCATTGTGTATATATACCACATTTTCTAAACAGACAACTTTTAACTTACAGAAACTATGAAGTTAGTTATGTGTGCTATGTGAAACTAAAATAATATGTTCCCCTCCCACAGCTCCCATGTCAAGGATATCACTGCTTTCTGGGGCCTTTAGAACACTAGCTGCTGTTGATTTAGGGCCCCTGGATTCCTTAATAGTCAAACAGTGAAGCAGGAAATAGACTGGGAACATAGGTCACATCGTCTCTTTACCACCTATGGGGCTGGAGGACAGTTCATGCTATGCTAAGACTGAAGATACTTTGTGTTTTAGGGGGAAAGCACTTAGCACAGTACTTGTTGCTTCACAGGAGCTCAAGAGCTGTCTGCGGGTTTCCCTCCCCAGGGCCTGCAGCTTTCCTTGAGAGTATCTCAGGTACAAATTGCTCCCTGGCAATTGCTCTTCAGGCTGGGTTCCTAGGAAGAGTTCCAGTGTAGGATTCTCCTCACAATGCCATAGTATCCTGCCACTCTGTGCTCTGCAACTGAAGCAGCAAAGGCCTGTGATGTTAGTATACCAAGGGTTGTGTATTTCTCATTTTCATAAGCTGTTCTCAGGCATGCTTCTCCAGAGTACGCTGTAAGATCCTTACTGAAGTGGGAGATGGTTGCTGTTTTATATCATGAGTTTTTGGAGCTGCTGACTACACCACACCACCAGGTCTTAAAATACCTCCCTGCTGTTTCCCACTCTGGGGCATGAAAAAGCCTATCACCTCAGAGAGAGGTATTACATAAATATTATTTGAGCTAAGAGTAACATGGCCAAGCACTATAATTACCTATTTACAAAAGCTAGCAAATCTTTGTCATCTCTTTTTCTCATCCTCTTACAGTATTTAACTTCCCAAGTATTCAGTATCATATAAATCTTTTGGGTTACTTAGTATTTATTATTGTCTAGGCAAAGGAATCCCATACCTATAGCCTAAAGAATAGAGAGCCATGTTTCAAATTTAGTGAATTTGAGATTTCATCCACAAAAAATTAGGCCATTCTTTGAGTCACTACATAGTGTCAATGAGAAATGCTTGCTAACCTGCTATCTGTTGCACACTTTTAGGTAAGTACTAAGTCCCAAACACAACATAGTATCATTTAAGGATGTGTACATACAGTTCATTGGTGATTACTATTCTCGACTATAGAAATCATAATCAGTAACTGAGAAGTACTCCTGCAGAGTACTTTCCAGGTTCAAATTATTTCTTACCTAAGTAGGAAATTTTCACATACTGTTGGTAGAATGGTAAATTAGTACAACTATTCAGGAAAATACAATCAATTGGAGAGATTCTGCAAATTATATATCTGATAAGATCCCACATATTCTGATAAGGGTTTAATTCTTTTGAGATAAGTAATATTCCCCCAAAGGAAAACAGTAGGAAGGCTCCTGAAAAATATAAAAATAGACCCAGCAATCCCACTACTGAATACACATCCAAAAGAAATGAAATAGTACATTGAAGAGACCTCTCCATTTCCACTTTCACTGTAGCTCTACTCATAACACCAAGAAAGGGAAACAATCAAGAGATGAACTCTTAAAGAAAACAAACACAAAATACATAGGATAATACTATCCAGCTATAAAAAGAATTAAATCCTGTCATTTGTGACAACAATGGGTGCAGCCACAGATTATAGTAGGTTACCTAAGCCAGAACCAGAAAAATAAGTCCCATTTGATCTCATTCACACATGAAATCCAAAAATTATGATCTTAGAGAAGCTTTGAACAGATTGATATTTGCCAGAAGCTAGGAAAGGGAAGGTCAGGGGAAAGATAAAGAAAAGTTATCAATAGAGACCAGGCTGTAATTAGACAGGTATGAGCAGTTCTTGGTGACATAAATATCTGTGTACTGTATATTTCCAAAAGCAGGAATAAGGGATTTTGAATATTCTCATTGCTATAAAGAAATGAAAAAATCCGAGGAGATTAAATATATTTAATATAAAATTTTCAACATATAAACATATATCATAACAGTTCCTGATTCCCCTCCCAAATATAAAAATTCTGTGATTATTGTTGTTGATTATATCAGTTAAAAATAAGCTTAAGATTTAAGCTCTGTTTCACACTCCAGAAAACCCTGATTCACAAGACTAAGTTGCAGGTCTGTGACCCAATTTGCCCTTTTCCACCTCATCAGTTAGCTGGAATATCCAGAAGGAATTAGCTGTGAAGCCATCTGGGCCATTCTCCTCAGAGCATGTGTAACTTACGCTGTTCAAATGTATGGTTCTAGAGAGACTGCCAGATCTTGATCTTATTTTCCTCCACAGCATCTAAAATTGGTCTTTGCATAAAAGGGAATGAATATATGTGATACATATTGGTTGAATGTAAGGATCTGCTGGTTTAGGGGAAACTTTTTTTCTTCTGTTTATAGAGGTTTTGATACATTACTGTCTGTCAACAGTGCATTATAATTTATTTACTCAATAGGCTGCCTGGAAAGGAGCTGAGACCTGAGGATATAGTAGTGACTAAGACAGAAAGGCACAGTCCTTACTTTGCAGGGGAAGAGAAAACCAAACACATCATGAGATTTCAACAAGCATAATACATGATGCTACTAGAAAGCAGCTGAGAAGAGCCAAGGAAGATCTTTACACTGGTCCTGAGAGAGCTGTCAGCGCCTCGCACGGTGACGGTGAGGAAAATGGTCAGGCTGACTAGAAATGGAGGCTCTTGAAGTAAACATGTAAAAGCATGAAAAGCCCATTGAACACTATGCTAGTAACCTGATGATACTTGCTTTTAAAAACATCACTCTGGTGGAGTAGATTATGAGTGTGTGGCCTTCATCAAACATACTTCTGAATTCTTGAAAGTTAATCAAAACCACTTTTGGTCATTGTTTCACCAGAAATTTAGTTTTAAGAACATAGAAGTTTTCTCCAAGCCCAGAGTTCAAGCCCCATGACCAACCAAAACAAAAAAACAAACAAATAAACAAGAACATAGAAGTTTTCTTAAGTCCTACAACTCAAAATCTGAACCTTAGCAAGCACCTTAGAGTAGTCTCTAATACATGGTACAAAGTACTCTCAAAGCTTAGTTGCCACTGATTCTACTGGCCTGTCCACATGAATCTATTATTGAGTGTCTATCCCCATCCTGACTCAAACTAGACTGGTTAACCCAGTACTGAGCCACCATAGGCTGGGTGGTTAAAGTATCAGCAAACTGCATGAACTTTGGGAATGTGTTTTCTTCTATTGTGCAGAAGGACTGTGAACCTCTGTGTGTTGGCCAGATTCCTCTGTGTCCCATTCACAAGAACAGCTGGGTTCTAAACAACCAGAATATATGATCAGCTACTTTCTTTTATTTCTCTCCTAATCCCCCAACCACCTACCTTCTAGATCTCTGCTATGTCTGCTCTCAGTGCAAGAAATTCATGGAGGAACTAAGTCATATCTTTCATAAACCTAAATATAGATTGTTCTCAATCCTGTGGGATGATTATATGAACTTCTGTTTGATTTACACTCTTTGGAGGTGACACATCTTTCTATATGTTTGTGACCTGCTCATAAATAATTGTTGTCCAGAAACCCATCTGAACTGCCTGGTGATGACTTTAATTGTTCTCCTGGGTAGCAGATGTCCATTTTAACTCTCAAAGAGTCATATAATCATTACATTGGCAACTTGTCAGCATCTTCAGTGATCTAATAAAAATGTCATTCCTAAAAATTTACAACTTCCTAATGTCTTCCTCTTTTAATCTTTATTAATCTAAAAGTAAGTCTCAATCCCACAATCAATTTCTGTCTGAATTTCCATGGTATGCACTCTGAAATGCATTTTTACACCTGAACACAGCTGAACCAATCCCTCTCAGAGACAGGATTATACAACAGAAAGCATGTGGATTAGGAGGCAGCCACAGCTAGGTTCTAATATTGGCTCCACCCTTTTAGAAATGGGGGTTGGAAAATGTTCTCAAATTCTTTAACCTCAAACTTGATAACTTGAAATAATAGATTTTATTCTCTCACAGATCAAGATGCAGAGTCTGAAAGTAAAGTGTGTGCAGGGTTATTTCTTTGTAGAAGCTCTAGAGCAGAATTCTCCCTTGCCTTTTCCAGTCTCTGGTGGCTGCTGGGGGGTCCCATGGTTTTTGACAGCACAAATCATACCTCTGTTCATTCCTCACTCTCTGGTATTACTGTGTCCCTTTGAATCCTGTCTCTACTTATAAGGACATCATCAGATTTAGGGATCACTCTTAAATCCAGGGTTAGTTAATCTCAAAACATATAACTAATTACATTTGCACAGACCCTATTTCCAAAATTGTTACATTCTGAGGCTTTGAGTGAACCCAAATTGGGAATGGGGGCTCACATAGATTTAGAATCTATTCCTTTTTTCTCTATTTTTTTATTGTGAATTTTCAATTGCATTTTATTTTTATATTAACAAAAATGCTTCCCTTTAAAGATAAGATAGCATTTGAAAATGCATTATGGCCCAATAAATACAGCATTTTTCCTCATATTACTTATAACCCAATGACAATGAATTATTAACATAATTCATGTGTGAATTCCAGAATGATAGGGTACTTCAGGGTTCCATGTAAAGAGAAATAGAAAACTTGTTTATTCCCATCCAATAATTATCTGTGGTAAAGCAGTTTTCTTTTTAAAACTTTATGTATTACTGTTGTTAAAATACTAAGAAATAAATGTGCATCTATGAATTCTTTGCATCTCTGTGGAATATAAATGTTATGAAGAACACTGTGGATAAAAAAATAAGTATTTGTTTTTGCTATTCTTAATCTAATTAATAAATTTGAAAACTTTACTGTCAAATAAACTATTTATGCCTATACATTACAATATTTCTTTTCTATATATTCTTCCCTCCCTTCTCCTTCCCTCCTTCTCATCTCTAATGTATTTTCTTTTTCTTTTTAACAATTCGTAATGAAAACTTTAATCCTAAGGAACAAAATATTACAAAAGAAAGCAAAAAAAAAATCTTGCACAGTAACTCCAAAATTCAACTCTACAATGTACACTTAAACTGACAGGACATGGGTATTTTGAGATCTCAAACTTCCAAACAAAGAATATTACAAACATCTATGTATTCATATATAGAAATCATGTAAGGTATTTAAAAGACAAACTTTCTTATCAGGTTTATACCAACTAGACACCCTCTGCCTTCTTAACTAGTTTAATGGCCCAGCTTTTATCTTGACCTGCTGTCCTGTGGTCATGACACTTTTAAAGACTGCTTATTAATTTACAGCTGTATATCATATCCCATCTATGAATGAAAGTACACTGTGTTTTCAAAAGGAAAAATAAATAAATAACCTACTTAGGTCATCCCATATAGATTTTTTCATCTTCAAAACTGCAACTGTGCTATCTCATAAGGTAAGTAACAACTGAATGAAAGCTACAGCCAGAATAAGGAGGCAGAAGTCCCAGCCAGCTTTACTCTTACTCCCTGCTTCCTTTTACCTCCCACTTCCCCTTTGCTTATCTGATCACATTTAGGCTCAGCCTCCAAGCCCAGAGTGGCTGAACTAGTTATCTGTCTTTTCAAGGACCACTAAAAATATGGAATGTCACACTACTCCAAGCTATTCTAAAGAGTAAGCAGTTTTCCAAATGCTTATAGATCTCATCTAAGTACACTCAACTTTACTTCAAGTTCCTGTATGTACAGGTTAGAAACGAATGTACAGGAAATATATCACACAGGCCTATGATGTAGGCTGCTCTGCTCTGCTTTTCCTAGGGCCTACAAAGAAAGCCCCAGTTCTGCCTGGTTCTATTTGTGATGTATAAATCTTTATCCGTATTATAATTATTTTCTTACCAAGAGTATAACAAGTTATCAGGAACAAATGCTGATCTGTGATGTAACTAGAGACAGAGTTACTGATGACCCTTTATTCAATATGAACAGAAACCCTCAGTAGTTTGTAAAAACCTTTACTTTCCTACTTTTTCATACCTTCTAGAAATTTCTGACTTTTCTTAAAAATACCTTATCTCTTGAAAATTAAAGGTCAGCTGATCAGAGCTGGTCGTTTCCCTGACCCTGTGTGCTACCCACACTGTTGCTACTTGTGGTTTGCCACAATTGAACAAAATACCAGATTCCTCAGTCACTTCAATGTGAGCTTTTGAAAGCCTCTTTCCCCAAATTGAAGTACTTCAGGAGGTTCACACCTACAAAATCTGAACTGTCTATCTAAAAGAAACTAACTGTTACCTGGAGGTTATTCTGTTTGTATAAAACAACCTCTTACCTGGATTGGGTTGAAGGTATTCAATTGTTTTCGTCATTATTTCCATCACAGCCCTGCTGGTGACATCCACTTTCTGAAATGAGAAAACAAAAACTCTAAGTGATAAAAAACCATTAGATTTAAAAGGAGCCTTAGTTTTTGTTTCCATCCATACAGGACCACCAGTGTATGGTGACAGAGTAATGACACATCCTGCAGCTGATGGTGAATGGCCAGGAGTGGTCCCACAGCTACAAGGGCTGCCGTCAGCAGTGCCATTAGGTTTAAAATGTCCATTCATCCAAAGAGGAGGTGGGTAATTCCCTGAAGTATGTTTCAGAATATACTTCATTATCTTCAATATTTTGCCCCAGTCTTTTGCCGGAAGCTGCAGTATTCCAGGGTGAAGATAGGTTTCCCTGAACCACAGAAGAGTAGTGCAACATCAACTCTGCTTACTCAAAGAAGGGAGGAAAAGTTTTTATTTCACTTCTGAGATTATTATTAGGTACATAAAGATCTTCAGTAAAGACTTCTAATGAACCTTGAACATTTGGCCAATTCCAAGCCAAAATCCTGGTGATAAGAGTATGTCTCCATGGGCACTAGTGGCTCACACCTGTTACCTTAGCTACTCAGGAGTCTGAGATCTCATGATTGTGGTTCAAAGATAGCCTGGGAAGGAAAGTCCCTGAGACTCTTATCTCCAACTAACCACCAGAAAACTGGAAGTGGCACTGTGACACAAATTAGTAGAGCATTAGCCTTGAGGGAAAAACCTCAGGGACAGATATCAATGAATAGAGTTTAAAGAGAAATTCAGGTACCAATAAAGTTCATGTTTGTTTGTTTTGTAAGAATCCAAGATTCCTAAAAAATAAAAACCCTAAGAAATATCTATAACTTATTGAATCCACAAACAAAATCAGCTTTTCATGAAATAACCTTCTCTTCTATAATTTACCCATTATTGTTTCATGTGCAGTTCAATTTTTCAGTATTTATTATTTCCTGTCTCACAGCAGTCACATCACTGTGTATATTTGCTGTAATGGAAATAAACATTGGAAAACATTTTTTTTTTCCTTATGAGGTAGTCACTCTATGAAGTAGCCTCAAAAGTACCCTAAGGACTGGGATGTAGCTCAGTGGCAAAGTGCTTGCCTAGCAAGTGCCCAGCAAGTTTGATACCTAGTACCAAAAAAGAAAAGACAAAAATAAATAGAAAAATAAAAATAAATAAATAAATGTACCCTATTTCAGCCTGCATACAAGTTCTGTGACCTGTCCTTGTGATTGACTCAAAAATTTCAGATTATTTTAGAACTGAGTGTGTGGTAGGCAGTGATTGGTTCTGAAATAAATGGTGATCCCTAAGATGAGGTACAACTTCTGCTGTCATTTGTGGAGGTCCTGGCACTATTGGTAAATGTCCACTCAACTTCTATATGCTCAAGTCATAGAATGTTTAATTCAAAGATTGTGTGCAGAACAAGCAGGTGTAAGTCCTGAGTGACAATGTACAAACTCAGATCTCCTGCTGACTATATGACAGAGAAGTATGTAGGAATTAGTTAGATGTCAAATGTATTTAGATGCCCTTGTTGGCAATGATGGGAAAAAAAAACAAATACTAAGTTCAAAGTTTCTAAAGAGTAGTATCATATGATGATATCATGATCTCATCAGTTGCTAGGAGGCTACCAGCTTTTAACTTTCCTCACCTCTGGCTTCAATTATACCTATAACCATCGACATCATAAGACACTTTTTTCTGTTTGTCAGAAATGGGTATGAGGGATTTAAATATTTTTACACAGATAAGAAAATGATGGAAGAACAAAGGGTAAACAAATGCAGCAGTGATTCTCAGGAGGCACTACCTTGAAAATGAACTATACAACTTGTGAATGATGAAGGGGTGACTGGGAGAGAGCAAGGGAAGGGTAACATTGTTCAACAAGAAATGTACTCTTAGCTGGGTGCCGGTGGCTCACGCCTGTAATCCTAGCTTCTGAGGAGGTTGAGATCTGAGGATCACGGTTCAAAGCCAGCTCCAGGCAGAAAAGTCCGTGAGACTTAGCCCCAATTAACCACCAGAAAACTGGAAGTGGTGCTGTGGCTCAAGTGGTAGAGCGCTCGCCTTGAGCTGAAGAGTGCAAGGATAGTGCCCAAGACCAGAGTTCAAGCCCTACGACCGACAAAAATAAAAAATTAAAAAATTAAAAAAGAAATGTACTCTTTAGTGTGGCCCCTCTGCACATCACCTTTATAAGAATAAAAAAATTAAAAAGCCCTCAACAATGACTTCATCCACATAATTGTCTTACCCTAACCCCTGCAGAAGAGAGGGTCTACTATGCTCACCTGCTGGATCACATGCTCTCAGTTCTCAGATTTTCTCTAGAGGTTGGTGCTGGCAGTACAACTATCTAGCATGATCAGAGGAGACAACAAGCAAGGCTGTAACAAGTATTTCTCATTCAGTATAAAACCCCTCTTTGTCACCCAGCTATATAAATAAGGAAGCATGCCTGGTGCTGGTGGCTCATGCTTGTAATCCTAGCTACTCAGGAGGCTGAGATCTGAGGATCATGGTTCAAAGCCAGCCAGGGCAGGAAAGTCCATGAGATTCTTATCTCCAATAAACCACCAGAAAACCTGAAGTGGCACTGTGGCTCAAGTGGTACAGTGCTAGCCTTGAGCTGAAGAACTGAGGGACAGGACCCAGGCCCAGAGTTCAAGCCCCATGACTGACCAAAAAAATTTAAAAACAGAATAAATAAGGAAGCAAATACTCAAAGAAGCCATTCACTTGGTTCGGAACAATAGCCCTAGGTCTCTCCTTTGATTTGGGAGATGCCAATATTAAAGAATTATGTTTGGTTTCCAGAGTGGGAACCAACTTTTAGAAAGAAATTGGGAATACAAACTATCCCAGAGTCCCCTGGGGTTGGAACAAAGTTATCTGAGTAGGAGTCACTAACACCCTGACCTTTGCAAACTTTGTACTTAACTGATACTCAACATTTCTGGTGATCTAATTTAGGAATCATTATAGAAGAAACTTTCTCTCCCAACCCTCTTGACCAGAGTATAAAATAACTACTTAAAATCTAGCCTTGGAAAAAGATTTCATCCAATACAGTTGCTACTATATTTTTAGGATATGCACCAACTAGAAATAGCTTTTAGCAAATGTACTTACTAGGTCCCTGCTTTTGATTGCATTCTAACAGATAACCATTTGTTAGAATCAATGAGCACAAGGGGAAAAGACCAGTAGCATAGGAATCCAAAGCTTTAATTGTTCAAATGTGCAATCCTCAGTCCTAGGGAAGGGAAATGAGTTTCCTGAGGTTCGGCAGGGAGTGTTGGTTTTATGGGAAGCAAAGTGTTTCTCAATGTCATAAGTCAGAAGTTTCCAAGACAGAGTAGAACTGAATCATCTAATTGCCATCCACTTTTCAAAAGTTATCTCTTGTAGGGTAATTAATTTTGAACTTTTCTCCATCTCTCTCCTCAATAATAATGTTTAGAACTCTTTTACTAAATCATTCTGTGTTGGTCATAGACAAACCAAGAACAGTAACAGGACAATCCTTGTTAGGTGTCTTCTAGGAAAACTATCTATATACCTAAATAGGAAATATCCAATGGCAAACATTTGCTAACATGTCAAATTTCTTCTGTTGAAGTCTCAGAACTACTTTGCCTGAGGTGACCTGAAATCATGATCCTCCCAAACTCAGCCTCCTTGGGTAACTGGAACACACAGGCATGTGCTACTACACCTCGATATTTTATATTTTAAATTTCTGGAAAAAATCAGATTATGATTTTATTGCAGATAGTAACTATATGAAATTTAGTTTCAGAGTCCTTAGGTAAAGTTTCCTATGTCAGTGGTTGCTTCTGTGCCATAATAGTCCCACAAAAGGGTTACAATAAAGACTCAAAGGCCCTCTGGCCCAAAAAACTAAAAATGTTTACAAAAATGTATGTATAGATACCTGAGTTAATATGCTTGCTTCATTATAAACACACTATATGGAATCTAGAAACTATATTGATCATTTCACCAGCTGCCTTTGTTCTTTGAGACAAAATACTAGAAAACAAATGCACTGTACTGATGAGAATCAAATTATTATTTCAAATACATCTGAATATTATCTTTCTTCCCACAGAAAAAGGAAGTCAGTGTTTTCTGAACTTAGATTAACACAAATATGATCATCAAGCCATTTTTTATTGAGCAATACAAGTAATGAGAGACAGTTTCATACTGTCAGAGACGACATTACACCTCATCCTGCCCACAGGGAAGCGGAAGAGAACTTAAGAGAAAATTATACACCTTAAGTGGAGCACGGATAGTTCATGGATTCAGTAGTCAATAATAAGTAGATAAAATTAAGAACCTACTCAGTCGTCGGCTAACTCACAGTAGTTATGTAAGTTGTCATATGTAACACTAAAATTTCTCTAATTCTCAAATTTTTCTATCACCAAAATAAAAAAATACTGTTAAGAATTTGCACACACCCACTTAAGTACAGAGAAGTCTGAATTACAAGAATTAAATAATCAAGTCACAGAGACACGATGAAAACACCATCCTGGGAAAATATGTCTGGCAGGAGATGCAAACTTAGGCATGAGAAATGTCTTCAATAGCTCTCTGTGATCTCAGGAGAGTAAACAAATCTATCCCCAGACTGCACACAATATGTACTTTTAAAAAAGGCTCACTTTTTAAGCACTAATTTGCAAAGAAAGTTTAGACACCTCCCTGCTGTAGTTTTGAGTTTGCTAATCTTCTTGACATTGGTTTTGGTGGATTTAAGGTTGGTAATATACTCTAAACATGTAACTGAGAGGAAGCTTATCTTCTTCATGAAATTCCAGGCTAAGCAGATGTCTTAAAGCTTGCCTTATGTGATAATTCAGTACTTCCTGGTGCTTTACAAGAACAGGTGATCAGTGACCAGAGTGCCCGGATCACTACCCAAGAAGGAGACACTCTACACCATGGCAGGCCCCAAGCTCCTACTCTGGCCTCTCATTACTCTGCCCTATTACTCAAGGAATGGCATCATTGAAAAGGAATGTTATGGGTAGCAAATTAATTAATCTTTATAAAACTCAAGAGATTACTAGTGTGCTTCACATGACAGCTGGGAACTGTGGTGTTAGTCTCCACTATTTCAATGTGGGCAGTAACAGGATATTTGGTAAATTTTAGGATTTTTACATAAGAGCTCGAAAAGCCAAAAGTCTTTTCTTGCATTTAACAAGAATCTAAATAGAAGCCCTATGGCATCTGTTCCTGAATCTTAGCTGCTAATACTGAGCTGGATGGAAGGATTGAACCCCTCTCTACCCAGTGACAAATTCAGTGTGTGAGGACAAGTGTCATGAACACTCCCCCTCAGTCTACTCTGCTAAAGACCTTCACCTGCTCACTCTCTTGTAGAATGGCAGAGTTCTTGCTCTCCTCCAGCATCATGCTTTTCTTAAAACTTAGAGCTGCTTCTAAAGAAAAATTTCATTTTTATTACAAGGCATTTTGCCATGTTTCCACGACTAGGGGCCCTTTTGATATAAACAAAACAAGGAGAGACTTTGCACGTCATATAGACACTAGCCCCTTGATAAAGAATTACTACATTACTCATGCATATAGGAAGAAGAGCTACTCTGGATGGAGCTCAGGAACTGCCTACTCCAGGAAGTCACTACTGTACTAAGTACCCAGAGTAAGCATCACTTCCGATCCTCTCATGGGAATCCTGCTGATTTGAGTGTCATTTTTTAAATAAAAATGCAAAGTCTGGGCTGGGAAGGTGGCTCAGTGGTAGAGCCGCTTGCCTTGCATGCTTGAGGCCCTGGGTTCAATTCCACCACATGAGCAGAAAAAAAGAAGCCGGAAGTGGTGCTGTGGCTCAAGTGGTAGAGCGCTAGCCTTGAGCTGAAGAGCTGAGGGACAGCACCCAGGCCCAGAGTTCAGGCCCCATGACTGGACCTCTCCCCCCAAAAAATGCAAAGTCCGTTGAAAGCAAGAACTGAGCTTCATTCATCTCTGTATTCCCATATACAGTACAAGAAGGCCCAGTGTAGATTTTTCCAAGTGAATTAACAGATTTAAGTAATCCCACAACAAATAAAAAAAAAATTGAAGCAATTGAAAGACACATGAGAAGGAACCAGTTCCTCAAATTCCAGACCTTTCTCTTAGCCAAAAGAAAAAAACTATGCAGCTTTTCAAAGAACAAACCTATCTGCACCATAATGAAGAATTTGGTCTGTATTTAACAACAGACATTTAAAACTAAAACAGAAACAAATCGCACAAGGCAAGAAAATTATTACAGGCTATGTTCCTACAGGGACTAGAGAGCCTGAGGATTTCACCTTCCTCAGGGAACTGTAGGCAGAAAGGCTGGAGACACACTGGGGATTAGACTGCAGCTCAGCTGGAGCTGCAATTGGAGAACCACCTCTAGGAATAGCCACCTCTCTCCCAGTAGTGCTACTTGCTGCAGAGCTCTAATTTATTTTGCTTTTTTCTCTACTTGTACTTCTAAGAATGCAGCTGCACAAAGGCTTCTCTACTCTAAATGTTTGATCATCAGAAACCCAACCATGGCAAGTTCATTCTTCTGTAGATTCAAGAACACTGAGCTAAAATATTTTTTCGGTGAGTAACAGACAAAGAAACAGGAAAGAAAAGATTTGAGATTCTTAATCCCAAGCATATGCTTTTCTCTTACCACAGACATCTTATAAATGTGTGAAAATGAGGTATGGGTAAAGAATACAAAGTCTACATGGGTAAGATAAGCCAAAATATGTGTGTAAGAACTAGAATAAAACAATTTCTATTCTGTGCAGAAATCTAAATCTCCAAGTTTATATAGGGGAAAATTCTATAAACAGAGTCACAGGCTCTTCAAATAATTAGAAGCTTACTTGATTATAAAAGTATCTAGATTTTGAAATAAAAGCTTCAGGAGAAACAAATCTACTTTATCTTCAGACTCAGAGGGATATCTGTGGATATTTGCCTAAAGTGAAAAAAAATACTTGGCAAGATCCTCTTTTATTTTAATTAGTTTGTAAAACTAGCATAATTTTCACAGCAAAGTAAGTCTCCAAAGGTCTAATTAGTTGCTTAGTGATAAAACTCTGCTCTGTTCTCTAACTTCTCAGCCTTTCCAGTTTTATTTAAGAAATGGAAAGTTGGTTTGTTTTCAGAGAGTGGGCTTCCTAGTATATTAATTATTGTCCTGGCAGATGTTAAAAGAAAAACTAACTCTGACAGCAAGTACTTTAGGAATCTGCAGATTCCTAACACTAGTCTAATCCATCAATAAAGGTATGCCTCTGACCATGTGGCATCCTATAAATACTCTCAGGAGAGGTAGGGGAAGAGGAACACGACATAAGAGAAATGACTACATCCAGACAGAGGTAGATGCCAATGAGGGACCCGCAGGCCTATTCATAATGATGGATAAGGAGCTCCAATATTACAGGGAATGAAAGAGTCAAAATCAAGTCATTTGGGGAAATGTGTGTCAGTATCTAGAGACTCAAACACTATTGCTCTATCCACAAAAATCAATGGAAATGATCTGTGGTTGAAAATCAGGTGGTTTTTATCACCATCTCAAGATGAGAAATAAGGACCAAGGCTGACTTCAGTCTAGCTGGGGAAAGCAGCTGAAATAGGTTTAATATGCTTCCAGGTAGTAGGTTTAAGATGCTGGTAGGTGCTCGTATAAATCTCCTCATTAATAATAATCATCAATAATGCCAATCCCCAGAACTTAGCTAGGTCAACAATACATAAACTCATTTCCCAAGACCCTATCTGTTAGCAATTTATCTTTTTTTCCCAGGAACTTGTGTTCTCTCTCTTGATTGACTGCAGTTTTACTTACCAGAAACACACTAGGCTGTGGCTCTTGGATTCCAGAGGTTCACTGACAACCTTGTAGTTGACCATTCTGTGCCAGGCACTTCCAAATCCAGTACCATGACATGTTAGCCTGTCCACACTTATCATTGTATGTCCTAAGGCCATCTTCTCTCATTAGACCACAAAGTTCACACACTCAGCAACCTCATCTATCTCCTACATTCCTGCCTCATAAGAAGCACAAAGCAAGTGTTCACTGAGTTTATCAGTGATCCATTCATCAAAAGAAAAATCTAAAAAAGACACAAAGGAAACATCTGAATATTTCTTTCCTTGAATCTTCACAAATGTAACAAAGAAAGCAAAACCAGGGCATCAGCCCAGTAGAAATAATGTGCACTAAGGAAAACAAATATCAGGCCCCTAAAAATCTGATGTAATCAGAATATAAGAAAAATCCTTTTTGTGGCAGGGGGAAATTGGTTTGGCTACTTGATGTTAAATTTATGGCACAGTAACAGGAAAAGGTTGTGTCTGTGTTTTTAAGTTTTTCTTTATTGTGTTTTTTTGCTGCTATGTAAGAAACTTATATTTTCTGAAATTTATATTTTAAACTTTTCATGCACTTTACTGTTTCTAATTTCAAAATGTGATATTTTTAATAAGCAAGAAATTTTCCATTATGTGAATGAAATTTTAAAAGAAAAATCCTTTGCTACAATCACATACAAGATGTAATTTTTTAACAGTGCTTAACTGTAATTGCTAAGTATCACAGGCTTCTGGCATTCTCTTCCCTTCAAGTACAGGATTTGTGCTTCTAGATCCATTACCCACCTGCTATTTAGCATCTAAAATATTTATTTATACAATTCAGTATACACTTAATCATAGCCTAAATTTCATGTTTCGTGAACTACCTCAAAGTGAAAGAGAAAATATGGCTTATGTCTCAAGAGAAATGAAATGAGGTACTTGTTTACCATCTCCACACTGGCTTGTTCAGAACCTACAATTTTTTAGGCAGAAAGCTAAATGGTTTGAATTATTTTGACTCCTTAATAAAAATTTCCCAAGAAGGTATTACTATGCTCATTTCAGTTTTTATAAGAAAAGAAATAGAAACTCTGAGCAATAGCTGGACTTTGAGTACAGGTCAGCCAGTCTTCAAAATTACACAGGCTCTCCACTAACCCCTCTGCATCTGGCTCATCCCACCTTGTCAAGAAAGTTCTCTACTGACAGAAAGGGACTCAGATTCTCCCAATAACATCTAGCACATCATTCTTCCCTTTCTTCTCTTATCTCCCCCAGCCACCATCCTCATTCAACCACATCTCCACAATATCTATATTTGGGAAAGTGAGTATGAGATTCATCAGAAAAAGGGCACTGTGACATTCTGTATTCATTTGGGGAGGTGTTGTTTTTGAGAAGATACAAAGGGAATTATGGTATATATTAGAAGGAGAGCATCAGCTGAAAACAATCAAAAGTGTATTCGGGTACCAGTAAAGACAGTTTCCCTTTCCCCATCTTGTGGTAGACAAGTTTACATCCAAGGAAAAGCTAAGAGGGAGGACTTACCCGCTCCATCTCCTTGAAGTCATCATCTAGCTTGGTTCCTTCAGCTCCTCCGACCTTCTCACTCACTTTCTGTAGGAAATAACCAAAAGCAAGATATCATTAGATATCTTTATAGTATTTTTTCCCACAGAAATGTGTTGAACTTTTGGGGCACTTTTGGAAACATCACCTGATTTAATCTCCCACCCTCTTCTCATTTGTGAACTTTTGTGGACCATCTAGTTTTCATAGTAAGAAACCAAGACTCGGAGGGTTTAAATGTGCACTATGCACCTGGTTTATTGAAGTAAGAACTCGAACTTGTATCTTCGGCTTTAAACCTCCCATGCTCTTTCTATTATATAAATCATTACACAACTACCTAATCACTAACATTTTCCTCTTGAACATTCTAAGAAACAACAGCATCATGTAATAATAATTTTCCTCTGATAATGGCTCTGAAATGTTCCTAGGTAGAAAATTGCTACTTGTTCAACCTATTCTTCAATGGACTATTGAACAGATAATCACAAGCATCTATCAAACTATTAAAAGAGAATCATCCCTGCTGATTCTAGATAAAAAAGACTTGCACACTAGTCTTAACAAGGTCCCTTCTGCTTGTCTTCATCCTTATATAAGACCAACTAAATGAAATAATGCTGAGCTTTCTTTCATGGCCATACATTCTGTAGTTACCAATTCACATATGGGAATTACAATTTCCACATGAAAAATTATTGTTTATACAAAATTAAATACCTTAAATACCCTATTCTTTTATAAAAGTTATCTAAAATAACAATAAAATGTATTAAATAATCATAATAAAATACTCTGGCATAATCAAAGGCAGGAATATGAAATGCTAATGATACTAGATTTTTATTCCTCCTAAAATACTCTAATCATAAAGGTGGTTAGATGTTCTCCCTTAAGTATCATTGTACTGTAAATCTGCCTTATTCATGGACTCATTTCATACACTTTTGATAAAGACTGTAGTAACAAGAATTCAACAATATTTTAGAGATAATAGTTTTAAATTCCCATGCACATAGGTGGTTAGATGTTCTCCCTTAAGTATCATTGTACTGTAAATCTGCCTTATTCATGGACTCATTTCATACACTTTTGATAAAGACTGTAGTAACAAGAATTCAACAATATTTTAGAGATAATAGTTTTAAATTCCCATGCACATATTATGCATGTCATTTGATGCTGACAAGCTCTCAGTCAGTTCCACATTTTGTCCATTGCACTTAAATTATATGATCTGCTGGATGTTTCTCTTTCCTTATTGTAAAAATATATCTCTCTAAAAGCAAATGGTGCCCAAAAAGCAAGGTGAATGTTAATGTAAGTGGTAAAGCAAACATTTTGGATTTGTTGGAAGGTGGTGTGTCTTTAGCAGAAGCTTGGAAGCATTATTAGGAAAAACTGTTAAGCATTCACAGTACAGTCCTGAAATCCATGTATCCTAAACATTTTTGGTTTTCCTCAATGGTTGTCTCTTTGGAAGTGTGCACCCATGGATACCAAAGGTCTATTATGTTACATCAAGTCTCCACAGATAGACAGACAGATGATGAAGCACATGACTCTTAATTTCCTTCAAAAGCTGCTGGATTTGGAGGTTCTGCAGAGGATCTCCCCATCAGCAACCTGCACTAATGTCTGCAGCACTGGCTTTTCGAAGTGAGCTTAAGACTAGTCTGGGGAGAAACATTTGCAAGACCCCTTCTCAGGAGCACAAACCTTTCATCCTAAGCTACAGGAGAGGTTGAAATGGAAGGATTATGGTTCCAGTCGAGCTAACAGAAAAATCTTTGAGAATCAATTTTCACAGAGGCAAGCTGGAACCAGCAAGCTGGCATCTGATTCTAACAATGAAACCTAAAATAGGCAATTCTTACCCAGGTGGGAAGTGGAAATCTATCTTTAATCAGCAGAACACACAGCCGAAAACATAGCTCAAGTGGTAGAATACCAATGTAGCAAGTATGAGGACCTGAGTTCAAAATGCTAGTTACCTCCCCTGCCTACACACACACACACACACACACACACACACACACACACACACACACACACACACACGAACTTGTACATTAACTCACAAAATATGCGCCAAATTCTAGTTCCCACCTCTCATCAATACATTCTGGTTTCTTCCATCAGTTTATTCAATTTTCATTTCATATTTTGAAAAAACTGCACTCTAATGTTAAGAAAAGGTCAATGATTCAAACTGAAAGGTTAATAAAAACAATATGAATAAATTTGCATCACTGACACATACTTTCCCTGTAATTCATCATTTCATATGAATTCCCTGAGAACTAAGAAATCTTGGGGCTGCATAAGTTAAACCACCAGTCCATGAGAAACTATTACATAGGAAGAGGTGGAACCAGGACCTAAACGCAATTTTCCTATGCCCATCCCCAGCCTTTCCCGTCACACCAGTCACAGCTTTAGAGAGCTGTCCATGGTGCTGCCTGTCTCTGCCTGATGTTCCAATAGATTTAGATGCAATTATCTGGAGACGGGGCTTTATTGCATTAACTCTTGGTCCTTGATATCAACCTTCTCACATCACCTATGCCCTTCGTGATGCAGATTATCCACTATTAAGCAATCATCACATGTTCAGACTTAGTCTGGAAACAATGTTACCTAGTTGAAAGCCTGTACTGATTGTGATCTGGCCCAGCAGTTAGGTTCTTTGCACATTAAAGGATATTTACCAAACTGGAAACAGGAAAGAGAAATGAGAAATGCTCTTAAGTTAAATTCTAGTAGAATTCCAAGGTTATTTATAAAACACTCTTCCTATCACCAAACTTTATTCTATCCTACTAATTTTACTCTCACTTTTTTCAGTGGCAGTTTTATTTTATATTTCAGCCTTTTGATTGTCTTACTCCTGAAATATATGGTTCATTTTTAAACTGGACCTCAAAGATCTACTCTAGTTGAACTCCTACAAAATAAATAAATACTTGCCACATAACTTCAAATGAATCATCATCTCCATTCCACATGATTGTCTCTATCACCATGAAATATTCATTATATTCTAAAACTGGTTTTGGTCAAAAAGGGATCATTATGGGTCACTGTTTATTAACTCTGAATTAATGTTTAATTTTATTTACAAATGGATGCAAAATAACTGAGAAATGACTCCATTTATATCATCAGATATATTTGATAATCTAGGGATAATTGAGTTTTTGAATTTTTAGAGAATAAAACAATGTCCTCCAAATCAACAGAATCCATATCAAATTTTCAACACAATACTGCTCAGCTAAGAGTAAGTTTGACTTCCATCCTTTGTGCATCAATACTTAAGCACCACAGTTACTGGCTCACTATACCAAATGAGATATACTGGCCATTTCTAATTTAGAACTAACTCTTGGGAATTCACAATGGGGCCAACTCATTAGTTATTTTAACTGTTTAGTTTATAAATAGTAAATGCACCACCAAATGCATGAAAATAGGTATACCAAAAAGAAAAACAAAGAGAAAGAGAGGGAGAGTGAAAGACTGAAAGAGTGAAAGGGTGAGAAGGGGGCGCAAGTAGCAAGGAAAAGAGGAAGGAAAAGAGAGTAGGGGGAGAAAAACAGTGCGAAAGAGATCAAGTGAGGTGAGTTTTTGTTCTCTACAAAGTTTGCTATTTAAAGCCCCTCTGAGAAACAGTTGACTGAACCCAGTGCCTTGGTATATATATATATATACACACATATATGTATATAAATATACATGTGTTTCATATATATGTTTTATATATGTGTATATATTTCATATATATAGTGAGAGAGGGTAAGAAAATTAGGTAAGAAAAATTTTTTATCAACCAACTACTTAGGCCAGTATCAGAATCTAAGCTAATTATATTCTGGGGGCTGAAGGTAATATTAGTCAAAAATGATATCTACATTATTTTCTAAGGCTACTTTTCCAAGTAGCAAAGAATCTAAATATGTCAGGCACTGAATTAAACACTGGACTGAAAAACAAATGACTCATTCATTAGCAGTATGATACACAACTTGTCCTCTGTTAATTTTCTTTGAATACACATGACTAAAACTTCTTTTGTGAATCAAGGTCAGAAGTATAATCTCCCTGAGCCCATTTGACCAATAATGAAGACTCTTACTTTCCTTATCTACTACCATTTATTTTATGATATTACTTTTCAATGAGATGGTTCTGAAAACTGAATTCCACATTATCAAATATTTTCTGGTGGTGCTTAATTTTTTTTATTTAATGCTGGCCATCTGAGAAAATGGACTGCCTATTTAAATGAACTTCAGGAAAAGCTATTTGAATCCCACAGGACAGTAAAAGTTAGCCAAATGTCCATTTTTATCATCTATATATTTAATACAACTTCCAAAATGGATTCTTCTCTATCATCTAACAAATTAGTTTAATGGTCCTCAATGGGATCATTTTCATACAACTCCCAATCTTGTCTTCCATTATATTGTCCACACATTTTTATTTCAATTAAACCAAAACCCTTGCCTTTCTCTATCTTTGTCTTCATTATGTTGCTCCCAAGTATGCAGTAAGGGTTAGCCAGAGAGGCCTGCAATGTACTTTCGTGAATACTGCTATCAATACTCCAAGGGGTGGCAAAGTAAGGCAAACAAAATTGACCACGTCACTCTGGAATAGGTGCAACATCCTCAAGATAGTAATAATGAGGATACAATGAGCCAAATTTTAGATTAAAAGTTTTAATTCAGGGCCTGCAGTAGTGGTTTGTTATGCTGCTCGTTTTTCTCTATACAGTAAATGAGAAAAAATGTCAAAGAGAACCAGCTGGATGACACAGTTTAAAAAAAAATGACCACTGTTCCTAGCCTAAGGGATGCTGCACTGCTTTCCAACAATGATTCATCAGCCCCCAAGTTATCTGTCACCTGCAGGCAGAAGACACTCTGTTCTCTAACAGTGACTCTGATTCTTTTCAGCATCACATTTCATTTACCAAATATGTAACAGCAAACTGCACCATCTCTCATTAAACATCTCCTTGAAGATGTTATTTTTTTTTATTGTGAAAATACTGTACAGAGGGGTTACAATTACCTGGGCAAGATAATGAGTACATTTCTTATAAAGCATTGTAGCCTCCTCCTTTGTTTCCCCTTCCCATCCCTTCCCATCCTCCCCCTCCCCGCTCCCATCCAATCCTCCCCTCCCCCCCAAAGTTGTAAAGTTCGTTTTCGACATAACGACTTGTACATCTCATTGTTGCAATGGGTCCACCTGTATCCCTATTTAAACGATTTGTTTTTCCCTTCCCCTCCACAAATTATACTGACATCAAATACAGTGAAAGCAGGGGTAATACTGTGGGGGAGGGACATGCATATCAACAAAGAAATAATCTTTATTTATTTTCTTTTTGTATTGTGAAAATACTGTACAGGGGGGTTACAATTACATGGGCAAGATAATGAGTACATTTCTTATCAAGCATTGTAGCCTCCGCCTTTGTTTCCCCTTCCCATCCCTTCCCATCCTCCCCTCTCCCCTCCCCACCCAATCCTCCGCAACCCCCCCCCCCACCAAAGTTGTAAAGTTTGTTTTCGACATAATGACTTGTACATCTCATTGTTGCAAGGGGTCCACCTGTATCCCTATTTAGACAATTTGTTTTTCCCCTTCCGCTCCACAAATTATACCTATACTGACATCAAATACAGTGAAAGCAGGGGTTATACTGTGGGGGAGGGACATACAAAGCAACAAAGAAATCATCTTATAAATGTGTTAGAAACAATCGCATGAAAGAAAAAAAAACATTTGAATACATATTTTAGGGTTCATTTTCCTAACATCACCTTATCTGACCTTTTCTGCTTGACTTAGACATATACTAGATATTGCAAATAAGGGAAACCATGGGACCTATGTTTCTTTGGGCCTGGCTTACTTCACTTAATATAAGTTTTTCCTAGCAAATGGGCCAATGTCATTCTTTCTGATGGAGGCATAGAATTTGTTATTAACACTGAAGGTTTGACTTAAGACCAAGTTTGCTCCTACACTCAACCACTTACCAATTCAAATCCTCTAGCTTCCTTTGCTTTGCTTAGTTTTGTATCTACTGCTCTCAATACAAGGCGGGTCTACCATCTCTACACAGCAAATTCACTGTGTGAACTTTGCCCTGCTTTATAATACAATACATTTTCCTTTTCAACTCTTCAAATACTATAAATTGTTCTAAATGTCCATCCAGATTTTATTTTTTCCATCTGTAACTTGGGGGCTGGTGAGTCATTGTTGGAAAGCACTATGAGCAGTGTTCCTTTGGGCTTGGTAACAGTGGTCATTTACTGAAACTGTGTCTTGCTGCTGGTTCCTTTAGGCATTTTTCTTATTTGCTTACATAGAGAAAATTAGTCTCCATCAATGGCGTCTCCGCTTAGCTGGAAATGATCAGACTTCCTTGTGCACTCTTCTTTATTGGTAGTCCTGAGATTTGAACTTAGGGCTTCACACTTGATGGACAGTCATTCTACCACTTGATCTAGAACCCTACCCTTTTGGGCTTTAGTTATTTTTCAAGCAGAGTCTTGCGTTTTTGTTCCTGAGCCACTGTGGACTACCAGTCTCCTACTTTACACCACCCATTTTCACTAAAATGAAAGTTTTGCTTTTTGTCTGGGCTGGCTTTTAACTTCAATCCTCCTCGTCTCCAGAAGGATTACACACATGAGCCACCATGCCCAGCCTCTTTTGCACTCTAAGTACTACTAAATGTTGGAAAACACAGAATAAAAACCACTGAATGAGTAAAATTATCAAGGACTTTTGCTCAACAGAACTGTATGATAAAAAGGCAAAAATCATATTGCATGTTCCCGATTATTGTTTGAAAATGTCTGCCATCTTAGTAGCTAACATAGGAATTGCAGAGAAGGGAGAAAATTTTTTATGTCAATGGATTATTTTAAGAGTAAAATAATGGCACATAAATTAAAGGACAATGCTTAACTGTGAGTTAGCAATGACTCTATATCTCTTTTGTGAAGGTTGATCTCTACTCTAAATACAGTATCATGTATTTTGTTTTTTGTTGTGTTTTGTTTTCTTTTGTGCCAGTACTAGGGTCTAGGCACTGCCTCTGAGCTTTTTTGCAAAAGGCTAGCATTCTATCACTTGAGCTACACTGTTACTTCTGGTTTTTGAGTGGTTAATTGGAGATAAGAGTCTCACGGACTCTGCCTGGTCTGGCTTCAAACTGTGATCCTCCGTGCAAGAGAACTTCAGAAATTGTCAGCAATCATGACTAAAAATAGTATTGTGTGTTTCTTGCAGAGGTAAGGTTTAAACCCAGGTAAAATGATCTATCAGTCATAACTTCTACCAAAATATTATGAAATCTTATTAAGCAACTTACATGAAAGATGAAATTTTGACTTATTTTCACATTTACAAAGTAAGAAAATCTCAATATAATTTAACTAGATTATTAAAGAGCAATCTTACTTAAGGTACAACAATCATCTCAGAGAGAAGTAATTATCCCCAGAGGAAGCTGTCCCATAACCCAGTATGGTACTTAGAGGAATTATCACCTCTGAGCACAGAAAAAAAAAGCCTGCTGTGACTTGCCTTGGAAATGCTTTTATTGTTACTTACACCGGAACCAAAAAATTTTAAGACTATATTTGATTCCAGGACACATATTCACATGAAAAGAGGAAAGTCAAAATTCTAGCAGTACTCTCTTGGTACTGGTCTAAAAACATGCAGATCATGGTTTTCCAGATGGTATTCACATGTGTGAAAGGAAGTGGACTCACTTGCTGGGATGGGAATTTCACATTAGTTTGTCTCTGCTGTCATTAAAAATTGGATTGCTTAAATGCCATGATGTTTTCCAAACAGATTTCAAAGGATACGTATTTATTTTTTCCATCCAGAATTTAAGCTCTTTTAGAAAATGAGTACAGGCATTTTTATCTATCTGAACAGAACTAATTTGGTTATTTCTTGGTATCAATTAAAATTTGTATTTTGAAAAAATTTAGACAAGTTCTTATTAGATAAAATTCAGTGTTTTTGTTTTCTTTTCCTCAAGGAATTCACCAAGAGAAGACTAGTTGCCATTGAATATCTAAAGCTAAAAACTTTAAAATGTTCACTTGGATGAGCTAAATCCTTGGCCTTGTTCCAATTCCCAGCCTACCTTCCTCCTTGTCAAATAGAAAATAAAGGACAAGCAAACAATTCTAATTATATAGTGCTTCCATTGTCCCTGACTTGGTTTGTTGGGTTTAAAAGGAATAACCTGTGCTCTTTCCTACAGCACATGTAATAGAATTGATGTGATACTGAGAAGATTAGCATGGCCCCTGCGTGAGGATGACATGGAAATTTGTTAAGCATCCATAGTTTAAAAGAAAAAAGACATATTAGTCCAAGTGAAAAAATAAACGATAAACCTTCAAATCCCCATTTCCTGCAAGTGAAAACTTTCCACAGACCATGAAATAAATTACAGATACTTTTCAAAGGAAGGTAGTAAAATTTATTTTTCAGGTTTCATGCAAGTGTTTGGATCTCAGTTTGATACTCTATTGTTATCACCTATAGTCTCATTTTCAAGGTATATTGTTTTTGTCTTGTAGATAAAGCTGTCAAGTATGTATGATATTCAGATTAAAAGAGCTCTAACTCCCTCAAATAATCTTCATGAAATAAAGGGTAATTTAAGAGGGCAGCTTGGCTGGGAAGGGTGGCATTTCCATAACATTTCCCCTTCTGGCCTTAACAAGAATTTTATTCTTTTTCAGTCTACTGTAATAAGCCAGTGAAGTTAAAATGTCCCATCGTGTCTGCTAAAAATAGACTGACTTGAGGCAGGAATGACATCACCTTGTAGGTTTTTATCTTAGTTCTCTTGAAATGTCAGTCATAAATTTTTTGGAATTAAAAAAAATCAAAGCTTATGAAGAAAAAAAAATAGGCTGAATTTTTAATCTGAGATTTTAGATTGGGTTAATAAATGGTCTAGAATCTAATGCTCATGACCTGATGGACATGAAAAGGTATGGGCCAAGATGGCTTTTAAATACGAAAAACTCGCTGTGAACCCCTTTCATTACTAACCGTTTTTAAAAAAATACCCTGTAAGATTTACTCAAACCTGTTTATCATCTGTACAAAAAAGGTCAGGCTATAGGGTCTGGAGAGTTCTAGAACATCTAACAACTAAAAAATTGATTCCTATTTCTGTGATAGTTTTACATTTCACATCATTGGGCAACAAGACCCAGTTAATCAATCCAACAATATCAAGGCATTGATGTGAAGATATTTTACATATATTGTTGATAACACAAATCTGCAGAACTTAAAGATCATCCGTGATAATGTGGGCAGGTTTCATCTGACTCATCTAATCAGATGAAAAGCTTATAGACAAATCAGGTTTTCAGCAGGAGCAGATTCTGAAGGGCCCTACCTGATACAAGTTCTGCCTGATGCAGAACTATTTATAGCAGAAAGGGTAGGCCTTAATTAGGAAAATGATGAAAAAAGACTATGCAAAGAATTTGAAGAGAAAATGTTACATGCTATTTTTTCTTCTAGACTAAAGTTATTTTGGTGCAAATACCATTCTGTCAAAAAGGAGATAACTAATCATCTTTAGGTTAAACCACTAAAGGGAACAAAAACAATGGTGCTCAGATTAATGTCTAATATGTATCTGGACTCCTGCTAGAACTAAAAACCAGGTTCCACATTTGCACCCAATAAAACTGATACCCAGGAAGGGTATATTTGGTTGCCTATAATCACTGGCAAACCTAATGCATAAAAACACTTAAAATTTTTAACTTGCTTTCCATAATTGCATATATTGCTAAAAATTGTTGGAGAACATTTTCTGGATTACAAGAAGTAATAATAAACCTAACTCATCTGTTTACTTTTTCCCCAACTTTATTCCTCTTCTCAAATCACCTGGATGTAATCTTCCATGAGAGTCACTGTATTATTTCCTTTTTCAATTTCCCACTACATACCCACACTGGTGAAAAGCATGAGGACAAAAGTGGCCACAAGAAATCAAAGTAATTACATTAGTAGCCAGTCTTGCTACATTGTCCCAACAGTAGTATCCCAACTGGGTCTTTAATAAATGGGCATGACTACTGATAACACAGGAAAAGAGATCAGTGTAAAAGTCAAACTTGGCCTACTATTTAAGAGTAACAACCAGACAAAGCCATCAATGTGTTCTCTTTTTTATACGCTTGTTTCATACCACTTCTCCTACTCCACTGACACATTAGACTGTGTCTCCCTCTTAATCTTTGCTATTCATTTACTTGAAAGGTATTTCCTGAATTACTTTTATGTGTCAGGCAGTAAGGACACTGTAAGAAAGGGGTGCAAAAGTCTTTGGACATACTTTAAGGGCCAGAAAAGAAGAAATTTACATTAAGGGAAGAACCATCAAAATGAAAACAGAGAGGATGGCAGAGCCAAGATCCTGAAAGCTCTTATGGGCTAAAACACCCCCTCATCTTCCTTTTCATAACAATGTCAAATCCCTTACAAAGATTCTACACTCAGCTTCATATCTAATCCTAATTACTGCCAAAGGACCCATCTGCAAACAATATTCCATCAGAGTATGAAAATTTCAACATGATTTGGGAGGATGTGTACATTCAGGCCAGAGCAGAAAGAAATGTTATGGAACTCTGGGAATTAAAGCTTCTCTAGATATTCTTGGGGCAAAACAACTTGCCCAAATGAGAGCCTAGCATCCGAGAAGGCTGCTGCTTTAGGGAACAGGTTCATTTCTACCATAAGGGCTACACAGTATTTTCCTTTCTGTTGCAGGACCACACAGTCGTGACTGTTGCAAGGCTGGCATTCACAGAAGAACATATGGTTTTTGCTGGAAGAAACCCTGCATGCCACAAGCCCCAAATTTCCTAATAAAAACATCCTGTTCTCTAAGTAAGTTTAGTGAATGTGTTTTTGTTTGTTTTGCTTTAGTTGTTATTATACTTTTTTCTTTTAATTTTTTTTCCTTTTCAGTTTTGGTTTACCCCTTACATAGCACATAAACTTCTCCAATGGGATTTTTCTCTAACCTAAGAGATATTTTACCAATAAATCATTTTATGGTTTCATGTAAAATGTGTTTCTCTTGAATGATTTGCCATTCACACTTACATTTTTTCTGAGAGAGAGCATGGCCAATCTGTCATTTAAAACTCTGGAGAATTTCTTCATTATAACATAAAGTTTTAGATACCAAACTACTAGGAAAGTTATACCACAAAATACAAGGAAAAAATTGACAAAAAGCCCATCTGAATTTAATTACTACAGTGCATCAACTCTTCCACTAGTTAGGTGCAGGTACCTTTATTTAACTTATCATCAATTAATTTTAGTCACACCATGATGAACATGCTTAAGTAGGAACCAGATTTAGAACCATCACCATCAAGTTCCTGAAAAATTAAAGCTCAAGGAAAAAGAAGGGTTCCATGCAGTAATTTGGCACCTTATTTGAAAATACAAACATCAATATCATGTTTAAAAGCTAGTATTATACCATTTTTTCATTTTTCTTTGATTGTGAAAATACCGTACAGAGGGGTTACAATTACATGGGCAAGATAATGAGTACATTTCTTATCAAGCATTGTAGCCTCCTCCTTTGTTTCCCCTTCCTATCCCTTCCCATCTCTCCCCTTCCCCCTCCCCCCCCGTCCCCTAGCCAAAGTTGTAAAGTTCGTTTTTCAACATAAAGTCTGTACATCTCATTGTTGCAATGGGTCCACCTGTATCCCTATTTAAACAATTTTTCCCTTCCCCTCCACAAATTATACCAACATCAAATTTATAAGATGATTTCTTTGTTGCTTTGTATGTCCCTTCCCCACAGCATAACCCCCACTTTCACTGTATTATGCCATTTTTGTAACTGATGTTTTTAATAAAGAAATAAGATACAAAAAATATAACCAAAACCTTTTTAAAGGCCCTATCCCCCCTGAGTTGGCCATTCTTCCTTACGGCAGTTTTGCTTTCCAAGTCAGAGCTTGGACACATATGAAGTCATGTCTCAGGGTCACCATTTCAGCAACCAGAGGAATGGATCTTGAAGAGATAGGAAGGGGTGGGGAAAAGCAAAACTTGTGAAGGAAGGGTGTGTTCTAGAGCGGATTTCCACATTAGGAAATGTGGCACTGGAGTCTCTGTGAAGGAACACATAGAACTCTGCTGGCATCTTGCCTTAGATGAAGAAGAAACTACAGTTCTCAGTCGGCTGAGCGTGTTCCCATCTGCTGAAGGCTGACTTGACATGTGTTCCTTCCTAACTTTCAGGCTGTATCCAGGACAGCGTTAGTTACAAGCTATAGGAGAAAAACTCCCACGGCTCAGAGACTGGAGGTGGATTGGTGGAGCTCTGCATTAAGCCCAGACTGAGGGCACCTATCCCTCACATGAAGACCATCTGTACAGCAGGAATCCTCAAATCATTTTAAAGGGACAAAGAGAAATACTTCAGGATTTGAACATTAGATACACTCGATTGTATATGTTCTTTTTGCTGTTTTATACTTTAAAAATGCCAACATTGTTTTTAGCACAAGCTATTCAAAAATAGACCACAGGTTAGACTTGGTTCTATGGCCATGGTTGTCTGATACCTATGCTATATTATCCATAAATAACAAAGATTTCTTTTCTGTCTGTTACCTGACATAAACTGCACAGTATAATATATGCCCTTCTGTAACTTGTTGCAAATAAGATTTACACATGATAATTATGTAGAGACAGCCTATTCATTTTAATGGCCGTGCAATGTTATTCTTTTTAGATTTTTATTCTTCAACTTATCTATGCTGTTTTTCATCTAAAATACATGACTTTCAGATAAATATTTACAGTTAAAATATTGCATAAGGAAAAATCAAACTGTGCCTGGCTCTGTTATTCTTTAAGAATATAGAGCTCCCCTATGACCCAGCAATTCCACTTTTGGGCATTTACCAAAATGATCACAAACAAGATCATATTAAAGCTACCAGCACAACTACGTTTATTGCACCATTATTTACCATAGATAAGATATGGAACCAACCCAGATGCCCCTCAGTAGATGAATGGATCAAGAAAATGTGGTATATATACACAATGGAATTCTATGCCTCCATCAGAAAGAATGACATTGCCCCATTTGTTAGGAAATGGAAAGGCTTGGAAAAAATTATATTAAGTGAAGTAAGCCAGGCCCAAAGAAGCATAGGTCCCATGGTTTCCCTTATTTACAATATCTAGTATAGGTATGAGTCAAGCAGAAAAGGTCAGATAATGTGATGTTAGGAAAATGAACCCTTAAATATGTATTTTAATGTTTTCGTTTCTTTCATGCATATGTTTCTAACGCATTTATAAGATTATTTCTTTGTTGCTTTGTATGTCCCTCCCCCACAGTGTAACCCCCGCTTTCAATATATTTGATGTCAGTATAACATGTGGAGGAGATGGGGAAAAACAAGTCGTTTAAGGATTCAGGTGGACCTGTTGCAACAATGAGAAGTACAAAATGTCATGTCAAAACCAGCTTTACAATGTCGGTGGGGGGGGAGGGGGGTATAATTGGGTGGGGGGAGGGGGGAGGCTGGGAAGGGAGGTGAAGGGTAAACAAAGGAGGAGGCTGCAATGCTTGGTAAGAAATGTATGCATTATCCTGCCCATGTAATTGTAGCCCCTCTGTACAGTATGTTCTCAAATAAAATAAAATAATATTTTAAAAAAATATTGCATAAGGAAAAATCAAACTGTGCCTGGCTCTGTTATTCTTTAAGAATATAGAGCTCCCCTATGACCCAGCAATTCCACTTTTGGGCATTTACCAAAATGATCACAAACAAGATCATATTAAAGCTACCAGCACAACTACGTTTATTGCACCATTATTTACCATAGATAAGATATGGAACCAACCCAGATGCCCCTCAGTAGATGAATGGATCAAGAAAATGTGGTATATATACACAATGGAATTCTATGTCTCCATCAGAAAGAATGACTTTGCCCCATTTGTTATGAAATGGAAAGACTTGGAAAAAATTATATTAAGTAAAGTAAGCCAGGCCCAAAGAAACATAGGTTCTATGGTTTCCCTTATTTGAAATAACTAGTACATGCCTGGGACAAGCAGAAAAGGTCAAAATTATTATATATGACCAGATAAGATGATGTTAAGTGAAACGAACCCCAAGATAGGGACACAAGTGGTTTTTTTCTTTCTTGCTATTGTTCCTAATGTATTTATAAGTACTATGTGATTTTTTTGTTTCTTTGTATGTTCCTCCCCCATGGTATAATCCCTGTTTTCACTGTATTTGATGTTGGTGCCCTGCATCTTGTATATATACTTTTTTAGCTTGAGGAGGGGAAGGGAAAAAACAAAACGCTTAAATAGGGATACCCATTGTATCCCTATTGGTTGACCCATTGTAACAATTAGATGTATAAGACACTATGTTGAAAAATGAACTTTACAATTTAGGCAGTGAGGGAGGATCAGAGGGAGGGGGAGTGTAACTGTGTAGGTGGAAGGGAAAGGATGGTAGAGGAAAAACAAAGGAGAAGGTTAACAATGCTTGATAGGAAACGTACTCATTACCTTGCTCATGTAACTGTAACCCCTCTGTACAGTATTTTTACAATAAAAAACATATTAAAAAGAATATATCAACACTGTTGTCTCTATTTCCTCAACTGGTCTATATTATAGTTGTTTTTCACCATTATGAAATTATTCAACAATAATTATCCCTTTGTAAGTATTTTCTGCTATACTTAAGTGAGAATGTCCTTTAAATATATGATTGGAAGTAAAATTACTGTGTCATAACATATGCATGCATATAATCTTCAACATATCTAGTTATTGCCACTTTACTCTCCAAAGTACTTCTTCCAATTTATAGCACTACCTACAATTTACCAAAATTATTGTTTCTCTACATCTTCTCTCACATAATTTTTTTTGGTCAGGCTTCTAAATTTTTGTAAATCCAATGGTTATAAATTTAAATTTTGTGTGTATGTGTGTTTGTGTGTGCACAAAAGGTACCAGAACTTGAACACTGGGCTTCATGTTCTTACTTAATATTTTTCACTCAGCTTTTTCGCCTATGGCTGATGTACACTTGAGCCATATCTCCAGCCTGACATTTTGCTCATTAATTGGAGATGGAGTTTCTTGGACTTTGATCCTCTGATCTCAGCCTGTTGAGTAGCTTGGAAGTATAGCTGTGAACCACTGGTACCTAGCCATACATCATTGTTAGGAACATGTTATTTTTGCCTAGTTGAACGCCTTTTTTGTGCTACTTTGTCTTCCATGATCCCCATTCAATAGGCTGCCTAGACATAGCACACTTGTATTTCTTTGTTGCTACTGTTGCTCAGTGTACTAACTAGGTTGTCTTTTCTTATTTGTGCTGGATGGTAGTTCTTTACATCCATTATATTTTCAAAATTCTGGCCCCCTATGATTGGGCTAGTTCAGCAAAGTGTAGATCTTCCACTGTATCTATACAAAGCCTCACAGTGTTGGAAATCTTCAATAAACCAATACTTCAGACTAAAAATCTACATATCACTTACTAAATACAGTATGATGATTAATCTTGTCCACTTGATTTGATTGAGATGTGCCTAGAAGATGATTGAAACACATATCTGAGGCTATGACCATCTTTCCTCAAATGACTACAACTTAAGAGCTCTGTCCAAAGGATAGATTCATAATATGCTCCATGAGGTGGGAGGAAGGTGATGAAAGGTAGGAGGGAAGGCTGACTTGGAACAAGTAGGTCCCTGGGGGATGTCTCCATCTTGACCTCACTTTCTTTATTTCTTATTCTCTCTCTACTTCCTGTACACTATGAGGTAAGTAGATTTTTCCCTCACACGATTCTATCACCATAATGTCCTGGCTAAGCACACAGGATCAAGCAACAATGGAGTCATCCCTCTGAAATCAAGGGTCCAAATAAATCTTTACTCAATTAAAGTGTCTATGCCAGGCATTGTTACATCAATTAAAAAAGTAACTAACACAGAAAGTTGGTAATGACAGTAAGGCTACTGTTGTGACTAAACCTGACAGCATGGTTCTTAAGCCTTTAGAAATCATTTGTGGGAGGAATATGAAAATCTGGAGAAGCAGGAAAGAAAATGCCCAGAATACTAAAGGAGAGATTCCTGGGTGATTCTCATGCAACTCAGAAGACCAGAATGCTAAAATAAATGTGGACATTTTCAGGTGGGAATAGGAGTCTCTTGTCAATTGGACTAATAGTCATTCAATTTATATTCTAGCAATGACTTTGTCTACATTTTGTCCTTGTCATGAGATTTAAAAGTGGTGGACCAAAATTTGTCAGAAGAAATTTCAAGAGAGAATCAGCATGGAAGCTGTGATATGGTTATTACTTCCATTTTTAGCTAGATTCACAGTGAGAATTGAGAACAAAGCATAAAGAGGAAAGATGTAAAAAAACAAACAAACATGTAGTTTGGTCAGAAAAAGCATGTTTAAAATTGCAGACAAGGAGAGTATGGATATGAAATTAGTGCCAGTAAAAACATCTACTATTGTAGCACTTCAACAGCAAGTGCATTTTGATGTTTTGATGGGCAGGGGTGGAGATATCATGATTTAAATCAATGTGCTTGGATACCAAGTTGACAAGGGGTAGATTTGTGTTGGTTAAGCAAGTTGTCCATTTGACTGGATTGAGAGGAACCTTTGAAAGCAAAGCATGCCTTAGTGGGTATTTGTGATGTTGTTTCTAAGGAATAGAAATCTTGAGAACTCTGGCCTAATGAATGGATTAAACCTTTGATGGACTCATAATACTATTGGAAGTGGTGAATGGCAGGAGGTAGGGCCTATTTAGAGAAAGTAGGACATATCCTTGGGGTGTGTATCATGGCTTGGCTGCTTTCTTTATTCCCTCTCTCCATTTCCTGTCTGCCCTGAGATCAATAGTTCCTTTTCCACTTACTCCCACGGCCACAATGTTCTGACTTAGCACATGGTCCCAGAAACTACAAACTGCACCCTTTCAAAGCATGAGCCAAAATACATCTTTCTTCCTGTAAGTTATTTGTGATAGGTATTTTGTTACAACAATCAGAAAAATAGACACCACATATCATATGCACCCATTTTTTCTATCTATCCACATTCATTCTATCTATCCACATTTATTGAGTACTCATAGTATTAAAGAGAGGGAACACAAGTCATAGGAAGGCACAACCTGAGGCAGATTAAAAATGATGAGAAAGGATCAGCCAAATGTCACTACATTTATAGAAAAGCACTAAAAAATAGGACAAGAAGGGAGCTGTTTTAGATCAGCAAACTGCCTATAGAAAACTCACATAATATATAGAAAAAAATCTTTTACAATATGAAACAAGAACATTTAGAGTATCTGGAGAATTTTTTTCTCAGGGAAAACAGCAAATGGAGAAGTTTTCTTACAGAAAATGCAAGCTTTGCTAAGACTAGGACTGGTCGTAGCACTGTAGCTCTGACTTGTTCTTATACCCCATTCCCCACTAATTCTATGCCCTCAGGGTAAGAACACTGGTGCTTCTACTCTTCCAGCACCTCATATAGGACTTCAGAGTATGGGCAGGCCACAAATCTTTCTCAATGTGAACATCCTCAACTATTTGTAGCAGAAACAACTTTTGTAGGTACTGTTGAGAAGACCTCTGCCCAAAAATAAAGGCTCAGCATACTGAAGCCATGATCACTCCAACTCCAGCTCACCCAAATGGAGAGATTCCAAACTGTGAAATTCAGGCAACAAACATCAGTGCCGCCATCTCTTCTTCTCTAAAACAACTTATACTACAGGGTTGTTATTGGGAAAAACAAATTATATCCCAAACTCTGGCTCAGTGACACACGAAGTTCTATCCTTCATTTTGCTTAAGAGGCAGGCTCACACTGCTGCTTGAGGACTGTGAATATATTTGGAAGAGTGGGGAAGAAGATCATGCCCAAGGGCACTGTCAAAAACAATAGAGATTTGGTAGGAATATAAGTCATGTGAAAGATGGCAGGTTCATGAAAAATGTATTATCAAAACTTGCAGAGATGGGCCAATCATAAATTTAATACAGAAGGAGAAAGATATTCAATAAGTGCTCCTGGGATTACACTTATCCCATGGGATGCCCTAAAACACACATCCATTTTAATTTACTTAGTAGTAATCTGAGTAAGATGTGAAAATGACTCAAATCCCCCAAGTCTCTCTCTCTCTCCTCTCTCTCTCAAATACACACATTAACATACACATGCACACATTCCAGCAAAAATATGTAAGCCTTCCTGACTCAGGGGGGATAGAAACACAACCTTTGACCAAATACTATCTGAACATTAAGCCCTGTAATGTGGGAGTGACCTCTTGGATGCTGAACTTAAAATAAGATCTCACTTTTTTCTCATGGTCTGAACACTTCTGGTTTTCCTGTACTGTAGGAATAAGGTTCCCCTGCACTTCAGGAACCTCTGAGCTACTAAAACCTGTTGAACCTTGACTAACTATAGATTCTCTAACTGTGAAAAACATACATATCCTACTTCTCAAGTCAGGTGAAATCTGATAAATGGTTTAGACAGACATGAGGGTGACACATAGAAAGTAAGACTAATAGATGGATGACTATTTTTTAAAAAAAATTCTAAGTGAGAACATCAGATATGACATGTGTAAAGAAAATAGACTGCAAAGAATCACTCCAGCCAAATCATGAAACAAATGAACAAGTTACTCAACAACAGCTTCAATAAACTACTTCTAAAAGAGGAAGAACATCAGTATCCAGAAATACTATACTATCTAAATGTAAATTTTCAACCCCAAATGAGATATACAAAAAATTAACATGAACACTAAAAAGATCACCAGGTAAAATATGACCTTTACACAGGAAAAACCAAACAGAACAAAGAATAACAAAAGAAACAAGACAATAGGCAACAGATACTTTCTCTGTGGGGCTCCATGTTGGAATTAACAGAAGTTTTAAAAGCAGCTATTTACAATTTGTTCAAAGAACTAATGTAAAATCATGCTATGCAAGTAAAACAATGTTTCATTAAATAAAAACTATGCATAAAAATGGCTGGAAACTTCCAAAGATGCTTAAAAACACTAATCTAATTTTTGAGAGCGCAATGAACTCCAGATAGTATAAATGCCTAGAAACATACAAAAATCTTAAAAACCAAGGAGAAACTAATTTATTCACTGTTTACAAAGAAAACACGTTAAGATTGACAGATAATTTCTCATAAAGAACATAAAAGGCCAGAAGGCAGTGGAAGGACACATTCTATATAGTGAAAGGAAATACATGTAAGTTTTTATTTTAGGTGAAAAAATTTTCAGAAAAAAGTACATGAGAAGAGCCTGTGAGTAACAGGACCCCTCAGAGTGCAGAGGGAAAGCAGCCAGGTGGAAGAAAGAAGGTAATGAAGGAAAATCCAAATGCCATTCCGGCTTACCCTTCTAAATGTCTAGAGACAATCTTTCATGCTTTAGAAGTTTAAGAGGAGTTGGGGCTGGGAAGGTGGCTCAGTGGTAGAGTGCTTGCCTTACATGCTTGAGGCCCTGGGTTTGATTCCTCAGCACCACATAAGCAGAAAAAGCCAGAAGTGGAGCTGTGGCTCAAGTGGTAGAGTGCTAGCCTTGAGCTGAAGAGCTGAGGGACAGCGCCCAGGCCCAGAGTTCAGGCCCCACGACTGACAAAAAAAACAAAAAAAAAAAGTTTAAGAGTAGTTTTTATCTCAACAAACTGTTGGGATATCTGTCTCAACCAGACCTGACAGTGAGTGTCGGCATTTCTCATTAAATATATAAAATCATTTGTTGATTTTTAAAGAGGAGTGATTATTAAAAACAATTTATAAACATGTATCATGTGGGTGATATTGAAGGCAAAAGTGATGTGATATTAATTATATAAGACAACCAGAGACTTAATTTATTCAATTTTCATTCACTATATAATATCATGTTTGGTAAAATAGTGGACACAAGAAATGTTAAATGTTAAAAGGTTCTCTGAATACTAACTAAAAGAATATAAGAACTAAGTAAGATGAGATTTTGAAGGAGCATTATGAAACCTTTGCTAAGAATATAAAAGAAAACTACAAAGATCATTATACCAGTGAAACAAATTACCTCTAGCATCCTGGGAAACCTCTTTTCCTTCTTTTTTTCTGTACATGGGTTTTAAGTATGCTTTTAACTGTAGAGTGCTGTTTATCTTTTATAATTCAAGCAACATTATGTTATCTGGACCAGGTGATTTAGATGAAAGACATATATGAGAGAAGTGCTATGGCCACAGCACATCAGCAAACCTGAGATAATAAATGAACACAAAGTACCAGGCAATTCTATTTAGAGTGCCCTGAATCTGCATCTCTCACCTGCATCTGCCATATCCTACTGAAATCCTAGTTCTCAGATATGGTTATAAATTACGACCATGAAAAAATGTCTAATTGATGAAGAAAATACATAGTTATGGTAGCAGCCCCATGAGAAAGAAAAAGGAAATGACTCCAGGGTGTATAAGTGCTAATGAACCATTTGGTAAACATAAGGTTTATATTAATCAATATTTTACAGCATACTCTCTAGACAAAGGGTTAGATAATAAACATGTAATATTTCCAAGATAAAAAATGTTCATGGTTGCATACAGAAAATGTTTTCTCTCCAATAATAGGATGTTAATTATACTCAACAAAGACTTATCCAGCCCAGAAAATAATAGACACATATCCTATAATTTGGTATTGCATATGTGAGAACCCCTTATTTTGTTTTAAAATGGCAAAATTATCATTCAGTAGAAGACCTTTATAATTGTGTTTGTCTTAACAGACACAGATCAAGTTTAAGTTAGCCTAAATAAAAAGAGAAATCCCAAAAACCATGTTTCCTAGGTATCGATCCTACCTATTGTTGGTTATGTCATCTTGGGCCAGGATTTGACCCTCTCTATGCCAGCAGATTCCTCACCTACAAAGTAAGAGTCTTCAGATAATGATTCCAAGTGGACATGGAAACTAGAGGAGTGTTCTTAGTTATTGTCATGAAATTTAAACATAAGACTTAAGATATATTCCACTTGACCAGAGGTAAGAGTGTGACTGACTCAGAACACCAACCCAGCCATGATACTTCATGAGAACTTTATTTTTTTCTTCTAAAAGAATTAGGATATAATGCTTGCCTTGCAAGTATAAGGCTCTGCATTCAAACCCCAGTATTACAAAAAATAAAAATAAAAAAAAGGTGAAGGATCAGAAAATCTCTGCCTTCCTTAAAAACATATACTCAAAAGTCACACACACACACACACACACACACACACACACACACACACACACACACACACACACACACACACACACACACACACACACACACACACACACACACACACACACACACACACACACACACTTCTGGTTACTGTTTCTGCTGCTCTCCTCCCTTGCTGAATTCACTGATGCAACAATTATTGCATCAAAGATACCTCTGTGAACAGAATCTGCTCATTCTTGTAGTGCTGTTGTCCACCTCAATTCAAAAGATCATCAATTTTCATGGTTTAAATGTTTAAAGTTTATAAAAATAGGTTTTCCCCCATGGCTAGGTATGAGCTATGACTTAGTAATTTTTTTTTTCATTATCTTCCTGGCAAGGTATCATCTGGGATGACACAGGAAGAAAGTTTCATCCTTTCTACAAACCTTACTACTGACCTCTTAGCACTACTGACATCACTACTGGAGGTTTCCTCATGGTCTTAATTTTCCTGCTCATGGTTATATTCACGGTTCTACAGAGAAACAGAACCAATACAATGTGTGTAATGTCATGAAGATTTTTATTATTGTATACTAAATGCCCATTACTATTAAAGAATATACTTTCATGTACTATCACACTCATTCATGAATTTATATAGAGGATATGGCTGAGAATTCCCATGATCCACTAATATGAAGCTGGGAAAGAAAAGAAGCTGTATGTTTTCATAGCCTATACTTTTAATACCCAAAACTTGTAGGCTATAAAAATACATTTATACATCTGAATGATAGGCCTTTCATTTTTAAATTATATAGTTATTATCCTGAATTGGTTGAAAAAAAATAGTTGTCATTCAACAAAGCAGTTTATGAATACAGTGCACCTTGACTGATACAGTACCTAGATGGGAGACCTTTCACTTTTGTCACATTTCCTCACATCTCATTTAATCTAAGGGATCAAAAGCATACTAAGACATACATTTCTTGTGGTTTTTGTCCTTTACTGCCTCTAAGGAGGCAAAAGATCATGCGGTTAATTCTCTTTCAGGGTGAGCTCTTTGCTGTAGCATGTCTTAATATCAAAGTACTACTTCTTTTTGTGTGGTAGGTGATCCTATAAAAATTTAAAATTTCAATCCAAGCAGAATAAATTGCAACATCTTTCCACCTATTGATTAATCTATAGGGGCTGTTTTATTTGCCACTGATGGTTTTGTATATTTGTGAATAATAAATCAAATGTAGGAAGGAATCTTTAAATATCAATCAACTCTGGAGCATTGAAACTTACTAAGAAAGACAATCTTACTACCAAAGTTTAACTTTATATTCCCAGGAAGAGTCTGTTGTTCTCCAAACATATAAACTCCTTAGAATGTGTTAGATCATTAAAGCATTGACTAGAATTAGGTCTAGAGCAATTTCTAGACACAGTCAAGACAGAGTTAATTCACATATATAGTGCATTAACTTTTAAAAGAGTCTTATTTAGTTGAGCCACTTTGGAAAAGAAGTATTTGGCACAATGACCACTAGTAGAAGATGAAGTGAGATTTGCTATAACCGTGAAGAGGTACTTGATTTTTCAACTTTTTTTTTACACCTCTGAGGAATAGGATGATTGTGCTGTTCCAATTATATTCAGGGAGCTTGGAAGAGCCCACTCAAGCTCATGAAGCTGTACTGGCAAAACCAGACAAACTATAATGAAAATTCATCGCGACCAGAACTACCTATCTCATCTTTTTTAACACTTCAGGATTTAACTCGTGATAAAAAGCAGACTCTCAGAGGTTAGTGGATGAAAAGGATGGAAGAAAAAATACACCATTAAAAGCAGAAGGGAATTTGCTGGTCCAGAATCACTGCAACATCCCCCCCAACCTAATGTTTCTCAGAGTAAGACCCACTTGCACCAGAACCACTCAGAAACGAATTAAAAATCCACTTTACTTGCCTCCTCTGAACTGCTAAATAAGAATTTGGACATAGGATGACCCATTGCAACAAGAATACCCACAGGACAGTATATTGGAAATGAATTTTACAAATTTGGGTGGGGGGTATTGAGGTGGGGGGGGAGGAGTGTGGAGATGGGGAAGGGAAGAGATAGTGGGAAGGGAAGGGGTAACAATGATCAACAAGTAAGGTACTCATTGCCTTACTCACGTAACTGTAACCCTTCTGTACAGCATTTTACAATAAAACTTTTAAAAGAAAAAGGAAAAAAGAGAATTTGGAGGTAGGGCCTGGGAATCTGCATTTTAGCAAGTGTAAAATATGCTGTCCTACTGTGTGCCATATCAAAGCCCAACCTTGGGAGTATGCTATAGCAATCTACACCTCTTCCTCATAACTTCATTTATGAATAGTATTGATGGCAGTGTAATGCAAGGCATAAAATCAGAAGAAGCTCCAATACTAAAAGGGAAGCTCCAACATACTATAAAGGAGGCACAGCATGACCTAGTGAGATAAGAATTTTGCTACTCCTTTCTTGAAAGATTAATTTTCTTCTTTCATGATATGGCCAACGCTAATTGATTTTTATTACCATTTCTATCTGAAGTGGTAGACTGCTAAGTAATAAAATATCAGTAGAGATAGATACCTCAAGCTTACAAGACTTAAATTCATATTAAAGTTCCACTGGGAACAAGTCACTTATTGCATGAACTAAGCCTAAATAGCCTATAGAAAGAGTGCAAAAATCCATGAAAAGATAATTTATTTCATATTTTCACCCCATGTGAACACCATTACACACCATAACTTATGCAGAACCTATAAGTTGTTTTATAATAATATAAAAGATCAGAGGCATAAACTGTCTTAGAAAAAGTCCAACTAATCAACTATTGACACCTTTGACTTCCACACAAAACTCTAGTACTTCATTGCAGCGTATACTTCACATTTGCCCATTAAATTGATCTTATCTAAAATCCTGAAGTGTCTAGCACACCCAGCACATATTAATTAGCATATTTATCTCCATGCTCTATCATTTACGTTCTCTTAGCCTATAACTTTCTGAAAGGGGGAGAGAACATATTCTTTTCTGCATCCTTAGCATCAGGCATGGTGTTTAGCTACTTAAAAGAAGGCAGACATAGGACTCTTTGGCTATTGGATTTCACATGCCAGAGTTGAGACCACTGAGGTGACAGAGATCAGAGGATTTTATTTTGAAGATAGAACTTTGGAAAGAGGGAACAAAAGTACTCAGATATGAGCTGTGTGAAGAGGGGATTAGACTAATTTCTCCTGACTTCACTAGACAAATTTGGATGGAGTTAGCAGGAGACTGATGTCATCTATAAAAATAGAAGTTTTTAACTGTGAGAAATATCTAGGAAATGTATTCTTCAAAAATGAAGTGGCCAAACATAACAGAAAATAGGAAAGAATGTACAGAAAGAGTTTCCTATAGAGCTAAAGACTAAGTGCATGACACATAAGGGTTTTTCCAAATCACAAGACTTGAAGAATCTGTCCCTGGAGACAGCTTACAGAGTTGGTAATTGGCAGAAACAGGAAGAGACTCTCAGTCCTATCTCATCACTCCATTGGACCACAATGGATGATTCTGCAGACCATTCAGCTAACAGGCCATAAAACTTACTCTTAGGCAAGATGAGGTAAGTAACAAGGGTCACATGTGACCAGCAGCTCAAAACATCATTATATAAGAAGCCTACAGTTAGCATAATACTCAATAATGGGGGAAAACGTCACTTTAAGACTAGGAATAAAGCAAAAACCTTCACCATAATGTTCACACCTACCATTTTTATGGTAATTATATTTAAGTTAAAGCCAGTGATGGCTAAATCTAAACTTAGAAGATGAGAAAGAGGGAGAAAGGGAGAGAGGGAGAGAGAAATAAAACAGATGGTATTGTTACTTAGAAAATTCAACATAATACACAAAAAGTATTGGCACTATAAGAGAGTTTAGCAAGGTTTCAGGACATATGACCAGTAAATTGCCATAAAAGTACTTTCAAAATAGAATTAAAAACAAAGTATTTAGGGATACATGCAACAATAATATCACCAAGATCTATGCAGTAAAATCTATAACCCACCTGACAGATGTACTTCAAAAGATTTAAATAAATGGGAATACTTTGTTCATGGGTCAAAGGACTCAAAATTGTTTAACCTCACCTATAAATTCAATACAATTCAAATAAAAATCTCACCAAGTTTTATTTGGTTCTGTATGCAGGTGCAAAACTTGACCAAGTGACTCTAAATCTAAATGGGAATGTGATGAACAGATAGCAGAACAACTTAGAAAATAAACTTAGAGAACAAGATTTCAAGATCTATCATAAAGTCACTACAAGTACAACAATGTGGTACTGACATCAGGACAGAAAAATAGTTTAATGAAACAGAAGAAAGTCCATAAATAACCAAGATGCACAGAAAAAAAACCAATGTTTTACAGAGGCAAAAGAAAAATGCAATGAAGAAAGAATGGACACACCAAATGATGCTAGAACAACTGAATATTTATATGCAAAACAAAAAATGGAAGCTACAATTCATACCTTCTAGCTATGTGAAAATTAATTCAAACTGACCATATACCTAAAACTGTGAAACTTCCAAAAGAAAATAGAGATTTGGGCACCAGTGGCTCACCTCTCTAATCCTATTAGAGAGGCTGAAAATGAGAGGATTTTAGTTCCTGGCTTCCAGGAATCCATTTACAAGATCCCATCTCAACCAACAGTGGTTTAGTAAGCATGCATCACATACTAAATACAGCAGCAAAAGTACAGAGAAGAATAAGGTCCAGACAAACACAGGTAAAAAGTGAGACTGTATCAAAAGCAACCAGAGCAAAAAGCATCTCAAATGGCTTATTTTACCTACTGTAAATCTTCAACATTCAACCATATTTCTTTTTTAAAATGAATGTTCCATTGTACACACACCCACACCCACACCCACACTCCCCACACACATACACACATGCATCTGAATACACATTCTATTTTCCCACTCATTTCTGGTGAACATGTGAGTAACTTCCACCTTCAGCCTTTTGGTTACTATAAGTAATGCTGCTATGAACATGGATGTGCACTTTGTTTAAATAATCACCAGAGGAATTCCAATGCAGGAATAAATTTCTTTGTTGCTATATCACTCGTGTGTGTGTGTGTGTGTGTGTGTGTGTGTGTGTGTGTGTGTGTGTGTGTGTGTGTGTGTGTGCGCGTGCGTGCGCGTGCGTGCATGTGTGTGTGTGTGTTCCAAGCATGGGCACTTAAACACTGGGACTTGCATCCTTGTCCTTTTTCACGTATCACTGGTACTCTACTACTTGAGCCACACCTGTACTTCTGGTTTTTTTTTTTTTCTGGTTAGTTGGAGGTAAGAATCCCTTGCACTTGTCTGCTCCCACAGTCTTCAAGAATCAGTTCTCATTATATCTCATCCTCCTGACTAATTAAGATTACAGGTGTGAACCACTGGCATCTAGATTTACCCTAGTCTCTCATTTCTAAATTGTAGCAAACAGAGTAAGCTTTCTAGAAAAGACCATGCTACTCTAAGCTTTCTATACTTTAAGATTCTCTCACTGACTTTAGTATGAAATCCAAACTGCTCAACTGTGGGTCTTCCACAGTCAATTCTGTTCCTCTCCCAAATCCCGCTAACCCAAGGACCTTGCTCCTTCCTCAGAAGTTCCAAAGAATGGTACCCACAGTATACTGCCACCCTCTATTACAAATGATATCACTTTCCCTCACAAGGCTGTAACGTACTTGAAAAGAAGATGTATAGATCTATAGGTGTATATGTATATACATACATGTGTGAATATATGAATATATATATATATTTATTTATTCCTTTATATATCACCAGCACCCCTTCTATGGTACCTAGAAGATAGCAGAAATTAAACAGAAATACTGTTAAAATGAATGAATGCCAGGTCAGTTGTCCAAAGAACAAAATTTTTACCATATTGCAAAATAAACAGAGTAACTAGGAGAAAGAAAAAATGTATGTGTATGTGTGTGTGTGTGCACATGCGCACACACATACACATACACACATAGTTCATATACCTACAGCCTAAAAGTTGTCTATGTAGGACACAGGCACAAAGTATCATCCCAAAGGCTTACATATTGAGATGCTTAGTCGGTAGAATCACTACATCATGACTCAAGAGTTTAACCCAGAGATAGTTTCACAACTTGATGGCATTATTAGAAAAAAAAAACATTGGAAGGTGCGGCCTACGTGGAGAAAGTAGGTACCTGGAGAGTGTCTTGTTCCATCTGTCCTTGCTTCTAGGCTGCCATGAAGTGGTCAGTGTGTTCCAGCCCACCCTCTTTGCCATGATATTTTCCCTTTTCCAGTCGCATTGAAAAGCTACTGAAACTGTGAGCCAAAATAAATCTGCCTGCCCTTATTTTCTCTGGTATTTTTTTCATGCAATGACTACTAACACACAGGTTAATATATATATATATATATATATATATATATATAACATCGCACATTTAATATGTATATATTATATAATATATCACACATAAACACTGATAACTAGGTAAACCTCATTTCTTTGCATGTAACAATATGTTCTATTTTGAGACTGGGGGATTCAGTCTGGGGGCTTACTAATAAACACAGGGGAGAAAAAGAGGCCAATGAACCACTACACATCTGTATGATAGACACAGAACCCCAAAGGCTAAAATCTGGGGCATATCTCTCCACTGAGGAGTATCACAATCTGGGTATGGGTCTATGGATGGATGGATGGATGATCATACATCCTTGGTTTCATGGACATGCATCCTTGGTTTCACAGACATGCCAAATAAGAAAACATTTCCATTCAGGTGGAAATAGGAACGTGGCATGACTTCTTCATTAAATATTTTAAGAAACTTCCATTTTGCACTCATACACAGACTAAAAATGACTTCACTGTCTAATGATAAAATACTGAAACACACCTCAGCATGCAGCTAAGCCTAGTGAAAGAGTCTGGATAATGGTTTCCTGAAGCAATTATTTGAACTAAAATAAAAGGCAGTTTCTAACTGTGCATGAGATGATTGTTGATTCTTTTCAAGTTCATCAAACTCCCTGGGAAGGGACAATGTCAAGTTTCCAAAAAAGTTCTGGCTTTCCAGGCAGAATTGATGTTTTATAAAAACCATTGCAGAGGAGATATTATTAGGTTTTTCTATTCACGAGCTGGTCTATGCAGGCCATGACAGGTAATTGTAAAGAAATGGCCTCTCTTGTAAGATACCAGCAAACAGGATCTGCTAGGCCTGACACATTCTTTATGGGCCCAGAAGAACGAGACCTGGGAAACATTTCAACCAACTTGGGAACTTTCTATGTTTCTGAAACCTCTCGGCTAAATACTACCTTAGACACATATAAGATGTTTAAATAGGACTAGCAATGTAGCTCAGTGGTAAAGAACTTTTCCGGCCCCAAGACAGCAAGAAATAAACTGCAGATGAAAATGTGGGAAGGCAATAAAATCACTTTATAAACATAGAGAAAAATAATGGTCTGGTCACTTAGGGCTCAGGAGCAAAGGTGGTATTTACATCAGTGCCAAGAATGAAATTCTTTTTACCTAAAACTTTAAAAAAGAGGCAAAACTACAACTCTTTTTTTTAGATACAGTAGGCTCTAAGTTCATTTGAGGTAACAAAGATCTCAGACACACTTAAAATTTCCTTAAACCTAAATCTTGTAATGAGGTTGGATTTGCATACCCTAATTTCTTAAATGGGCCATGCAGTTTTAAATAGCACATTTTAAACATATCTCAAAAGTGGACCTCCTTTAGATAGCAAATTTAAAGTAAACAGGTAGTATCTCAGCTATCAGGGGTCTAAGTAGCCTGTTAAAACCATTGGAGATCTGACCACGAGATCATGAGCTGAATGTAACAAAACGATATTTTTGCTTACTATATTTGGGAACTTTCTAAGAAAATCTTGGTTTCATCTTCAAATTTTACATGCTTTAAATTCCCAAGTGAGGATATAATCAAAGCAGAATTGTACTATGCTAAAGTCTCATGTTACTTATAGTGGAGTTTCTCTAGAAACTATAAATTTTATGTGTACAGAGGCCAAGAAGGGCCAACTCACTAAATAAAATGCACCCAATATATAATTAGCTAAGCTGAGGCAAAACTCACCATCACTGACCTTGAAAAATAAGCACAAATACAAATGGAATTTCCAACCCTGTTGGGGAAAAGAACAGAAAGGAATGGAGGTAATGATAAAACTGTCAAGAGACAGACACCAAAGCTGGAGAGAATACCAGAGATCTTAAGGGAAGAAAAAAGTCAAGACATTTAAAACAGACATGGCCTGAGACAGACCAAATCCTGTCTCATCTCAGTGCAGAGACACTTAAGGACCTGATCTATCTTTGCACACACGCTATTTAACATAATGGAGACATCATGCATAAAATCTGCATGTTTCCATGAGGGTTAAGGGTGAAAATGTCTCTCTGGGTACTTATATTTGGGAGGATAAAGAAAAAATAATCATGATGAGTGTGTGTGACACAGTTTATGCCAATGGGATTACCTACCATATGTCTAGTTCCTGTTGGGTCAAGATTTTGCCTATCAGTGGGCAAGCGGACAGACTTGTAAAATCTCAGAGGCAAAGAATTAGGGCAAAGGCCCAACAGTAGTAAAGTAAAAGGCTGATTCACTGATAGATTTTATTCTCTTTAACCGAATCACGTTTTCCCTCAGAAAATAAAGAATTTTCCATATTATTTAGGAATGATATGACAGACAAATTTAATATGAGTTACTATTCTTACATTCATCAAATTCACAAAAGTCACTGTGAAGTACAACAAAAGACAGGCACATGACAGAGAAAGCTCTAAGGTGCCTCAATTTACCAAGATTTTATCTGCATTTATCTTTCAATTACACCACTTTCAAATGCACAAAGGAAACCAGAGCCCCAGAGAAAACATTGAGATCTGAAATTAAATGACTCCACAGGACAACTAGAGAGATTACAGACATGTTCTGGATAATCTAAGAAGTATATACTCAGAAGCAAGAAACAAGAAGATCAATTTCATCTCAGCTCCTGGATTGTCCTGGATAACAGTTGTTGCTATCTCATTTAATGATCCATATAGCCTAATGTGATTATGATAAGGAAATGGAGGCTAAAAGAATCCAGGGCTTGCCCACTTTCTAACAACATTATGTACAGGCAAAATAAAGAGATGTGCCAAGTTCAAAAGCACATGTTCTCTCTTGCTATAGGCACCTTCTCCTAAGCTCCTGATCTTCAGTGTGTATTGAGTCATGGCTGGTTGACTACAGGCTAGCGGTATAGGTGCTTTGTATGTAAAGAAGTTACACATCAATGCCACCTAACACTCCTTTTCACCCAACATGTGTGATTCTCTTACAGAGCACCTTCTTCAATTTCCTTTCAACACTTATTTTTTTAGTAAAACTCTATAGTAGCTTTTGTTAGCCTTTCCTAACTCTTAATTAAGGCTCTTCAGTGTGAGAAAACAAGATCTTTTTATGGAGTTATTCATTTTAATGGTATAAAGATTAATTTTAGTCCTCAAAAGAAAGGCAAAGAGGAAAGGGGAAAAAACCCTAAATCTCCCTTCATAAACAAAAATATCCATTGATACTGAAGAATGAAAGAAAACATAATGTATATCATATAACTTAACACAGAAAAGATTCATTTGCACTGCCTCCATTCATTTTTGTGATAGATAAAGGACCATAAAAATTTACTAGAGCAAGAAAAAGACATGAGGGAAGTAAACTATAGACTGCTTTAGAAATAGCAAGGGTTCCTGAGGCATCTGGCAGTGCAGAAAGGCTGGTGCAATGTAGAAGATACTAAGATTCATGAGAAATTTAATCATGAGCAAAAAAATGATACATCCATGACTATCATGCCTCACTGAAAACTTCAACGCTCATTCTAAGGTAATGAAGATAACCTTTGTCCTTCCACGGGCCCATGAAAGGACGAGCACATGGGTCAGGAGAACTGGGAGCCAGGCACGGGTCTGAATCATTGATAATGGTCATGGCAAATCTTTCACTGTGGCAGTTCTTATACAGTACAACTCTACGTTTTTGTTAAACTACATTACTCTGGTATCTCTTCCTGTAGATATTTCTATCACTTTGATAATTGTCTACCAAAACTTTGTGCATTATTTTGAACACTTCTTAGCTCTACATCTCCAGAAACACTTTATTCTTTGTTTAAACTAATTTTATTTTTTTAATTTAATTTTATTTTATTTGTGAACATACTGTACAGAGGAGTTACAATTACATGGGCAGGATAATGCATACATTTCTTACCAAGCATTGCAACCTCCTCCTTTGTTTACCCTTCACATCCCTTCCCAGCCTCCCCCCTCCCCCTCAATCCCAATCCTTCTCCTTCCCCCCCCCTTTCCCCCCTCCCCCCGCACCGACATTGTAAAGCTCGTTTTGGACCTGACAACTTGTACTTCTCATTGTTGCAACAGGTCCACCTGTATCCTTAAACAACTGGTTTTTCCCCATCTCCTCCACAAGTTATACTGACATCAAATATAGTGAAAGCAGGGGTTATACTGTGGGGAGGGACATACAAAGCAACAAAGAGATAATCTTATAAATGCGTTAGAAACAAATGCAAGAAAGAAAAAAGCATTAAAATACATATCTAAGCGTTCATTTTCCTGACATCACATTATCTGACCTTTTCTGCTTGACTCATACATATACTAGATATTACAAATAAGGGAAACCATGGGACCTATGTTTTTTTGGGCCTGGCTTACTTCACTTAATATAATTTTTTCCAAGTTTTTCCATTTCCTAACAAATGGGGCAATGTCATTCTTTCTGATGGAGGCATAGAATTCCATTGTGTATATATACCACATTTTCTTGATCCATTCATCTACTGAGGGGCATCTGGGTTGGTTCCATATCTTAGCTATGGTAAATAATGCTGCAATAAACATAGTTGTGCTGGTAGCTTTAGTGTGATCTTGTGTTTAAACTAATTTTAAAACACACTGGATAAAATTGCCACATATTATTTCAAACATAGAGTCACACTCATGTTAACATTTAAATTAATTATTATAATTTTTTTTTACCATAAGTCTTATAATAAATTATTCTCCCATACATCTTAAATGCCTTTTTTTTGGCAGTACCGATGATTAAACTCATACTTGCTAGGTAGGTGACCTACCACTTGAGCCACAACAGCAGCTTTTTTGTATTGGTTATTTCTTTGCATGTAGGCTTCCAATCTTCCCACGTGTTCTTCCCCACATGGCTGGGATAGCAGGCATGCATCACCATACCCATTAATCTTTATGGAGATGGTTTCTGCCAGAGCTGGCCTCAAAGCACAATCTGCCTCCCAAGCAGCTAGGATTATAGGCTTGAGCAACTGCACTAGCTTTAAGTATCTTTATGAAAAGCAATTCACTTTGGTTGGCTGTTTAAAACTGGAGCCACAGAAATCCTTACAACCATTTCCTATCTACAGACTGTAACTGACTTATTTCATGAAAGATAAGGAATTTGGGAGACAACAAGGCCATTCTCTGCACATTTCATCTGATATGAACCTTCTTTCAAGAGCGCGGAGCTGCTGCCAATGATGTGTATATACCTTGAGGTATTTACCAGGGGACTATGGGCTGTCATCTGTCTCATTCCTAAGAGACTTCTCAGGGCAGGATAAAGGAATAGGCTTCATTCAGGTCAGAGGAAGATCCAGGATTAACAAAAGGATAATCAAGTGACATAACCAGCTGATGGTGAGGCATTAACAGATTCAGAGCATCTGGAGTACTGCAGGGAAAAAGTGTGTCTACATTTAGCTTAATAGTAACTTCAGCAGATTCCTCTTTCTATACTATTATAACATTTCTGAAGTTATAGAATGTGTTATATGTGTGTATGTATCGAAGTGTGTGTGTGTGTAAACATACGTGTGTATGTTTTAAGAGGACATCATTTTCCAGAAGATTCATTTTATTACACTTTAAAACTGAATATAGGTATTAGGGAACCATTATTTCTCAACCTGTGATGATGGCATTCTACTATGTTAAGAAAACACACATGCACAAAACAAAGGTGAATCTTTTCGGTAAGACTGTGAGGATAGCAAAGAAACCCTCCAAAACAAACAAGTCCAGCCCTGTACTGATTGATAGTGGCTGGAAGATAGGCTCATGAGGTTATCTTTGTTTTCTTCTTTCTTTCCCTTTGTAGAATTTTTCTATGACTAGCTCATGGGTGTTTTATTTCAATGTAGCATCACTTCTTTTTACATAGGTACATGTGTTGATTCTTTTTTTAATAGTTCCTGAACTGAGAGTCATAATTAAGACAACCAAATCAAATTTATTATAATTTCTGCCATTATTTCTCTGGTGGTTTTATGACTTTAAATGAAATAAAGATGAGTTAACATTTAAATTTTGGGTTTTTTTAACATCTTGAATTTATCCAGAGGTAAGATTGTTTTTAAATTTTCAATTTTTCTCTAATAGGCCTTCCCATTGTCCTGCTATTACAGATTCAATGACCAGTTTTGTCTTCACTGATTGGAAATCCATTTGTATCATATTAAATTTCCATATGCATTTGGATCTATGTTCTCCTTACTCTAGTCCATTGGTTTCTGCCTAAAGTCACTGAGGATTTTAAGTCAAAGATTTTAAATAAATATATATATGTATATATATGCATACTTATATATATGCATATATCTTTACATAGAAATTAACTGTATTTTAACAGCTTTTAGTGCTAATTCTTCCTATCACCCTTTCTGTATTTCTCCTGACTACAATGTAACTATTTTTCCATATAACTATTATAAACTTATCCTTATAAAATAATTTCTCACAAAAAGAACAAACTATGCCTTTCTACTTCTAATGGCATCTAGGAAGAATTTTACTTCTTTTACTTTTTATCTTTAAAAAAAGGGAAACAAATCACTTCTAATTTTATTTTCTTTCAAATGTAACTGCTATATAATCTACCTAGTGGTTGTTTGCATCTATGTAAGATAACTCTTTATCTCTAAGGTTCTTTATAGCATACATTAATTGTGCAAGAAGTTTCACTGTGACATTTCCGCACACATCACATTTCCATATAATGAACTTCCTCAGCTTCACCTCTCAAATACTTTGATCACATTCACCTTTGCCCACCCTTTCTGTTCACCCACCTCCCTGACAGATACTCAGCCCCCAACAGTCTTTCTATGCATGCTATTTTTCTATATGTTAATATTTCTATGGGTTGAAAATAATTGTGCTGTCATGTTTTTAACTGACCCAATATAAGTTTTATAATACTAAAACTGTATTATATCATCATAATTTTTATAATAATCATAATTATTATTTTATTGTCTCTCACAATTTCTATAGTATGTTTCTTTTCTGTATTAAACTGTGCTGGCAACATTATCCAGAATAAAGCTTATGGATAATGTAGAGTCTTGTGTTCCAGATCCTGCTGAGAATATTTCCACATTTTGATATGACTTGGTTAGAGAAGCTGAGGCAGATTAAGGAAGCAACAGCCTATTCTTGTCAAGAATTATAAGGAATGAATACTAAAATTGGTTAAATGCCATTAGTACTTAGGGAGATAATTATATATGTCAGCTTATACTATCATCACAAATTATATCAGCAAGTTCTTTGATAGTAAGTCTTCATTTCAGATCTGCAATAAATTCAACTTCATCTACCATCAATACTTGTTCATAAAATACAGTAAAATAACAATATAGGAATAATCATCCACATACCTATCACCTTGATTTGAAAATCTGAGCTGAGTGCCAGTGACTCACAAATGTAATCTTAGCTACTCGGGAGGCTGGGGCCTGAACGATTGTAATTCAAGGCCAGTCTCTTCCAATTACCCAGAAAAATGCTGGACTAGGCTCAAGTGGCAAAGTGTTAGCTTGTAAGCAAAATAGCTAAGCAAGTGTGCAAGGATCTGAGTTCAAGGCTGGCACACACACATGCACAAAGATTAAGAATTTTAACAGGCACCAATGTTCTGTAGCAAAAGGTTTTCCATTTTTAGTCTTACTCCTCTTGGAAGAATCTGAGTATGATTGCTCCTACGTAATGAATGTTCAATGGTCAAAGAGCAGAAGGAGAGTTCTTTGCTGTTTGTGACTTTATTGTAATACCTTCCTTCTCTTATGTGTGGGATCACTTTAATCTGAGAGGTAAAGGAACAAGGAAAGGTTGCTTCCCGGGACTTTTACCAATTTGGGACTAAGGTCTAATGTGAAATGACTTGACCAAGGGCAACTGCACTTCATGTAGCATGACGAGACACAGATGAAAGCTCCATCCATTTCTTTAACACAGTCCTTGGAGATGAGTTCATCGGCTTGATAGGTCTCAAATATAAAAAAAAACTAGTTGTCTAGCATTCTTTATACCATATGTTTAAGTCCTCAAAATTTGATTTAAAATTTCAGGAACCATATGGCCTTACTGCCAACAGGATTTTAACACATGCCTTTGTAAAGGCTAGGAGACTCTTCACAATCACAAACATAGAAATACAATAATAGTTCTAACATATAAGTTCTTAAGTATGGGGAAATTAGGAAAATTTCATAATGGCAGAAAATAAATGAACAGAAAATAAAGCAATAATTGGTGATCTGTGTGGGAGAAAGGGACCATGGGAAAGGCCCTCCACACCTCCAGAGTTCAGATTAATTTTTCAGCTGACAAGAGGGCTTTGGAGTATCATTTTAGATGTTATGTTGGAGACCCTAAATTTATAGTTATGTTACTGAGAAATTCATACAGTCAGAAAAGGACAAGAAAAAAATTTTATAAAGGCTGAGAAAAATCTGGTCATTCTTTCAAATATCATGAAGGAACATGAAGAAAATAGATCATTCTCTAAATCCAAATGGGTTGATATAACCAATTCAACAAAAGTTGAATTCAAAAGTTAGGGGGAAAATAAAATAAGTGAAACAATAAATCCCTAGCAGATGTATCCTGAACTCAAGAGAAGCTCAAGTTCTCCAGAGATAATTCTGCCATGTGTGTGGCCATATGTTCCTCTTCTGAGATCAAGGGACCCAGAACTATTTTCTTCTTCTAGAGATGAAAGTAAGTGTGTAATGTAAAAGAATCCCAACTGGTCCATCTATTCTGGAATGGAAGTTCAGTGTGGGTCAAAGTTTAACATCTCTATCTTTCCATACATCAACATGACTTCTGACTATAAACTCTAAAGAAATGAATAGAAGTCCAAAGGATATGCAACAATGTGTCTATCATTACACTACATAGAACACTGGAAATGGTCTAATTTCCACCATTAGATGACGGCTTACATAAAATGGCAGAACATTTGTCAGTGCCATTCCAGGTGACATAGAAAACAGCCAAGCCATTGATGTAACCAAGTTGTCCTTGTTCAAAGAGCCATGTGGTCTTTTAGAAATTTAGCCTAATGAAACTTCACAGTTACTCATGTGAGCACTGCTGGACAGCCAAACAAAGCCAGTGTCCGACTGATTGACCACATGGCATGAGGCAAACTAGCAGAGACTAGATGCTAAAGTCCCCATCCCCTGCTTGAAGGCAGAGCTCACTGAAATAACTAGCTATGTAAATTAGATGGTAGTAGAATATTGGGTAGGTGAGTACAGGAGAGGAAACTTCTGGAGGGTGACCCTGAGATTCCTGTCAATCTGGCAGCAATGTATTTCAGTTGGGCTTAATTGAGCTGACAGAAATAGAAGATGCAGTTACTTGTTTCCTTCACCTTAAATGTTCTGAATTGTTACTTATAAGCACAATAGTATGTCTACTAAATGACTGTCAGCAAGTGATACATTCATGATTTTATATACTTATGGAAATATTTCAGAAATGTTGCTTTTCCTTTCCATGTGTTTGATTTTTTCCATGTACTGTGCCTTTAGGAAAATAATAAAACCTAGGTGGAAAAAAATAAGTAAATATCTCATTTCCTTTCAAGGTCAGAAACATCTTTTATAAGAGATTTGACCATCATAGAACAGGCATTAATGTAAAATCTGATTCAACTCCTTTATAGAATCCAGAAATAAAGCCGGCAAGTTTGTTAAAAGACCTTTCTAAAATGCTTGACCTGTCTTGTTCACTGTTTTGTCTCCTTGTACTCTCAGTTGCTTATTATTCACAAATTTTAGTTGACAAAGATTAAGCTCATGATAATATGTCTTATTTTCCTAGTTTATCTAAAGTCTGGGAACTAGAACCATTCCAATATAAGGCATACATATTTAAAAGTTCTTTCCAGGGCTTTCCTTCTTCTGATTTTCTCCATTCACTAAGTCCAACCATTTTTCTACCTATTCTTGTCTCTATGTAGTCCAGTACTTAGAATTCTCTAGAAAGCTTCCTGCACACAAAGCTGATTCTTTTGGATATTCTTAAAATAAGAAACTAGCCAGTCATGATGGTATACACTTAAGATTTCCAGCAATCTAGAATCTGAGATAGGAGGATGACATGGTCTTGGATGGCCTCAGATACATAAGACCCTGTAACAACAAACCCACAGTAACAACAAACAAATATCAACAAACAAATCCAGTGAAAACAGGAGTTATACCATGGGGGAAGAACCTACAATCGAAACAAAAGAATCACATAGTGAATTGTAAATACATTAAGAAACACTAGCAAGAAAGAAAAAAAAACTTCTTGTGTCTGTCTTGGGGTACATTTTGCTTAACATTATCTCATGTGGTCGTATGTACATGGCCTTTGACCTTCTCTGCTTATCCTAGACATGTTCTAGTCGCTGCAAACAAGGGAAACCATGGGACCTATGTTTCTTTGGGCCTGGCTTACTTCACTTAATATAATTTTTTCCAAGTCTTTCCATTTCCTAATAAAAGAGGCAATGCCATTCTTTCTGACAGAGGCATAGAATTCCATTGTATGTATACATACATATTTACATATACATATATACATATTATACACACATATATACATGTATATATATACACACATCACATTTTCTTGATCCATTTACCTACGGAGGGGTATCTGCATTGGTTCCACATGTTGGTGTTCTGCACTTTGTATATACATTTTTGTAATTTGGGGAGGGGAAGGGATATTGAAGAATGCTTAAATGTGGATGCAGGCTGACCCACTGTGATAATGAGATGTACAGGACACTATATTGAAAATGAAAGTTACAATGCAGGGGGTGGGGACTAGTTGGGGAGGCAGGGAGGGAAGTGATGGTGAGGGAAAAATAAAGGAGGAGATAACAATGCTCGCTATGAAATGCACTCATTACCCTACTCATGTAACTGTAACCCCTCTGTACAACATTTTTACAATAAAAAAAAGAAACAGAAAGAAAACAAATAGGTAACAACAAACAGAAATCAATAAACAATAAGCAAGGGTAAACAAAGGAGAAGGCTGCAATGCTTGGTAAGAAATGTACGCATTATCCTGCCCATGTAATTGTAACTCCTCTGTACAGTATGTTCACAAATAAAATTAAATTAAATTAAAAAAAAATAAACAATAAGCAAACCTATGGTAACAACAAATCATGGTTTGGATCATCTTATAATTGAGAAATTCAGAGTTGGAAAGCACCATGTTTTAGACTACACACCCGAAATCTGTAAGGTTTAAGAAGGTGACCAACAAAAAGCTACAAGTTGAGGTATGGCTCAAATGGTAGAGTACCAGTCTTAAAGGAAAAAGCTAAGCAAGAACATGAGGCCCTGAGATCAATCCCCAGATTTTATATATATATATATATATATATATTACATATATCATATATATATATATATATCATATATATATATAATCTTCAGGAAACACAAATTTGAAACATAAGAATAACTTGCAATGAAAATATCCTTGAGTTACACAATCAGTTTAAAAAATTCCTTCTTAAAAAAGAGGGGAGAGGTGCCCTTGATGTCAGTGGTTTATGCTTCCCTGAGTCCTAACGCTGCCTCTTATCAAAATTAGAAGTCTTGGGGATCGTACAGGACCTATAGTGAAGGCGTAAGAAAGACGGGGCTCAGTGGGGGTGTGGTGGTAGACACCATGATCTAGTTCTGGAGGCTGGAAACAAGAGCATTTCAGGTTTGAAGCCAGCCTGTCTAACTGGCAGGACCCTGTCTTTTAAAAAAGGAAGAGAAGAAAAGAAGCTCAAGGCAGTCATGAGATGGCAGACAAGCTTAGACAACAGCCTGGACTACGGACAGCAGGTCTGCCTTCTGGTTTAGTGTCTTCCTCTCCTCCTCGCTCTATGTTTAAGTTTTCAAATGTCTTCTAAAATGCTACATCAGTACAAGAAGATCTTTATTACTAAGGTCAGATCAAAGAAAGAACCTCGATAGTCCCCATCAATTCCTTCAGATAAAATATCAGTCTCCAATTTCAGTGACATCAAGGTTTTTTTTCATGATGTTCCCATTTAAGAAAAAAAAAGAGAAAGAAATAGATTTTTCTTTGCTTATTCCTGCCAAGAAGAAATCCACTCCTAGCTCTCTGCATACTGGCCACCCTGACCGAAAAAGAGACTGGGATTATGTAACTGCCATTCAAGCCACAGCCACCACCCGGGAGCATCAATACAGAAAGGCCTTTTTATAGAGAAGGTCAGAGGCCCCAGGCAAGCACGCGGGGAGCTGAAGACCTCCGGCTGCCTCCTGAAAGTTGCCATCTGCAGGAGTGTATGAAGATCTAAGCAGTCACATTTGTTTGCCTGAGATTAGATGACACCAAAAACCTTATTGACTCAGCGGAAATAATTCAATTACTCCTTATGTGTACAGTGGAGAAAAGCAAGGTAAAAATTCTAACCTTTGGGAAATAAGAAAAATAAAACTGCAATATGTGCTGATACCTCAGGCATCCAGTCTATTGTGTATCAAACAGAGACATGCTCCTGAGGTCTCACACTTTACCACATGCCTGTCATATGAAGGAAGCAGACGGACTGCTTTTGAGTTTGGGGAAAATGAAAACATTACTTACTAAGACAGCATTTGACACCAGAATTTTCCCCCATTGGACAAAACTGCAAAAAAGAACCAGAAGAATAAAGATACCATTCTTATGATCTGTCTCTTCTAATTATTTTCTTCCCTTATATATCCTACAGTAGTATTTGTAGGCCCTCTTTCTCCTGCAGAAATCGCAGACTAGTTTTCTATTCCTTATTAGTTCTTCTTAGAGCTTTTAATCCTAGCAACTCAGGAGGCTGAGATCTGAGAATTAAGGTTCAAAGCCAGCCCGGGCAGGAAACTCTGTGATACTCTTATCTCCAATAAACCACTAGAAAACCAGAAGTGGTGCTGTGCTCAAGCGGTAGAGCATTCACCTTGAGCTGAACAGTGCAGGGACAGTGCCCAAGCCCAAGAGTTCAAGCCCCAAGACCGACCAAAAAAAAATCACTAATTTCTTGAAAACTCATGCTGTGGTTCCCATGAAAAAGACATAAAAAATGGACACTATTCCATATATACATACTCAAAAATACTCTACTTGCTGAGATTTTTAGTAAGCTCTATAAATATGAAGTTTGGTCTCTTTAAATTTTCTTTTAATTTTGTGGGTGTGGGGGGGATTTTGTTTTATTTTGTTTTTGTTAGCATCAGGGGTTGAACTCAAGGCCTTGTGCTCACCTGGCTTGCTTGTTCTTGGCTTGAGCAAGTCATAACATTCTGCCACTTGATTCATACCTGCAGTCCAGCTTTTGCTAATTAAGTGATTTTGGAGTCTCTCAGACTTTTCTTTCAGTCTGGCCTCCAAATATGATCTTCTAGATCTCATCAGCCTTCAGAGAAAAATTTTGGTGTTTCATTGCAACACCTTAAAAGAAATCACCTTCCTTATTTTACTAATACAGTAATGCAGAGAGACTAACACTTTCTCTCACTTCATCTATAGATAGCTATTTCCATATCTATCATACACAATATTCATATCCTTCAAATATTCACCTTCTCCCTGGCTGCAAGAAGACATTTTATAAGTTAAATTCAAAGGCTGACAGTCAATATGGTTGGCTGCTGCTGGTGCACCATGACTATTACCCAACAATCCAGTGATCTGAGTATTTAAAAAAAGCAAGGTTGTTTTTAGAATAGAACAGTTGAAAATCCCTCAGGCAAAAAGGATTACTTTCCTTCTAGTACAAAACCAGATGATTAATGCCAGACTTGGTGTATTCCAAGCTCAGCTTCCATCATCAATTGCTTTAATATGATTTTTTTCTTTGTGAATGAATAAAAGTTTCTAACAAGCAAAAAGAAAAAATGCATTGCTAATGAAAATGTTGAGATTATTAGGAACAGAAATCTAGTATGCATTTTGTATAAATTCAGATAATAATTTGCTAAATTTCTACTGTCCATTCAATAATAGACTTTCTGTTAACAACAATTACTATCATGAAAATTCTGCCCATGATACAGGCCATTATTATTTTCTATATAAAAATGTTTGTGCCCATTCTGACAGCAAAGAGATGCCCCTCCAACTGAGGATTTTACCAGACATTTCATTCCCTGTGTTCTTCATTAGCCCAGTGCAGAACCTAAGTTCTTAGAAAATCTAATTCAGTTCTTGTGAAATAATATAGTCTAGAGAGAAAATTAAAAATTTCCAGATGGTAATTGTTCTGTCTGTTTATATGTTGGTAGAAAGATATTTGTATAAAATGACAGAATAACAAGCCACCTTCCCTGTGTGTGTGTGTGTGTGTGTGTGTGTGTGTGTGTGTATCTATGCACTTATAGGGCCTTTGCACCACACACATTTGTGCAAACAAAATTATGCAAAAACATGTTCTCTATCCTTATTTTTCACAAAAGTACTGGCAACTCCTAGAAGGCAAAAATATGTATTTAGTTCATCTCTGTTTCCTTATCTATCTAGTGCAACCTAAGAGCATTCAAAATTTCCTCCTGATGAAATTGTGAAACTAAAAGAATGCTCTTGAGCTCACTAACAGAGAAAGTATCACCATCCCCCAAAGGAGGACCCAGTCCACAGGTCAATGACCTGACTGGGGCCACTGACCTATAATCAATGTTAGAAAGCTCACGTAAGCATGTTCTGTACCATGCACACAGTAAGCCTTCCACATCTCTTAAACATCTGCATAGTACTTTGCTGTAAGGATGCAACATCACTTAATCCATCCCCCAGTAACATAAATACATTTAGCTTCTTTCCAGATCTTTGCCATTTCAAAAATAGATTTAACTTCTCACACATTTTATCATACATCATACATATACCATAGAAATAAATTCTCAGAAACTGGCTACATAATTTTATGATCTTAATGACTACAATCAAATTAGGTTCTGTTCTTCCATTTCTTTTTTTAATAGATATATTTTTTATTGTAAAGATACTGTACAGAGGAGTTACAGTTACATGAGTAAGGTAATGAGCACATTTCCTATTGAGCTTTGTTACACCCTCCTTTGTTTTCCCCTACTCCCCTTTTCCTCCTTACTCCTTCTCCTCCCCCCCCCCATCCCTACAAATTTGTAAAGTTCATTTTCAACATAGTGTCTTGTCATGGTTGAAACATAACTGTTCTTCTGGACATATCCTTAAAGAACACTAGGCTGCTTATGAGGTCTAGGGGTACTTTATAATAGCTATGAAATGCATATAAAATCATTCCAGTACAAAATTGAAAAGAGGAACTGGCAATCTTTGAGAACATGTATAGCATCCCATAGTGTGCCTGCTATAGCAACCTAGAAGATCCTACCTAGCATGCCGCCAAGACCTAGATCATAATTTCTTATTTTTCTTCATCTAAGCATCATTGCCTGTGACACAGACCACAAAGCTGATCAGTTCATGATTAAATGCTAATGACTACTAGCCAGTCATTCTTGTCCCTATGTACTCAAGGAAGGATATTCATAGGTTCTTAAATAAAATTTGAAAGCTGATGTTTCAGGTAGAAACAAGAAACAAATTAGGAGAAAGACACAAGTCAGGAGCAGAAGATGCCTGTAATTTTGGCATCTCAGTGAAGACTAACTAGACACAGACTCTTCAATTTCTACATCCGTTCCTCCAGAAGTTGTCAAGGAAAACAGTTCTGAACCGAATTAAGTGAAAACAGAGAGAAGTGTGAAAGGAAATGGAGCTCCATTTCTCTACTAAAGATATGAAGAGAGGTTAAGATTCTTTTAAAGAACAACTCTGCAATCTCTGTACTTCATAGAAAGAATCTAGTATTGAGACAGAAAACAGAAATCAGGAATAAGTAATGAACAAAGTAACCATTTAGAGAAGAATTCACTGAATAGAATTCAGCACCTTCACCAAGATAGTGCCTAGCTTTAAAAACTTTTAGTTGAGCTAGGCACAATGGCTTACAACTGTAATCTCAGATACTTGAAAGGCAGAAATAGGAGGATAATGGTTTGAGGACAGGAGGTTCATGATTTGAGGCCAATCCCTGCCGCCTCCACCCCCCAAAAAGTTGTTCAGACCCTGTATCAAAGAACAAGCACACATTCTTTAAAATCCCTGGGTCCTGAGATTATGGAAAACAGGGTTAAGGTCACTGGTATGTTAGGATGGCATTTCTTAGGGAAATTCATCCCAAAGTAGAGAAGATAAGGTCACAAGAATCCTAACTATTCACTCACTATTCCCTCAAAACCTAAGAAGAGCTAGTCACACTTTGGCAAAGTAAAGAAAAACAAAAATACAAGTGTTAGATGGCAGAAAACCTAGCACACTGCACCTGTGGTGAGACAGCCCTCATTAATTTACCCCTCCTCCAGGACTCTAGTTGTGGAAAGCTCCTGGTACCCTCATGCTCAGAGAATGCCTCTTTCCCCAAGGCACACTTGGAAGTATAATATTTGTCACTGCTTTTGGAATAGGGCTTGGAAGCTGATACACAGAGGTCTGTTTCTTCTTGCTAATCCCATGTCTACAATTCAGTCAGGCAAGACATTCAGAATGATAAGGGACCCTGGGTTAAGCTTTATAAGCAAATGACCTGGCGTTTCAGAGTGAATAATAATTCATATTACATTAGAATAACTTTTTATTGCATTGAAAGTTCTGTAAAGTCTTTGTAGTTTATTCATCTAAATGCCTGGCTACTCTGGCCCTTTGCCTATTATTCTTAGCAAATATGTGGGACTTGGAAAGGAAGAGGATGGCATCGATCTCCCTTAGAAGACTATCTCCATAGGCCACAGTAGTGCTTTCACTGTCTCCTCCTTAGACAGGTGTGATAACATTGTCTTGGACTTATTAGCTGTCCAGAGATGCTCACTGCACAAGATCAGGTGCATCCTGCAAGATTTCTGAGCCAGGGCCTCAGAAAACATTAACAGTAATTCTTCCATTCTAAAGAGGGCATATGATACAAAAGAAACTCGAAATTAGCTAGGCCCAAATCAAGAAGCCACCACATGATAGAGTTTAGATGGTTGAAGGAAAGCAGGTCCTAGAGGAATCCCCAAATAAAGCCAAGTATATCTCATGTTTCCGCAGTGCCTCCTACTGAGGAATTCTGAAAGTAGCTGAAAGACAGTGACAAAACAAACATATATTACTCCCAAAATGCTACTGGATAATCATGTCCATCCAGGCACTGAGCTAGATACTGTGGAGACACAGAAATCAATCACTCAAGCATGATTTATCACAGTTGACCTGGACTCGGAGTAGTGGCTGTTATGTTTCTCTGCTGTGAAGTTATTCCCTCCTTTACCTGTCCAGACTGTGCTCACTGTCAGAAAGTCTAGGGGAGACTCTAAGCAGTTCAAACGTGGGGAGTGGTAAGTTCTACTTTCCTTCTCTTCAGGACAGAGTGCGAAGATTAGGTAAAATTCTGTATCTCTGTTCCCAATGTAGCTAGTCATTTAAATCCATCAGGATGGATTTGTGGACACTTACTTGCTATGTCATACTATATTTGCTGTTTTTGCTCTGAATATTCTGGCCGGTGGGAACTCTTGGAGCTGGCTCCTGCTTCTCTCCGACACACTCTCATCTTAGTGGTTTCTGGCACTGCAAAAGGCTCCAAATTCACCTTGCGTATTTCTTGTCCCTGCTCCAGAATCAGCCATTTTTTCATGGAGTCATGACCCCTTTTGTTGGAGAACAGCATTGTAAACCAGACATGAGCATTTAACTGCATGAGATCTCACTTTCCCTACTGCTCATAAGTTACCTACTGTTTTTCTTGTTGAAGAATGTTACCTCTTGCTTTATCCAGTATCTGACTCATTAAATGACTTCTGGAGACTCTCATCTCACTCTCTCCACTTCCTGGTTCATAAAAAAAGAGCAGTTTTGCTCTGTCTGGTGCTAGTGCTATAATGTGCTGCCTACATTGGCAACTCAAAGCATTGTAGTTGCTCAGTCTCAGAACTTCTAAAAGCATGAATCAAAATAACCATATTTTCTCTTTGTACATTGATTGTCACAGTAGCTCATTATAGTAAAGAAAAGCTGACTAAATAGCAGCACTTTTCATGAGACAAATGTAAATAATGAAGATAATCTTGGAACTATATTAAATTAGGCCGATATATCTAATTAGCATAAAAAGTTCCAAACAAGTTAGACTGAAACCAGAACACATGAGGTTAGGTAAAACAGAAGGCTGTGCTGCCATGCTGAACTGTGTAATGCACCCTTTCTGTGCTTCATGAAAACACTATTAGCTACCTCTTAAATGAATTGTATTACATAGCACAGTGCGCTTTAGGCAGAAATCTTTGCTATAGCCACAAATATGAAATTACTTCCTGATTATAGGCACTAGGTAAGTGTTCTTGACACTCTTCCCATGTTAATACTTAAGATTCACATCATTTCTCTCTGGTTCCGTATGTGTAATTATAGCAATTATAATAAGTAATAGTTATGAGGGGGACAGATAAATCCTCACTTTGGACTTTCCATATCACCATGACTGAGAAATACTGTTTTTTATAAGAAATATTTCCAACTTAATCCCAGGCATTGTATAAAGTGGATTTAACAAAATTATTTTTGTGCATGCTGTTACTATAACTTGAAATTAGGGCCTCAGGATTGCATTCGATGTTTTTGCTTATAGTTAGTACTCTATCACTTGAGCCAGTTCTACCTTTTGTTGGTTAACTGGAGATAATAGTTTCTTAGATTTGTCTGCCCTGAAGGCTTCAAACTGAAATCCTCAGATTTCAGCCTCCTGATTTTCTAGGATTACAGACATAAATTTCAAGTATCCAGCTAACAAAATGAGTTTTTTATTTTTTTAAATATTTTTTATTGTAAAGATACTTTACAGAGGGGATACAGTTACATGAGTAAGGTATTGAGTACATTTTGTATCAAGCATTGTTATCCATCCCCTCCTTTGTTTTTCCCCTATTATCCCTTCCCTCTCCACCTCCCCAACTCCTCCCTCCGCACCAAGCTGTAAAGTTTGATTTCAACACAGAGTCTTGTATGTCTTACTGTTACAATGGGTCAACCAGTATCCTTGTTTCAGCATTTTGTTATTTCCTACCTCTCCTCAAATTAGAAAAAATATATATACAAGATGCAGGGCACCAGAATCAAATACAGTCACAACAGGAGTTATACCATGGGGGAAGAACATACAAAAGAATAAAAATATCATGTAGTACATTAAAAACAACAGAAAAAAAAACAACCTCTTGTGTCCCTATCTTGGGGTTCATTTGACTTAGCATCATCTTATATGGGTATATATACAAAGCTTTTGATCTTTTCTACTTGTCTGGTAAGATTATTCTAGATGTATACTGGTTAATAAAATTATATTTATCATGAACTTTAGATCTACCCCTATGAAGACTACATTCTTATTTATTTATTATTTTGTGCTGGTCCTGGGGGTTTGAAATCAGGGCCTGGGCACAGCCCCTGAGCTTTTGTGTCAAGACCAGGGTTCTACCACTTTGAGGCACAGCTCCTCTTCCAGCTTTTTGGTGGTTAATTGGAAATCAAAATGTCATGGACTTTCCTACCCAGGCTCGCTTTAAACAGTGATCCTCAGATCTAAGCTTCCTAAGTAGCTAGAATTACAGGTGTGAACCACCAGTACCTGACAACATATATGCTTAATGATAGCCTAAATTTCATTTGCCTGGCTAACACTACATTCTTAACTAATTTTTATGTCTACAATTTTATTTACAATTTTTTGCCATTTATGAAGCAGTTTATTGATGCAATGCATAATGAAAATGTTGCTCCTTTCAACATTCTCACTCACCCCATCCCTACCCACCCTTCCATCACTATTATTAATTTTGTATTTTACAAAATTAAGAATATACAATGAAGTACTGACTGCATTCTCCCCCCACTTTCTCCTGTTCATTTGTTTACCCCTTTCTGCTTGGCCCTTCCTTCCCCATCCCTTGAAGTTACTCTTTAATGTCATTAGCTGCTTGTTTGCATCTCAGCCCAAGAATGTCATGTTGGAGTGTAGTATGTACAAGTTATCACTTGGCCCTATTCTCCCTCCCCTTCAATATGCTTCTCTTCCTCTTTCAGATATTAGCCTTCAAAGTTATTTACAATTTAAATTTTTAACTGTGCTTTCAAAGTTTGTATTCTAATCGACATGCCTTGTTATAAGCATAAATTCAAGTAGTCTTAAGTCACTATTCAACTCTTTCTCTCTATATCACATGAAACAAGATTGTACATTTTTGTTTTATTTTGTTTAAGAATATAGCCTCAACACAGAATTCTTTGTTTTATCCAAAATGGCAGAGCAATAGACAAATCTATATATATTATAAAATATAGACAATCTCCAATATTTTTCCCTTTCATGGTAGCATTCCAGCATATGCAAGAAAAAGTACTGCAGACAGGGAAAGAAGAAACTATTTGGGCAATGTTCTAGCAAACCAAGCATTAACATTCAAAGACAAGAAAACATTAATTTTAGTAAGAAAAGCAATATTAAGAATTCCTATGAACCTGGAATTTTCATATATCATTCCTGGTTATTTTATCCACATCTTGACTCCTCTCACTCATGCTTCTTTGCTTTGGGAGTAGTATTTTAAACGCACAGGATTTGTCTGCCCAACACCACATTTTCACTATAAAAGTACAATAGAAAAGACACAGCTTTAAAAAAAAAAGCATGCAAAATTGCAGAAGTATTTGCCTTAATAATTTGAAAGCTTACCCTAAATACTTCCCAAACAACAGGATTTACAATATCCTGCATATTGGATTAAACATTTACTCAGGTCATTTGTGAAATTAATGTGTGGTAAACTCTTTTTCATGTACCTTTATTCTCTGGAAGATCAATAACCACCTGATAACTTCTTTACCTAATAATCAGCCTACTTTTTAAGATGGAAAAATTAATGTAGCATATGTTTTAAGTCAATTGGTTCTAAGTCTCATAAGTTCTGCTTCAAAATCACATTGTTGTATATTTACTGAATCAAGTTTTTAGTAATATAAAAGTAAACATCAGTTGTTACTTACAAAATGAAAAGGAAAATTCGTTCCCAAACCTTTTCTTGTTTAGTTAAATATACAAGACATGTTTAGGAGGCCAAAAATGAAGCAAAATCAACGCATTACTCAATCGTTACAAGATGGATGGCTGCGCTGATCTGGGGACACAGAGTCACCTCTGATAGCCTCAAAAGCAGCACTGGTTTTTGATTGCCCTACCACTACCTTTTCTTCCATGCCCCTGATTTCTGTAAAAGAGATTATTTCCTATACTGTAGATGTACTTTATCCAATCAACTAACGACCTTAAAATTAAACATTAATTTTCCCCTAAAGAAGAATAAATTCTGCCTCAAAATTGTAACATTAACTCCTCACTGAGTTCCCATCCTGATATGTCCTTTGTATTTTGCATTTTTCAGTCCACACAATTATATGAATTCCTTAAAATAAGGAATCTTTCCACAAACACACATACACACACACACACACACACACACACACACACACACACACACACACACACACACACACTCCTACTGGCTCTGTTTCTCTGATTGATACAGATCCATGCACATTACCTTATAAGCCTTTAAAGGTATAATAATACAAAAGAAAAAATCACATAGTACATTAAAAACAACAACAACACAGGAAAACCTCTTCTGTTCATGTCTCAGGGTTCATTTTGCTTAACATCATCTTATATGATCATATGTACATAGCTTTTGACCTTTTCTGCTCATCTGATAAGATTATCCTAGATGTATACTAGTTATTGCAAATAAGGGAAACCATGGGACCTATATTTCTTTCGGTCTGGCTTACTTCACTTAATATGATTTTTTCCAAGTCTTTCTATTTCCTAACAAATAGGACAGTGTCATTCTTTCTGATGGACACATAGAATTCCATTATACATATATATATATATATATATATATATATATATATATATATATCACATTTTCTTGATCCATTCATCTACTGAGGGGCATCTGGGTTGGCTCCATATCTTATGGCGAAAAAGCCTCAATAAACCTATGGTATATCCCCTGTTGTCACTATTTAATATTGGTACCCTGCATCTTGTATATACATTTATCTAATTTGGGGATGGGAAGAGGAATAACAAAATGCTGAAACAAGGACACAGGATGAACCATTTCAACAATGATACTCACAAGACACTATGTTGGAAGTGATCTTTACAACTTCATGGTGGGGGAGACAGAGGTAAGGGAAGGCATAGTAGAAATACAAATGAGAGGGTAACAATGTTTTACAAGAAACATACTCATTACCTTACTCATTTAACTAATCCCTCTATACAGAATCTTTACAATAAAATAAAAATTTTTGATAAAGGTATAACCACACAGATGGATTAAACAAATCTCAAAAGACAGGAGGAAATTTGAGAATTGAGGCCTCCAATTAATCACTATTGTCAGTTCAGTTTAACATGGCTCTTATATTCATTTCCATAGATATTTAAATAATGACATGAAATGAATGCACTAAGTCTTTCAAAGACTTGTTTTCTTTATTCCTTTCATTTTAGTAAATATTTTGCTGGATATTGGCTCATGAGTTTACATTTCCCTTCTCTACATAGACTAATTTTGAGTAGAAATCTGCTTTGCTTTTTTATCTACAAAAGATATATAATATATATATATATATATATATATAATATATATATATAATATCTTTTGTTTGCCTTTGAGATTTTCTTTTTTGTAATTTGAATATGATTGTGTATACACATGTGTGTGTGTGATTATGTGTGTAGAAGTGAACAATGTTCATCCTATTTGCCTATGAGCTTCTTGGATCTCTGATTTGTTGTATCATTTATTCTGAAAAATTCTATTATTATCTCTTTAAATATTTTTCTTCTTCTATTTACTTTCTTCTCATTCACAAGATTGGGACATTTGATATTATCTCAAAACTTTTCAAGGCTCAAAAAGTTTTGGTTTTGTTCCATCCTTTATGTTCTTGTTGTTTTAATATAGGGGGCTTTTTATCTATCTTCAATTGCACTGATTATTTTCTTGCCTGTACTAAATGTATGAATAAAATATCAGGGGTATTTTTAATCTGTCACTGTGGTTTCATTTCTAGCATCTCCATTTTATTCCTTTTCACAATGTCTAATTCTCTACTGAAATCCCCACCTATTTGCAATATTGTTCACTTTTGCACTAGTACCTTTAGCAGGCATCTGATCCTGTCTACCTCAAGACTCATTTTTTTTCCCTTAGATTTTAGCTTAGTCACCTGATCTGCAACTTAAGTGCTCTGGCTGTGTCAGAAAAGCTGTGATTTCATAGATTATGTTGTATTTTACAGTGGTAAGCAAGAGGACAGTACTCAGTTTTCAACATCTGTATAAAAAAATACCATCAGTTTTTGTAATAACAGAAAAGTTCTGTAACTTGATATATATAAAAGCAAATACATCGTACATTTTTTTGTAAAAACAGAAAAATTCTATAACTTGATATACACAAATTCATACACATTATGCCAGCTTACTAACTAGAAATATGTGCACAAGTGCTTACGACTCTGGTTAAAATACTACTGCTTATAAATTATCCAAATAAAATAAAAAATAAATAAATAAATTATCCAAATATAGTAGGTTTTTAAAAGGGGGAATCTATGCTTCCTTAATTCAGAGTCAGCAGACTTACAGGTGACATGATTGTATCAAACAAAATCCTATAACGCAGACTTAATAATGTGCTTTTATCATTGCAGATGGGAACAGATAGAGGATAACATGGTGAGAATAAAGATAACAACAGAAAGATACACATTAACTTGTAATATTAACAGCCACTGCTAATTATATTACAGGCTCCTAAACATTATACCAAGACATTTGTTTGTTTTTACCTATATGTGAAAGAGTAATACATTTCCTAAGACTTGTCTTATTATACCTACTTTTTCCCATTTCATTTGTGGGTGCATGGGTGTCTGTAAGATTCAGTATGATTTGTATAGATTAATAACTCATCCATTTTCAGGGAATTAGTGGCTCACACCTACAATCTACTTGTAATCCTAGCTACTCAGGAGTCGGAGGTCTCACGATTGCCACTTTGAAGCCAGCCCAGGCAGAAAAGTCCATGAGACTCTTATCTCCAGTTAACCACCAGAAAACCAGAAGTGGTGCTGTGGCTCAAAGTTGTAGAAAATACTAGCCTTGAGCTAAACAGCTCAACAACAGTGCCAGGCCCTGAGTTCAAACCCCATTACCAACCAATAAATAAATAAATAATCTATTCATTTAAAACTTCAAGGATAAACAAAGAAAAAAGATTACAAAATAAGTGCTTGGTAGATTCTAAAATGCTAAAAACTTCTAGTTGATAGTATTTCAAAGCATTCACCATAAAGTTAATATTAGAATGCTACATAACGTTATAAAAGTCAAGCATAGGCTAAAAACAAGATTGTACAGTGAAGTGAGCTGCATGGAATGGCAAAAGAGAATAAACAGTTATGCACAAATGGATGCAGCCAATGCATTTGTTTTTCAAATCTCCACAGAGAACAAGTCAGAAGACAAATGTATGTTTTCTCCACATAGGGCTCATGATGCAGAAATTCCTCTACTCCCAGGTGTGAGGACACCGAACAATGGAGGGGCCTTAGTGGCTGCACTTGGGGACTAGCCTGCGGCCTCCCTTGAGAGGATCTCTCAAGAAGGTCGGGGAGGTTAAGTCATATTTTCCACATGAGGTAAAATGCCAATAGGAACCCAAGGAGCAGCCAGGGATGACAGAAATATGGAAATGAGAAAAATAACATAAAAGGAAAGGATAGAAACTAAATTTGAGAAAGACAACCACCTGTTATGTCTCAGACCTCCTTAGGCTATAAATTTATTCAGCCAATGAAGATGATATCATGATTTTGGTTTTAAGAGGATAAGATTGATTTGTCTAAACTACCAGGGATACATAAGCAAAATTTCACTATTATGCAGAATTATGCATTAAGGAAGAAAAATTCTGATTGATGTCTGTGATATACTTCTTCAAATATTGGCAAAAAATAATTCTTCCCATTCTAGACCCTTCATTATTTTTAAAACTGGGTGGAAGAAGTTTTTTTTTTTAAAAGGAGCCACCAATAATTAAGTTCAATAATTAAGATTAACACCAAGGTTTTCTGTTCCCAACTACAACACAAGATGAAAACAGAGACGCATACACATTTCTTAAATAAATATTTCTCTCTTACCAAATCTTTTATACTTGTCATAAAGCAGGACCAGTGTCTAAGTAAAATCATTAGGATTTTTATAAAGGTATCATTGTCAACAAATAATCATATGAGAATCAGTGAGCCTACATTCTTAAAGCACTTTGATTTATTCCTCTCTCTTTTTATAACAATTATTTTGAAGTTCTAGAGAATTATATTTTCTATTCAGCTTAAAATGTTCTGTAATAAATGTATTCTTCTTAGATGCACTTACATTACTGAGGTACTTATAATATTCACGAGCATAGGAATTTCCCTAGCTTCAATTTATATTGAACTAAACTGGTAAGGCAGGATGTTTAAAATTTAAATGTATTCTCCCATTGTACCAAGATCATAAATGGTGGTTAAAGGCCAACCACAGCTTACTAATACTCAATTAAAAACACTATTTATATCTCAGGAAAGATATTCAGAACAGAAAGTGAGCACCAGATATCTAAGAGAAGCCAGCTTACTGTCTTAAAAGCAAAAGAATTAAGAGAGGCGAAATAAATTTTTGTGCTGGTTCTGGGGCTTGAACTCAGGGCTTGAGCAGAGGCTCAAGGTTAGCACTCTTACCACTTGAGCCACAGCATAACTTCGGGTTTTTTTCCCCAGTAGTTTATTGGAGATAAGAGTCTCAACAGACTTTCCTGCCCACAAACCTCAGAGCTCAGCCTCCTGAGTAGCTATGATTACAGATATGAGCCACTAGCCAAAGTATGTTCAATCAAAAAGAACAGCACACAGATGAGGATGAGTGCAAGATCACATGGCTTCAAGGAACTAAGCAAAGTTCATTATCATGTTCCTAAAGTGTGGGTATAGAATAGCAAGACAAGTGTGAGAGCATGGTGACCTATAAGGTCAAACCCATGAGTCTAAACTACTGTTAAGTGACCAAGAATCATCTAAGAGTTTATAAGGGAGAAATATGATTAGATGTATGTTTCTAAAAAGAAAAATCATTATGGCTACAGTCTAGAAGATACACTAACAATATCAAGACCAGGCACAGGAAGACCAGTCAAGGTCAAGGTGTGTACCATAGTGATGTGAAGGTAGATTTATTAGAAAAAAAAACTACCGTGGCAGAACTGTTGGACCATGGCTAATGACCATATAAAGGTAAAGGCAATAGAGCAAAAAATGAAAGAGCTCCAAAACTGCCTTTAGCTGTTACCCCAGTATAAGGTAGAACAGAATACAGCTGTAATCTTGAGGGAAGCCAGACAAATACAAGATTAATTCCTTGCTGACAGTAAGTATGACCTATAACAGATGTTTGGCATGCATAAAAATATTTGTCTAAATTCTTAAAAAAGAAAAAGCTGAAAGTTATCTACTAAAGTACAAGAATTAAAGCCATTAGTATGAATAAACTCCTCCACACAAATCTTCTGATATGAAAGAGATATAGAGAACTAGAAGTAAATTTTATCACAGTGTTTTATGAATATGGTGTGTATTGAGCTTTGTATCTATAAAATCAATCTTCAAGTCTTCTTTATTAATGGGGAGGATAACCCAAGCTCTGTTGTGGCTCATTTATCTTCTGTTGGGCTATAGATCAGGATTGCCACATTCACTAAACCAACGCTTAAAAACTAAATGCCTGCTGACTCCAGATAAATTTCAAGATCAGGTTATACACTAAAAACTCTATCTAGGCTCCCTTTCTGAGTGAACTGAACCAGGCAATCCACAACATTGACCATAATGAACTCAAGTCAAGGAGAATTCACCTGACTATAACTGGCTGTTTTAGTCCCTGCTCATTCTTCATTTATACTTTGGGCATGTTACCATTAAGCAAGTGATACAACGATTTCATAGGTGTTTGATTATTTGGAAACCAGGATTTTTCAATTTTTCCATTATTGCCAAACTAAAAACTTAAATATCTCTATGCATCGCCTAATTAATTATAAAATAAAAAATTCAGCACCTACATATTCAAGACATTTAAATACCAATATTTATATCACACATGAGCATAGATGTGGGTAAAACAAATATCTGGTCGCTGAAGTCAGTTTCCAATTAGGTCTCACATGAGGCACTGCCACAGCCTCTAACATAGTCACTGGGCAGTTCCCAGTCGAAATCATGAAGACATAAGCAGGAATAACTTCCTGATGAAGCTTCCTGTTGGTGAATGGATATATGCAGTCTTTGATGAGGTAATACAGTGATTAGTAGACAAGATAAATACCTACAGCTGCATTAACTCAGTCAAAGATTTTATAATGTTAAAGTAACTCAGATGTCAATATCAGTCAGTCAGTTATAAAGGCTATTATTAAGTTTGTGAAATTAAATTTCAGCTTTAGCTCTGAGCTCCATTACAGTTAATTATGTATAGAACAAAGCATAACATTGCAGAGATTATATGAAGGACTTTGAAGTCAAGGACTTTTGTTTCTTAAATTCACAGTCTTCGAAAATATATTTAACTTTGCTTAGTAAAATTTCTCAATATATAAGAAGGAATCACACGGTCTGACCAAAAAAAATAGATGAAACTAAGAAACCCAATAAATAAATGAATGACTGAATAAATAGATAACTTAAAACTTTTATTATTAAGATATGAAATTCTGTTAGATACTAATAATACATGTCATGTCTCTTTACTACTAGATATGGTGACATCTATCTTAGAAAAGTGTTTAAATGTAGCACTGATCATAATCCCTAACAATCTCCCCAGATATAATTTACCTGCCATTCCATCAATATGCACTAGTAGTTTTCTACGTATGGTTCACCAGTCTAGCAGTCTCAGCATCACCTGGGACTGTAGAAGTACAACACTGAACCCACCCTTGACCAACTAAGTCAGATATTCTGGTGGTAGGGCTAGAAAATTAAGTTTTAGCAAGCATTCCAGGTGATTCTATCATGCATTAAATTTGAAAATCATTGATTATGGAAATCTCATTTCAAGCAGATATAAAAGGAAGGATATCATAAAGAAAGTCCAATCCCATAACTTTGTTTTCTTAAAAATTCTAATTGTGAAATTCAAGAAAGAAACATAAAGATACAACATCCTAAAATTGACAATTTGTAAAACTAAATGAGATTAAACTTAGTCACCGTTGTAGTTAGGAAAATAAAGGAAATTCTACTTAATGGTCTGTTTGTAATACAACAAAACACTGCAAAAATAAACTACACAAAAACTTATCAGTGACATAAAGAAATCATTTCTTCTTATCTGAACTGGGAAAATATCTACATGAAAACAAACTAAAAAGTCTCTAAAATTAAAATAGTTTGGCAGTTTCTAATAAAACTAAACATTCAGTTATACAACCCATGAATCATTGTCATAGGTGCTTAAACTAGAGAAATAAAACATGTTTGCACAAAAACCTACATATAAATAACCACAGCAGCTTTATTTACAAGTGAAAAATGATGGAAACATCAGAAGGTCCTGCAACAGGTGACTAATCCAACAAGCTGGGGACATCCACACAAGGACTATCTCTTAAATACAGACAGGAATGAGCTACGTGACATCTTGGATGAATTTCCAAGTAGTTATCACTAAAAAAAGGGGGAGAGATGAGAAGGGTAGATTACAGATTAGCATTATTCCAGATTAAAAGAAATCTTAAAAATATACATCACATATAGAACAAAATGTTGCTCAAAAATACCAGTCTTGGTATTGGCAGAATAAATACTGTGAAAATGTCAAAACTTCCCAAAGCAATAAAAAGTTGAATGCAATACCCATCAAAATACCAACATCATTCTACAATGAGATAGAGAAAACAATCCAAAAATTCATATGGAACCACAAAAGGCCTCAAGTCACAAAAGCAATCCTTAGCAGAAAAAGTAATGCTGGATACAACAATACCAAACTTCAAACTCTACTACAAACTTACAGTAATGAAAACAACCTGAGGACCATTGGAACAGATTAGAAGACCCAAAAATAAACCCATAGACCTACATCAATTCCGATAAGGGAACCAAAAACATAGGCTGCATTACTTCTTCAATACATGGTGCTGGGAAAACTGAATATCCACATGTAGAAAAGTGAAACTGGCTCCTAACATAGCACCTTGTATGATCATCAATCCTCAGTAAAAGACCTGAAACCATGAAACTATTGCAGGACAGAAGAGAAACATTAGGAGTCCTTGGTGTAAGTAAGAATTTTTGAGTAACTATCCAAAAGCACAGCAAATCAAGGACTTGATAATGGGATTACATTAAATTAAAAAGTTTCTGCACAACAAAAATACATTTCCAACAAACTAAAAAGACAGCCTACAGAATGGGAGATCTTTTTGCCAACTATGCATCAGATAATAGCCTAATATGCAGAATATGCAAAGAACTTAAAAATTAAATCCTTGAAAAATAACCTGATTAATAAATTGGCTAATAAGCTACAAAGAGACTTCTCAGAAGAAGTAAAAATGGCCAATAGATACACAAAGAAATGCTTAACATCTCTGGACATTAAAGGAAACGCAAATCAAAACAACACTGAGATTCCAACTCACCCCAATTAGAATGGTCATTATTTAAAAAAAAAAAAACAAAAACAAAAAACAATAAGAGATGCTGGCCAGTATGTGGCCAAAAGGCAACCCTAACACGCTGCTGGCAGAATGTAAACTTGTTTGACCACTCTAGAAAGCAGTATGGAGAGGTTCCTCAAAAAAACTAAACATAGAACTACCCTATGATCTATCCAAAAGATTACAAACCAGGATACAGTCGCACCACCAGAACAACCACGCTCACTGCAGCACTAGTCTCCATAGGCAGGTATATAATCAGCCAAGATACTCTACAGTGGATGAATGGATCCTGAACATGTAGTATATATACACAATGGAATTTGACTCATCCATTAGCAACAAATCATTAAAAAAAAAAAAAAAGGAAAGAAAGACTTGGAAAAAAAATATGTTGAGTGAAGTAAGTCAGGCCCAGAGAAAAGAGGTTGCGTATTTTCCCTCTTATTTGGAAGATAGAATATATAAATATAAAAACATATATAAATAAATTTGTTGAGTGGTACATAAGGGTATACAAATTATTAACTGAAAAACAGTAGATTCAAGGGAAAACTCAAATAGTGTAGCTCAACAAAATAAACACCAGGAAGCAAGTACCTGAAAGAGGTAGGGTAGAATCAAAGGAGAGAGATAGATGAATGAAGGAGGGAAGAATATAGTCCAGAATTCAATGTTTATCCTATAAAATCAAGAAAAGAAGTATAGGTTGGGAGGGATAAGTGGGAATGTTGAAGGGAGTAATACTGATCAAGATGCATTTTATTCATAAACTGTTTTGCTAACTGGCAACACCCTTGTACAACTACTTAAATAGATAAAAATAAAAGTACAGGTCAAAGGAAAAAAGATAAATGTATTTTTCAATTTAATCAAAGAGTAAAACACATTTTTACAGGCCAACTCTCCTTATTTGCTTTTAATGAATCTACCTTTGAAATGCCACATTTTATTCCATACTTGACCAACTGAAAAGAGACAGGAAAGAAAGATTACTTGTATACATAGCTGGAAAATAGTTATAACTTCTTGAATTTTCTATATTATTATATATTTCTATCACCCATAGGGTAAGTGTAATTCCATTCGTGAAAATTTATTACAATTTACTAGAAAATGTACTTAAATTGAAAACTTTGCCTTTTAAAAATTTTTTAACCATTTTAAAACCAACCGTGTGAACTCATTATCATTGTACTGTTTCAATGGACAAATCAACAAAGGCAAAGAAATAAAAGGCTGTTAGTGCATCTCAGAGTGAAAAATACCAAGCTACCCAAGAACTGAGAATCCTAAAAGCCTTATCCAATTTTCATATTACAACTGCGTCACTAGATTTTGTTTTGATCAAACATTTCCAAGTATTAAATATAGTAAAGGGAATAATAGGAAATTCAGTTCACTTGACACATTTGTGGGAACCCATTTTTTCCTAAATGAAATTAAAAAAGCAATTTCCATGTTTTAATTAGAGATTTCCACCTCATAGCACTCCCTACAGCTGTTCACAGCAGCTGGCAATTTCTTTTGTCATACTGTTAAAAAAGTTTAGTGTATACATACAGTAAAATTAAAACTATAGATCATTTCCAAATGGCAATTTTTTAAATTTTCCCAGAGTATTTTTTCCCTTAGCATCCTTCTATTAAAACTGTTACTGAGCCAGGTGCTGTTGTATTATGCCCATGATAATATGTCAGGAAGCTGAGATCTGAGGATCTCAGTTCAGAGCCAGTCCAGACAGAAAAGTCTGTGAAACTCTTATCTCCAATTAACCACCAGAAAATCAGAAGTGGAGCTATGGCTCAAAATGGTAGAGTGCTAGTCTTGAGCAAAAGAGCTCAAGGATAGCAACAACCAATCAAAAACAAAAACAAAAATAAAAAATCTGTTGCTGGTGGTGAAAAAAAGCTGTTACTGGTGGTGACAATAATGAAGAAGAGATAGTAGTCAAAGAATGTCACCTAAGATCGTCTTCCTATTCCAGGTACTCTTCTGACTGAATTACATCAATAACTGCCCAAGGGACATCGCAAGTCTTTATACATGTTATTCCTATACATATTACTCAATTTCATCTTAAGAAAAATTTATTTTTGCATTTTCCTCCTTGTGGTTTATTTGTTTCTAACTCGAAGTTTCACCACTAGCAACAGCTTCACATTAATTACAGGCCCATTACCAGCAAGCCTGTAGTGCTGAATTCTGGGTTAAATTACACCACAGTAAGTTTATATCAGCCTTCACATCTCTATGATGGATCATTCCCCATACAGTCACTAATATGACTGTAATTAGCAAGTAGCTATGAAATGTCAGCCTTCGATCAAAAAACAATAAACTCATATTTCAGAACCATGAGTGATCATGTCTTTTGGTCACCGTTATTTGTGTCACAAAATTCTGAAACCTAGTTTCATCTTTTGAAAAAATTAATCAAAATATATGTGTTAAAATTAAAGTCTAATAGAGAATGCATAACAAAATGGAAAAATAAATAGGAGAAAGCAGAAAAATAAAAACCATTTAAGGTAATAAATAAAAATTAGTTCAAAATGGAAGAAAAATATGTGGAGAAAAAAAAAAAGCAATACACCAATCATCACAATCAATGTAACTACTCTATTCTCAAATCACTGGCTCAAACCAATAATCAGCTATTTCTTTTGGTTTGTTGTTGTTTAGTTTTTGTTTTAGTAACAACAATACACTATTTAAAAGCCATCTAAAACATAGTGACGCTGCTTTGTTCCAATTATTACTAAACATTCATCTTAAAGACAGTATTTATTGTCATGTATCTTTTGAATATCAGTAAATGCCTATGTCTCCAAGGACCAGAGGGGACAAAAAAAAAAAAAAGAAATCAAAGAAGTGCTACAGAAAAAGAAAAGTAGATTGAACAAGTTTACACACCCACCAACAATGCAGTAAGGTTTCCTTCTGTCCACATCCCCTCCAACATCTGTTGTTATTAGAGTTCTTGATTATAGCCATTCTAACTGGGTTGAGGTGGTATCTCAATGTTGTTTTAATTTGCATTTCTTATACGTCTAGAAAGGTTGAGTATTTCTTCATGTGCCTATTGGCCATCGTTCTTTCCTTTTCAGAAAAGTTTCTCTTTAAGTCTTTAGCCCACTTATTTACTGGGCAGTTGTTTCTTTGAAGATCGAAAAACGAAGTCTGCAACTTTGGTTGTAAAGGGTGGGGGAGCATTCGGTGGGGGAGAGATGTGGGGAGTATAGGAAGGGATGGGAAGGGGAAACAAAGAGGAGGCAACAATGCTTGATAAGAAATGTACTCATTATCTTGCCCATGTAATTGTAACTCCTCTGTATGGTATTCTCACAATAAAAAAAATAAAATAAAATAAAAACAATAATAAAGAAAAGTAGAAAGACAAAGTGTGTCTTAAAAATGACCACCCTGCTCAAAAACAAAGTTTGTAACCATTTTAGCAACTTAACATAAACTTTTATTTTCTATTAGAATATATCCTCCTTCCTACACCTAAGAGGATTAAGAAAAGGTCTGGCCAAAAAACAGAAGAATGTAACTTTACATGTGCTTGTTGTAAAATGTGAAAACATGCCCATTCAATGTGCTAACTCACCAGACATGTGAGTCTCTATCTGACTGAAAGGGAATCCACATGGCAGAAGTCTAGCCTAATCCAAGGCATTTTGTAAAATGGAACTGGAGGTTTGGTGTGCAAACATGCAAAACTAAGACATGCTACTATTCCTATGACCCCAAGAGCTCACTGCGGTAATCTGTTACTGAATTTATAAGAAGCCAGAAGAACATTTTATCTTCTTCTTACATCTTCTTTTCAGACATAACAAAAAAGGACAACAAATCATTTCCACCTAGCAGTCTTGCAAGTCTCTCTCTAAACACATAATATCACCTATGCATTAACTGTTCTCCAGGCCATATCATGTAACCAAATCTGGTCAAACAAATCACAAACACTGTGAAAAGTCACCTTTTTGTGGAGATTAAACAACCCATTCTCAGCAGCTGACAGAACTACTACTAAAAACAGAACTGAATTTGATGGTGCATGTCTGTAATCCCAACATTTGGGAGGCAGAGGCAAGAAGGATTATGAATTCAAGGTCAGACTGGAATGTTTGGCAAAACCCTGTCTCCAAAAACAAGCAAAATTAATTTTAATGCAACTAGATAGAAAATCAGCAAAGAGACAGAACTTTTAAAAGGTCTGGATCCAGCCTAGTGCTAGTAGTGGCTAATCCCAGCTTCTCAGGATGAGATCAGAGGACCACAGTTGGAAGCCAGCCCAAGAAGGAAAGTAAGACTCTTACCTCCACTACACTACTAAAAAATTGGAAATGCAGCTATGGCTTAAGTGGTAGAACACTAGCCTTAAGCAGGGATAGGGCCCAAGTCCTGAGTTCAAGCTTCAGGACACACACACACACACACACACACACACACACACACACACACACACACACACACACACACACACACACACACACACACACACACACACACACACACACACACACACACACACACACACACACACACACACACACACCAACAGCAGCAGAAGCACATTCTCATCGAGTTGGCATGAAATATTCACCAAGATGTATCATATCCTGGGTGATAAAGCTAACTCCAACAAATTTAATAGAATGAACTTATATACCATATATTCTGATTATCAAGAAATCAAATAAAAATTAACCAAAGGGCATTTCAGTGTACTTATTCTAACTAAAAAGAAATATTACATTTGTAATATTTCTGTGAGAAATTTCTGTGAAAAACAAAAAGTTCTATTATATAAATAGTAACTATTATATTCAGAACAATCTGGTTCCAAAGTCTATAGTTTCACTATATGATGATAATAACTCTCAAGAACTTCCAACATAGCAGTGTCCAAATTTTTTCTCACGTGTCCTTATTTGTATTTTTTTGTCATTTGTACCACAGATACATTCACTTTTGTGGGTTTTTTCATGTACTATTTTTATCCTAGTTTTAATAATTCATTCTTAGTTATACAAAGAGATTACAACTCTATAAATCAGGTTATGAATACAATGTAATGTCACCCTTTCAGATTATTCTTTCATGTAAATCAATGTACAAAAAATGAATACTTTGACAAACTGTCTGAATAAAGAGAAGGTCTAATATTTTTTAGAGATGGTCATTAATCCCCTTAAGCAAGAAGACTCCATCAAAAATCCTTTGCTCTTTTTCACTTACTCCTAAGATATTTCCTTCTCCACCTTCACTTGTACATTTTTCAAAACCCAAATTACTTTGAACATTTGAATCTACAGGCATATGGTCTAAGGTGTACAGTCACTGCTGATATAAAACTTGCTGTTTTACACTCATCCTAGAGACAGTCATCACCCACTTTACAGACAGGGGAAAATAAGTCTCACATATCAATACTTCTTACATAAAGCAATGTCAAGAACTCAAGATTGGAATATTTTCACCTTCCAGTCTTAATAGGGACAGAGCACTCTGAAAAAGTCTTTACTAGGTGTGAGATTCTTTTTGATTTCCCATCTGTTTTTTGTTTAGCTTGGAGATCATCATCAAGATTCTTGTGACTCGAAAGGGAGCCAACTTCAACTTTCATGAAACAAATAACACTAATTTAAACCTTTATCTGATATTCTGTCCAGTAAATTCTAAGATTAAACTCAGTTCTTGTTTTACTCCTAGTTTCTAACTGAATCCAGAGAGCATGTAAGTATAACATCTCTCCAGGCCACAGTTAGGAACTGATATGTTATCATGAAAATATATGCACACATTACACCTTTTCTAACATTCCAGGAATGATTTCTATGCCCTTGTGCCCCACAAAATCCAAAGGATTTATTTCCATAGTAGATTTTCTGGTACCTCAGTAGGGTGAGTGGTGGCCTGCTAAGGAAAGCTTGGAGAGAGTTCAGCACATGGCCTCTCATTAGTTCCCACAACATGCCAACGAATAAACCCATACACAGTACCTGCTATACAAAATGCCATTTTCAAAGCTACTTTCAAATAAACATTAAGGTTAATTTTTAATAGTATGCAGATATCTCACTATGTTTATACCCAATTAAATCAGTATGTGTTACAATGCCTCGCATTGTGGCAGGCATATATGGAACATATTTAATACTCATTATTGTTGCAGCTGTTATTAATTGCGGCCATAAATCTATTTTCCCATGCATCCAGTATAATAACTAGTGAAATTCAGCTGAAATGAAGTTTTTCTCCCAGAAATCCCAAAGGGAATGGAAAATAAAAATAAAATGTGCCACCAGGAAAAAAAAAAACCCACAACCCAAGCAATTTAATTCAGTACTTAGGATATCAGAAGACAATCAGCCTGATGTACCTGTCTACACAAAATAGATGTGAATTTACTTTTTTCCTGTGAAAAGAAAAAGGAATTAGAGAAAACTGGAACCAACAGGCATCGGGCTCAGCGCAAAAAGCAAATGTTTTCTTTTATGAGAAGCTGCCTATCTAAGAAGACAGCAGCGAGCCCTCTAGACTGGAGTTTTTAATTAACCAATTTGAATGATTGCCAAAAAGATAGCATCTTAATTACTGCTTATTAAATCAACTTTCTGCAGCCACAGAAGAGTATATAATCTGTGCACCAGGAAGAGACATTTCCAAACAATTCAGCCTCAAGTGTAAGTGAACAGGGAGCATCTACCTCCAGTCACTTAATCTCATCCTGGAGACGCATTACAACAGTCACTGGATAACAAAGACCCTTTTCATTAAGCCATTGAAATGATGTTTATAGCACCATAAAATGAGTGTCATGAAAAAAAAGTAAGAGTCAATCTCATCTACTGCAAAAATAATCAGCAAAATAGCCAAAATTTACTATGACTGGTTCCAGACACTTTCAAAGGCTTTGCATATTTTAGCTCATTTAGTCCTCACAATTGCCCTATGTAATAACAATTATCTTTCCTTTGGTACAGATGATAAACCCAAAGCAGAGAGCTGTAACTAGTATACCAAAAAAGTTAAAGACCCAATTGCGTCTACCGTATGATATATACTATTTCCCTACTTATGAGACTCATTTGGGAACATTACCCAGTCTGACCCTCTTAGCCAGCTTGGAAGTCAGGTATTTTTACTAACCTCTCTAATTCATTAGACAAGAGAAAAGTATTGGATAAGTGTTCAGGAGTGGAGATGCTAGGTCACAGCGAATCTCTATGTCTTGTCTTTTGAGGAACCTTCATACTGCTTCCAGAGTGGTTGAACCAGTTTACGTTCCCACCAAAAGTGTAGCAGAGTTACCTTTGGCCACATTCCCACCAAAATCTGTTATTGTTAACTTTCTTGATCATGGCCATTCTAGCTGGGGTGAGGTGGAATGTCAGTGTTGTTTTGATTTGCATTTCATTTATGGCCAGAGATTTAGAACATTTCTTCATATGTCTATTAGCCACTTTTACTTCTTTGAATTCTTTCTTTAAGTCCTTAGCCCATTTATTAATTAGGTTTTTGTTTCTTTACATATTTATTTTGGGGAGGTTAATTTTTTGAGCTCTAAGTATATTTTGGATATGAGGAACACAAACAAGGCCACAGTAAAGCTACTAGCACAGCGATGTTCATTGCAGTATTGCTTGCCACAGCCAAGATAGGTAATCAGTCTAGATGCCCCTCAGTGGAGGAATAGATCAAGAAAATGTGGTATACACAATGGAATTCTGTGCTTCCATCAGAAAGAATGACATCATACCATTCATAATGAAATGGAAAGACTTTGAAAAAATTTTATTCAGTGAAGTAAGCCAGACCCAGAGAAACATAGGTTGCATGGTTTCCCTCATTTGTGGTAGTTAGAATATGCCAATAAATCTACAAGTAAAAACACTGGATGGTATAAATATATAGATACACATATACATACATGCATACATGCATACATACATACATATATGGACATGATAAATTATACAGGTCTCTTGGCATCCACAAAAACACAGGGAGACAAAAGGAAGATATTCTGAGAAAAACACAAAGGTGCAATACATATGTGCATCTGATCATATAAAATAATATATATCTAAATGAACTCCAGGAAATGGAAACAATAGGTTTTTTTCCTTATTGTTTTTGTTTTCTTTACTTTTGTTCATTTATCTGTCTTTGGGACAGCAGGGTACGCACAGAAATGGTGAGACCTAGCACGAACAAATGCAGCAGTGGTAGTCACTGTTGAAAATGAACAATGCACCTTGCGGATGGGAATAGAGGAAAAAACTAGGAGAGAGCGAGGGAAGGAATGACATTGTTCAAAAGGAAATGTGCTCTGACTTATGTAACTGTAATCGCTCTGAACATCATCTATCATCTTTATTATAACAAAAAATGCATGACTGGAAAGAAAAAAGGAGAAGACTTGAAGAAGGAAGTAACTTATCTAAAGCCCAAGTAATTAAAGGGCCTGATGAAAATACAAGTTAAATAAAGCAGTGCCACACTCCTACCAACACCAGAGGTCTCACAACTCCATGAAGACAGGGGTCTTAAAAGATGTCCGGCTTCCAAATTTCTCACATCTCCTACTTCCTTTGCTCCAATTTAGAAACAGGTCATGTGTACAAACCTCTAGCATAGCTTTTACTATAGTTATACTTAAATGTCCTGTTCCTGATCTCTTTCCTGCTATACAAGAAACTCCTGAAAATCAGGAGTATGTGTTATTCATAATTCAATATAAAATGCCTGGCAACTAGCAGGCACTAACAAAGTTTGAACTGCAATACAAATTCAGTGTGCCAGAGTTTATCAGATCATATTCCTCTGTGACTGATCAGTATTTCATGACCATTCCCTGGGAACAGTCACATTTTATTTACAGTTTAAGAAATTTTATACCTGTAGTGTCAGGAAGTACATTTATAACTCTATATTTCAAATATCTGTGTGTTAGTAAATTTTTCTAAAAGTCACTGAAAAAACTCAGTTTTTAATATTCACCATAGGAAAGTTAGGGGGGAGGCATCTGATTTTTTTCCATTTCCTGAAAGTGCATACAATTTCGTTTGTGAAACTGTTAAATAAAGCATCAGGCTCAGGAGAAGTAGGAAAGGGAACAGAAGAGAGGGAACAAATTTACATTCTCACTACAGTCCTCTAGCCCTGCATTCCAATTTTTCACTTGAGTCTCTCATGCATTTTTGAGCAAAGAAAATCCCAGCAGCTTTAAGATTGATTGGCAGTTATTACCAGCAACTAACAACATTTGTCATAAGAAAATAAGATAATGAAAGTCATGCAACTGAATCTTTATGGTGGGACATAACCAAAATTTATTTTAAAAAATTTTTTAAAAGAACTTAAATGTATCCTTAAAATGTTTGCATCTGAAACTCCATTTTGGTCACAAATGTCCTCTAGGCTGGGCAAAGTGACACACATCTATAATCACAGCTACTTGGGAGGGTAAGGCAAAAGAATTGAAAGCCTGAGAGCATCCCGGGTACTTAATGTGACACTGTTTCAATGAAGTAGTAGTAGTAGTAGTAGTAGTAGTTACCTGAGGGTATTGCACAGTGGTAGAACATTTCCCCAAACATGGAACGTAATGGATTCAATTACCTAGTACCACAAATGTTACCTAATATATTTGTTCCCCTTAAGTTATAAGCATATGTCATTAAGGGAACAAAACTACAATAAAATTAGTACCATTATTGTTAGTTTGCTAAGTACTAAATAGCTCATTTGCCATGAAAATAATTTAACATTTATATGTTCAACAGATACCTTCAGTCCTGGTAAGAGCATGCATAGGTCTTTTCTTTTTCTGTAACATCAAAATCAAAATTATATTAAATAAAAACATTCTTTAGTAAGAACATTTTAAGATACTGAAACAGAGAACTTAAGAAATAAGCCAACCCATTGTGAATCTAATAAAATGTGCCAGAGTAGGCTTTAAGAACATTTTCCTTAGGGTCAAAAACTGCACAAAAGCAACCTGAACAAAAGCAACCTAGACCACTCTACCCTACTTGCAGGATGCAGCAAACTAGGGCTGATATCATGCAGAGGTTCTGGCTGAAGACCAGCATGCAAGGATATGTATGAGGACCCTCTGGATCATTCAGTGCAGACAACAGAGCATAGGAGCCAGGTGCTAGTGGCGCTCATCTGTATTCCTAGCCACTCAGGAGCCTGAGATCTGCCAGTAATGGTTCAAAAGCCAGCCTAGGAGGCAAGTCCATGAAACTCTTATCACCAGTTAAGTACCATAAAAGCCAGAAGTGGAGCTGTGGTTCAAGTAGTAGAGGGCTAGCCTTGAGAAAAAAAAAAAAAAAGCCGAGACAGTGCCTCAGCCCTGAGTTCAAGCCTCAGGACTAATAATAAATAAATAAATAAATAACAGAACATGGGTCTAGGAGACCAGAAGACATACAACCCAAGAAGATGAGACAACAACTTCACCAGTCAATGTGTACAATAGAAAGTTCTTCACCCCCCATTTCAAAACACCTACATTTTTATAAAGTGATATCAAATAAATGTGAGATTTTACTTAATCATTTCTGATCATTAAAGTCCAATGTAAGACTGGAGGTGTAGCTCAAGTGTTTGACTGCCAGCTATGTGCAAGCTGAGAGAATACAAGGCACTGAATTCAAGCCCCAAACCAGAGAGAAAAAGATAGATATAGAGAAATGGGAAGGGACAATATACCAGGGAAGGAGGAAAGATGGGAAAAGAGGGGAAGAAAAAAACTCCAAGTCCAATATAGAATGAATGAATTTTTAATTCACTTTGATAATTCTAGCCATTCAAACTTAAATTACAAATTCTCTAAAACACACTGCAAAGTATAAGTCATGTTATTGTATATTTAGATTTATTATAACTATAGTATATATTTATTGTATATCACAGTTATTGTTTAGCTCAATGGAGTCAGTTCATTCCTATCACCACCTGCCAAGCTATATAATCAGGCAGAGAAAGAGAATGCAGTAAAGCACCCAATTTCCCTCCAGAGGGTTAAGTTTATGGAGATGAAGATAGGAAAACCCAGGGAGGAGGCTTGTCCTTGTCCTATAGTTCTTGGAGGAAGGACATGCTATTTCAATTAAGAAATGCAAGACCCGAAATATCCACACATGTTCATATTAAAAAGAAATGATAGTCTGGATCCACTGGATTATAATTTCTTGTTTTCCTTGTCCACCTTTCTACCCATAGACCCTGGCTTGAATCCTCATAGCTATCCAGAGTATTTCCAGAAAGAAAATTGCATTCCCCTCTAGTTCCTTTTTGTTCCCTCCCTGTGCTGAGGGATTTTTCACAGAACAGCAAAGAACTGCCACATCTTCAAACACCTTCACAGCACAAACCAGGACCTATTTCTTTTTCTGGGATCTACGGATCTCACTTGAAGGGCTTCCAGCTCAGCCCAGGAGCAGCATGACTCACTAACGTCACAACTGAGATGGAAAATGTCCAGACACGAGGAGAAGCAAGGCATTTTTTTTCTTTTTGCACTGTTACATCATTTTTCCTGCATATTGTTAGTTTATCCTATCCTGGCAATAGGCTATTACACTTGTCATGTAACATTGTACTGCCATTCCCTTCAGTTTCTGACTGTATGTTCATGCTAGCTACTGGTTAACATGGTGCTGATTGAAATTTTTACCTACAATGTTTCTCCATACAAATTTCTCTTTCTCATCTTCTTCTTGGCTCCTGTAAGAGCCTTAGACATAATGCAGATAGGTACTTTCATAACCAAATTTATACAAACAGCACTGTAAACTGTGTTTTCAGATTAGCCTTCCTGACAGGCATGCTGGCTTAGAGACAGGGTACTATAAATAAATCAAAATCTCAGCTGTCTGGTCAAAGAGCAAGATTTATACCTGCTGCTACACTTTCAGTGACTGTATATCCATTCATTTGATCAACAGAGCCTCACTGCACACAGGAAAAGGATGCCACAGCTGCCTTCCCCTCTAGGAGTGCACTTATTCAGGACCTACCGTACTGAAAACGGGAAGGGCAATTCTCATCACCCCAGTAGCTACCATGAGTGACATGAACAAAGGCAGAGGGGGGATAGGTGCCTTCAACAGTGCTTCAGGGGTCCGTGGGGGGCAGAAGGAACACTCACAGAAGTATGCATTTTCCCAATTTGCTCTCTTCTAAGTTGCAAGAGGATTCTCATTTGACTGTCTACCCTTTCCATCCCACAGCCTGTGTGCTGGCTCACTCTCTCTGGCATGCCACCTAGAAGCTAGCTGTTAGAGTCAGGGGCAAAAATCAAAGCTTAAAATACAGAATGAATAATGACAGAAGGCCTGCTATATAAATACATTCTACAACTATTTTGCTGAGTGTTAAAAAAAATCTTCCTAGTCCTTTTCTTTTGTTCTACATTTGCGATTGTCTGTCTATTCAAAGCCAAGTGATCACACAAACCCTCCATGTCAACCTCTAGGACTGCACAGGAATGCTCCCCGAGGAAGCCATCCTCTAGTATAAAACTAGCCTAATTCAGCAGCCCACAAACTGAACTGTTCATCCACCAGGCCTCCATCTAAAAGTGAGGTTGCTCTGAGCAATACATCATCTCAACATGTGGGGTTCTTCTTCCCCAGGCTTTTTCATCAGTGCCTGGTGAGTGATGCACTCAGGTAATGTGACTGTCTCCAAACTATGGCCTCTGAGCATCTGTCACTGGTGATCCTGCTGCCCAGTTGAAGTTCTCATTCTGGAGACCTAACTAGAAATTGGACACTGCTACTCCCATCTCAGTAGACAATGTGTGTCAGAACCTAGGGAGAATGCTGTGGGACCATGCCAAACAAGGAGTAAAGAAACAGAACTCAAAACACTGAGAGTTCTCTTCCTGGCTTTCCTACCAAATACTAATGCCACACAACTATTCCCTTACAGTCACACAAGTGACTCCAAGAGTTTATTCATGTCTTACTTAGGAAAGGGTCAATAGTTCACATTCTGTCACAAATGAGAATATTTAATACAGAAACACACTTCACCAGAACAGCCTACTAGACCAAATGGGTCATGGTACATTCATATTTTTACTATTTTTCACATAGTTGGCTAATACCTTGTGTAAAATTTTCTATTATCTCTGTTCATTTGACTGCCTATAAACTGTCCTATAGTAACATGACAAAAATCAATCAGATGTTCTAGAAAATTTTTTTCTCTATTAGTCTTTTTTTAGTCACAAGGCATGTATGTAAGCCAATTTGTGCTGCTGCAACAGAATGTCAGATTAAATTATATATATGTATACACACACACACACACACACACACACACACACACACACACACACACACACACACACACACACACACACACATATATACATACATACATACATTTTTTACATTTCTGGCCAAGAAGTCCAAAATCAGGGCAAACAGAAGGGCAACCTCAGTGAAGACCCTAGAGGTCTTAACTTCATTCCCAAAGGGAAGGACTACATGGACCATCACATCTTAAAGGCTGTACCTTTTAGCACTATATAACATTGATAAGACCTGAATTTAGGGGGAGATATAGTCAAACCATAGAAGCAGGTGATAGTCCAGGGAAATGGTAAATGAGCCCAGTTAAAATAAGATACCCTGTGGCATCTAAGGACCACAAGGACTATCAGTGATAGACAGCAGTTCAGACAAATGCATAGTTTGGGAAGCTTTCCAGATGGCATAGAGAATGGAGAAAAAATAAGAGACAAAGTATAAGAAAATATAATTTGACAAGGTAAAGTAATCAGAGTAAAATTTAGACATTATTTGGAGGACATAAAAACAAAAGCTATTAGAAGCTCATCCTGCCTATTTTATGTCACAATACTAAGAATCATTTTTTAATCTACTGAAAAGCAGAAATAAAAGGTAAAATCAAGAAACAAAAACACATATTCTACCTGTTTTGCTCTCATCTACATTTCACACATGCACTCATACATACTTATACTTACACACACACACACACAACACACACACACACACAAACATGAGAAGAATCAGAGAAAATGTCTGAGGTCAGTGAGAGGGGTCAAAATGCTTATGGTTCTATGACCCACGTAAGGTGAGGAAACCATGAATTTTGTAAAACAATATGGATCCTCTAATGTGGAAGAGAAAATCTCTAAATGCTCTAAAACAGGGAAGCATCATGAACAACGTCACATATTAATAGGTCCACATGGAATACAGTCCTTACTATATCTACATGTTCTCTATTTCTCATGTTATCATTCACCTATGAAACTATAAAATATACTTATTTTTGACCATGAAAATATCAGGTAGGTAGCACCTGAAATATTCTATGCCCAGTCTTTAAGAAAAAAATGGTTATTAAGGTTTCAGGAACACAGGCTATCACTTGTGTTTTGCTTACTTCAAATTGTTATAGGATGCTGTTTATTTCTATATTAAATAAAATAGCAGCAACCACATTATTTATATCAATATTTTCACACACACACACACACACACACACACACACACACACACACACACACACACACACATTTCAAAGCCCCCTACTGGAGCTTGAACTCAGCAACTCAGCTCAGGTGCTTGCCTGACATTCACCTTGTATGTTCATGATTGACCTCCTAATTCAGTCATACCTCCATCTGGGCTTTTATCTGATTAATTAGAGATGAAGTCTTAGAATTTTCATCCTGCTGACCACAGACAGTCACAGACCGTTGACAGTCCAGAAACCAAGGGAAAGGTGTGAGTATCCCAGACATCCTCACTCCTCACCGAGCAGCAGTGGGAAGGTAGCCCCTCCCCCACCACTGGAGAAGAACTCCATCTTTGATACTGACAATGACCGGGCCAGAGCAGCAAGCACTTAACTCAAGCCTAAGAAGACAATAAGAGCCATTCAACAGGTCAAAGGAACCTGACCTGGAGGGCTCATTTCTACCACCAGGAAAAGTTGCCCTTCCCAGGTAGAAGAAGCTCCACCCATGGAGGAATGACATTCTTCACTGGATAAACAGAGTCAGAGGTTGCCTCACCCCACTGCAGCACAGTCAGCAGACTCAGCTAAAGGAGAGTAAAAGAAAAACAATTGGAAACACAGTACAGATAAATCCTGAGAATGGCACCAGTCTGGGCTACATGAGTGTCTCAGGAGCTAGTCCCTCAGGGAAAAACTACTGATTGCTGACAAAACTCAACCCTACCCACAACCTAGCCCCATCACAGCAACTCCAAGCTAAAGGAAACAGCAATCTCCCTCTTTTGTGAAACTCAAAGCAGATTGCACTCCCACTGAACTAGCCTGGGAGTCATAAAGTCCCTGGTAAGGCAGAGTTTCATTCTGCCTGCTCAAACAAACTGATTTAAGACATCAATCAAGCCACAAGAAAACCAAATACCACAAGCAAACAAGACACTCCACCAAGACACTGGTTATAGACACAGGGAAAACCCAAGATCTCCCCCCACCAAAAAAATCGAATAACTCTTTTTTGCTTTAAAAAATATGTTCTTTTTTTTATCATTTTTAGTTTAGGCTTATTTGTTAATTCTCTTTTTACTCTTTTCCCTTTTGGTATTTTTTTGGTTCCTTTTGCTTTACTGTTATTCTGTGGGTCCCCAGATATATACTCATCTTCAATTATTAGACCTTATCATTCATTGTGTGCATACTTTATTCAGGTATTGGTTACTCAGTTCACAATCTCTCCACCTTAACTACTTTAATTGTAGTATTATTTCTTTATACTTATACAATTGTTTAAGTATTTCATTTTTTAATTTTTAATTTTCCATTTTTCCTTTCCTTCTATCCTTCTCCTTTCCTTCTATCCTTTTCCTCTCTCTGAATCATGGTCTTGGTTATATTCCCCCTCTCAATTTCCCTCCCCACATTCCTCTAATATTATTTTCTCCTCACAGTTCTCCCTAAACCCATTAATTTCTGGTCTGCCCATCTCCTTCTTTGACTTTCTTAGTCCACTGATCCCTACTTGTTTGTTGGTGAACTAGACTGTATCTGTTGAACTAGATTGTATCTGTACTCATTTTGACTGTGTCAAAAAATCTGTGCAACTACAGGGCTCTGGTTGATGCTTGCATTAATATAGTGTTCAAATGCAGAATTGGTTTTGCTTTCATACCCAAATAGGCAGAACAAGCTGGAGAAACACAAGAAAAAATGGCAAGTCCAGGTATCTCAACTCCTACTCATGATAATCAGGCAACAGAGCAGTTAATGAATAATACAAAGAAGAGTTCATAAAATTCTCTACACTACTGGTAAACATGCTGAATGAAAAGATTGAGAGCCTGCAAAGGACTTGGTGTGAGCATGATAGGGAAATGTGTGAGTGTGATGAGGCTAACCAATGATTAAGACAAGAATTTTGCAAGCGTGAGGAGGCTAATCAAAGATTAATTGAGGAACTGTGTGAGCAGATGATCATAAACAAAGGTTAATAGAGGAATTCATGGAAGTGAGAAACAGAAAGCTGGAGGAATCCATGGAGGCCACCAAGGGAATTCTGAATGAAGCCCAACTGAAGGAAAGGGAGTCAAATGAAACAATAACCAATGAACTAAGGGATTGGAGAATGAACACTGAAAACCAAATTAAGGAGGTAAAGAAATCCATTCAAGATCTAAAACAAAGCTCCAACAAAGAATTTGAAGCCATCAAATCTGACCAATGAGAAGGAAAGGAAATAAAAAAACAAAGTAGAAAGTCTTGACATAAGGTTACACCATGCAGAAGACTGAATCTCTGGAATTGAAGACAGCCTAGACATGATAGAGAAAGAACATACAAGTATTCAAGACAAATCCAAGAAATATGATAGATCTAGTCAAAATTTAGAAGACACCATCAGAAGGCCTAAGTTAAGGCTAATGTATGTAGAGGAGGGCCTAGAGACAGGACTGAAAGGTCTAGAAAATTTATCTAACAGGATCCTAGCAGGGAGCTTCCAAAACATGCAAAAAGATAGGGTCATCCAGAAACAAGAATCCTTCAGAACCCCAAATAGATCAGATCACAACAGGACATCCCACTGTCACATTGTAATCCACACAGGATCAATTCAGACCAAGGAAAAGATCCTTAAAGCTGTCAGGGAGAAAAGATCAATCAACTATAAAGGGAAACCAATCAGAATAATTTTCACAGCAGAGACAATGAAAGCAAGAAGAGCCTAGAATGATGTATGTCAGGCTTTAAAGACAAACAACTATCAACCAAGAATACTATACCCAGCTAAACTCTCCTTCATAACAGAAGGACAAATACAATTTTCAACAGCAAAGAAAAATCAAAACAATGTCTCCACCAAACCAGCCCAGGCCAAGAAACAGCCCCCAAACAGAGAATCCAAGAAGCATAGGAAAAACCCAGTTAGCACAATCCCCAAGAAGGTGGATAACATGCAGGATCTACCAAACACCTCTCAATCCTAACTCTCAATGTTAATGGACTTAACACTCCATTTAAGTGACATAGATTGCCTAGCTGGATCAAAAAGCAAGAACCTTCTATCTGCTACCTTCAAGAAACACACCTTGCCCACAAAAACAAACATTCTGAAAATGAAAGACTGAAATAAAATCTACCAAGCAAACAGCCTCCATAAAAGGTGGAAGTTGCAATCTTAATATCAGATAAAATATTCTTCAAATTAAAATTAGCAAGAAGAGCTAAATAAGGTCAATAATACTAATTAAGGGATCCCTCCTTCAGGTGGATACCGCAATTCTAAATATCTATTCACTCAATAATGGAGAACCCAAATTTATCCAAGAAACTCTCCCTCAAATCTCACGTAGATCCAAAGACAATAATTGTTGGAGACTTTAACACACCACTATCTCTGCTAGATAGATCAACCTCAGATCTAAACAACTGCATAGATCAACTAGGCTTAATAAACATCTACCAAATATTTAACCCAGCAGCACACAGAACATTCTTCAAAACAGACCACATTTTAGGTCACAAAGCAAATTTGTCATAAACATTGAAATTATGTCCTGCATTCTCTCAGATGACAAGGGAATAAAATCAGAACACAACATCAAAAGCCACCAAAGAAAATTCTGTAACACATGGAAGCTGAACAACACACTGTTGAACCACCACAGGATCATGGAAGAGATTAGAAAGGAAATTCAAATGTTCATGATATTTATCAAAAATGAACACACAAATTACCAGCTCCTCTGGGTCAAAGCAAAGGCAGTATTCAGAGGCAAGTTTATAGCTCTGAGTTCCTACCTAAACAAATTAGAGATATGAACCAACAATTAAACAAGGCACTAGAAGATTCTTGAAAAAGAACAAGCTAAACTCCAGTCCAATAGATGGAAACAAATAATTCAAATTAAAATTAAATGAATTTGAATCACCCAAAACAACAGAAAGAATCAACAACAAAAAAAAAAAGAGTTGGTTCTTCGAAAAAATTAACAAAATTGACAGACCCTTAGCAAATCTTATCAGAAAAAGAAGAGAACACACCCAAATAAATAAACTGAGATGAGAATGGAAACATCATCACAGAAACAACCAAGATTCAGAACATTATAAGGGAATACGTCTTAAACTTTTATGCTAATAAGTTTGAGAATCTGGATGAAATGGACAAATTTCTAGCAAACATCAGCATGCCAAAACTAAACCAAGATGACTTAAACCAACTTAGACCCATATGAAGCATTGAAATTGAAATAGCAAGAGCCCTCCCACCCAAGAAAAGCCCAGGACCAGGTGTATTTACTGCTGAATTCTACAAGGCCTTCAAAGCAGGATCATGCCAATACTCCTCCAACTGTTCAATAAAATTGAAAGTAAAGTTCACTACCAAACTTTCTATGAAGCCATCATAACCCTCATCCCAAAACCAGGCAGGGACTCATCAAAGAAAAAGAACTATATACCCATTTCTTTGATGAATACGGACACAAAACTTCTCAACAAAATCTTGGCCAATCAAGTTCAACAACTCATTAAAAAAAAATCATGCACCATGATCAAACAGGATTCATTTCAGAGATGCAAAGCTGGTTCAATGAATGCAAATCAATTACTATAATTCATCACATCAACAAGAGCAAGGATAAGAATCACATAATTATCCCAATAGATACAGAAAAAGCATTTGACAAGATCCGACACCCCTTTATGATGAAAGCTCTGGAAAAACTAGGAATCCATGGAACATTCTTCAATATAATAAAGGCTGTGTATGACAAACCTACAGCCAGCATTATACTTAATAGCGAAAAGCTAAAGCCATTTCCTCAAAATTCAGGAACCAGACAAGGATGCCCACTCGTTCCACTTCTCTTCAATTTAGTATCAGACTGCCTGGCTAGAGCAGTAAGACAAGATGCAGATACAAAGGGGATCCAAATAGGGAAAGAAGAAGTAAAACTCTCCCTCTTTGCAGATGACATGATCTTGTATTTTAAAAAATCCATGGACTCCACTCCCAAGTTACTCGAGCTGATTCAAAACTTTGGCAAAATAGCAGGGTATAAAATTAACCCTCAATGGGCTGGGAAGGTGGCTCAGTGGTAGAACACTTGCCTTGCATGCCTGAGGCCCTGGGTTCGATTCCTCAGTACCACATAAGCAAAAAGAAAAAAGCCGGAAGTGGCACTGTGGCTCAAGTGGTAGAGCACTAGCCTTGAGCTGAAGAGCTCAGGGACAGTGCCCAGGCCCATAGTTCAGGCCCCACGACTGGACCCCCCCCCCAAAAAAAATTAACCCTCAAAAATCAATGGCCTTCTGTATGCCAACCATGAGAAGAGCGTGGCTAACATCAGGAAAGCAACTCCTTCTGTAATAGTCCCACAAAAAATAAAATACCTAGGAGTTAACTAAAGAAGTGAAGGGCCTCTATGATTAAAATTTTAAAAACCTGAAAAAGGAAATTAAAGCAGAACTAAGGAAATGGAAAAACCTCCCATGCTCCTGGATTGGGAGGATTAACATCATGAAAGTGGCAATACTGCCAAAGGCTATCTACAAATTCAATGCAATACCTATCAATATCCCAACCTCATTCTTCAATGAAATAGAAGAAGGAATCCAAAAATTCATATGGAACAATAAAGGACCCCTAATAGCAAAAACAATCCTTAGCAGAAAGAACAGTCCTACAGGAATAACAATACCAAATTTCAAACTCTACTACAAAGCCACAGTAATCAAAACAGCTTGGTACTGGCACAAGAACAGACCTGAGAACCAATGGAATAGATCTGAAGACCCAGATATGAACCCACAGACCTATAGCCACCTAATCTTCAATAAGGGAGCTAAAGATATAGAATGAAAGAATGAAAGAAAGACAGCCTCTTCAGTAAATGGTGCTTGCAAAATCAGATAAACTCCTGTAGAAAACTAAAGCTAGATCCTTATATATCACCCTGCAACATAATCAACTCCAAATGGAACAAAGACCTGGAAGTCAAAGCAGATACCCTGAAAATATTACAGGAAAGACTAGGAGAAACTCTAGGGCTCTTTGATACAGGCTGAACTTTTCTTAACACAACAAATCAAAGAAAGGTTGGACAAATGGGATTGCACGAAACTGCATGGCAAAGGACATAGATAGAAAGATCAATAAAAAACCCATGGGTTGGGAGATCTTCATTAGCTATACAACAGACAAATGTCTAAAATATACTTAGAATTAAATCTGATGGAGTGGTGCTCTTTATCAAAATTCTATCATAGCTGGGCACAGGTGGCTCATGTCTGTAATACTAGCTACTCAGGACGCTGAGATCTGAGGATCACGTTCAAAGCTAGCCCAGGCAGAAAAGTCTGTGAGACTCTGATCTCCAATAAACTACTAGACAACTGGAAGTGGTGCTGTGTTTCAAGAGGTAGAGTGCTTGCCTTGGGCTGAAGAGCACAGGGACAGCGCTCAAGCCCAGAGTTCAAGCCTCACAACCGAGAAAAAAAAATCTATCATAGAACTTAGTACAAAAGCTGACTGCAGGTTACAGTATTGTCCCTCTGGGTTGTCAGATGAGCCTACACTGGCAGCTACTTCCAAAAGTTGTTTTCATCAGGTTCGACCCGGAGGAGCCAAACATTATCACAGGAAATACCTTTGAGTTTTTCCAATTCACCAAAAGACAGACTTAAGATTTGAGAACTGCCAACACAAAACTTTAGAATTCTAACGGCTCTATTTGAAAGAAGCCAATGACTCATTTTCTAAGCAGCTTTGATTGTATCAAGGTACTATTGCAGTACCTTTTGGAAGGTGAATGTATTAAGGATTCATGACAAGAAAATATTAAAGGCAATGTTTCTTCTCAAGTGTCTACAGAATTTACCAATGCTACAAAGCAAATTCTATGTGTTTTTTTATTTTTTTATTTTCAGTTTTATTGTTTAAAACCTATGACTTTTCACAAGTATGCTAGGTAAACTTTACTACTGATCTGGATCCCTAGTCCCAGCACTATCTTGGGGCAAGTTTAAAAATCAGTATCTGATTTTCCAAAAGAAGAACAAAAGGACAAAACCGAACTTCTTTGCTTGCTGTTGAAGACTGTTAATATGTGGTTCCTAATTGCTTTCCAAACTAGCTTCTGTCTCTTGCTGTGTATAGTACTATAGCTAGATGGACTACATAGTTCTCACACCCATGTTAATGCCTTTGACAGTGTATTGCCTTAATTTTGATCATATTATCTTCCCCAAACACTCATCTCTCCATAAAAAGTCTGTCCATTTTCTAGGTCCAGTTTCAAGGATAGCTCTTTGAATACAAGTGCTTACATGTCACACATGCTTACCTCATGGCTGCCAGGTGGTGCAGAAAATATAGTAAGAAGGAGTCAGGGTCAAGATAATACCCTTCAAAGGCATGCCCCCTTCTCTCCTCCATGCTGTCTCCACCTCTCAAAGTTCTACCATCTCCCAATAGTCTACTCAAATTCTCAATTAATGACTCGATTCAACCACTGATTAAGTCACAGCCTCCATTATCTAACAGTCTCTGGAAATGCCGGGACAGGAACACCCAGAAATGCCTTATGCTAATCTCTTAGGTGTGTCTTAATTTACTCTTGACAACCAAAATTAGCCATCACAATCCCCTAGGAAAGCCACTTTAACCATTATCATTAAGGTGCTTCCTATGTGGTACCAAATGATTTATAGCTTCATTGTACCTAACCTTTGCCATGATTTAGTTTCATAACCTGCTCTACAGATTGAGAGGATAGATAAGCTTTAAATGTTAAATGTGAGCATAAAGAACAACAGCTGAACCTGAACCAATATTTGCCAGTTACATACTTCTAAATCAGCAGTTTCTTATTTTAAATTTTGTGTTTGTTCATGTACACACTTATACAAAATGTCTGTAACAAACCAGCCTCTTTCATAGAGCTTTTCTAGCATTAAGTGAAATTGCCCATATAAGGCATTTAGCACAGCATTTGGACATACCAAGTGAACTTTCTGAGTGTTTACTATCAGACTTTCCTTATCATAACTTGCATAGTAGTTTGTCTATTGGAGAAATAAGAATATATTAGTGATTTTTACCCTGTCAACTTCAGGTCAGTAGAAAACAGTCTGATGAAGACGCATTTTACTTATAAATTAACATGTTGAACACCTTTTGTACAACTACCAACAAGAATATGAATTTAAAACATGTATGGATTGATGTGCCCTGGCTCCTTATCTGCTATCACATGGTAATTCATTAAAGGAGCAAGAGAAGCCAGTGACTGAGTTTAATTACAGAGGGGCAACAACAGCTATTTATGTAGACCTGCTACTAGGAGAAGGATAAACCAAGCATGTGGTTTATAAGGAAGTAGTCAGCAGCCACAGTACAAGAAGACTCTTTATAAAAGCTTAGTAATATTTGCTAATGATCTCATTCAGGTGAAAACTGCATTTTTTCAACTTTCCTATAATTAAAAGAGGTTTGTAATTATATATTAAAATCCAATTCTAGGATTTGCTTAGAATTTATCCATTAAGTTTCATAATTTCCAAAGGGAAGATTTTCAGTATTTACATTATTCCTTAGAAATCAATTTAAGAAGTAAACATTATGTTATTAACTATTATGTTACCTTAGACAACTACTGAAAGAAACAATTTTCTATCTTCAATTATTACCTACAAATATCACATCATGCATACAAATGCTATATATGTACAAAGCTCCTACCTGTCTTTTAATTGGGTTGACTATTTTAAGAGTTTTGTATTTTGAACTTGTTTTCTAAATATTTTCTCGTATGCCTACCTTTCTTTTTCTTCAGGTATACCTCTTAAATAACCAAAGTTTTAAATTTTGATGAAATCTGTTTTACTATTGTTATTTTGCAGTCTATCCTTTTTTGTATCTTTTTGAAGAAATCACTGCCTAATCAAAGGTCACAATACAAAAATGGCAATGCTTTCATCTTAATTCTTCCAATTTAGAATTCAAGCATTCCTTCTAGATACTGATACAGAACTGTTAAATAAGTTACCCGTGGCTCATGGCCTCCTCAACCAAAACTGACTTCCCAATAGTGCTTTACAGCACTAAAGGTCTTAACATTGTAGGAGGTCACACAGTCACCACTTCTGAGTTAGCCTAGCATCTAGCTCAGACCTATTCAGATCTCCACACTACCATTTCCTCCCAACGTGACCTTGAAGCCACTTAACCTTTCCTCTAGGGAGCACAAAGAAAAATCCTAACACCTAGTCAAAGGAGGTGTTTGTAAGATAGTAATAACATAACGTGCATATGTCATAGAGTAATCAACCACCAACTATCATATTTATTTTATACATAGGTCAATGAAGGATAGACATAAGCTTACTTGCCTGAAGGTAAAGCCATCAGTGCTCTCAAAATATGGTTCTTAGGCCAGAAGCATCAACCTTGCCTGGGAACTTGCTAGAAATGAAACTTCTTAAGATAACTTGAATCAGAAATTCTGGAGGTGGGGTAGATTTGTAGTCTTGACAAATCCCCAGCAATTTCTATGCCCATTAAAGTTTGAGAGCCAAGAAAACAGAGAGAAGTCAGGACTCCCATATACCCATACACACCATACACACCGCCACCACCAGCCACCACCACTGTCTCAGTTAGAGGAATAGCCTGTAGGATGTTGGAGAGGGGTGGCTAGTAGGAGGGCTCTATTGGGAGAAGATTTTGCCCTGGCTGCAGAGATGCCCACCTTCCAGCTGTTTCTGGCTTAAAGGGAAAAGTGGCTCAGACCAAGTCCACAAGACAAAGAAGCTCATGTTCTGCAGGTCTCTTGGCCCCACAAAAAAAGAGGGATGTGGTAGAACTGTGTATTCTTCAAATCTCAGCTTTCATGATATTCTCAAAGGGATATTGTTTTGCTATTCTATCTATAACAGTTTCAATCACTTTGAAATTATTCTCCATCTCATTATTTGGTTTCTGTACAATATTCTTCACAACTGACTATATATTCTCATTTAGTTATTTCGTTAATTTTTTAATCTACCTCTGATTTACTAAACAAGCTTAAACAGGAGAGGGATCTTATATGTGGAGTTGCATATCTCTAACTCTCAATCCAGGACCTGAAATGTAGAAGAAACCCTGTGCTTTTTGTATAGTGGGTGAATAAACAAATGAATATCCAATACCTCAAGAAAGATGTTTTAATTGTTTGGAAATGTGTGGGGAAATGAAAACCATCTGAGTTGCACTGGAACATCTTGAAAAACATTAGTCTTATGGAATCCATGTTTGGGGATCAAAAGCTTGATAAATCAAGATTGTCTGATGGAGGAATCTAAATTGAGTGTTTGATCTAGCTCATTAGTAACTGGATTTGTTTGCATGTGTTAACTTCCAAGGTCATTATCCTACTTCAATGAAGTTAAGGCTCACAAAGGACAATACCCTTGCCTAATATCACACAACTAAGAGAGACAAGACTCAATCCTCACTTGTATGTCTGAAGGGAATGCTGCTTCCACTGTTTTCTTGTCCCTATGAAGGCCAATGTGGAGTTTTTTTCATATGACTTTATTCATTCAAAGATGTTACAGTAGCTGGGTATTAGTGGCTCATGCTTATAATCCCAGCTACTCAGGAGGCTGAGATCTGAGAATCCTGTTTCTAAACCAGCTCAGTCCAGAAGTGGAGTTGTGGCTCAACTGGCAGAGTGCTAGCTTTGAGCAACAAAGCTTAGTGACAGTGCCCAGGCCCTAAGTTCAAGGCCCAGGACCAGCACAAAGAGAGAGAGAGAGAGAGAGAGAGAGAGAGAGAGAGAGAGAGAGAGAGAGACAGACAGACAGACAGACAGACAGACAGACAGACAGACAGACAGACAGACAGACGGACAGACGGACAGATAGACAGACAGACAGACAGACACAGAGAGAGAGAGAGAGAGAGAGAGAGAGAGAGAGAGAGAGAGAGAGAGAGAGAGAGAGATTAAGTAGTTTGGGGCATTAGGAGCTCCCAAATGGGTAAAAAGCATGTCCAGACCCTAAGTAACAGAACAAGTGCTTCAACACAGCTATGAGCCATGGCTTGGGGATTACAGGCGCTCAAAAGCAATAGTTATAGAAGACTGGGAATTTGAGAAACATCTGCATGGTTTTGAATCTGATGACCATGCCCCAGTTGGTCTCTATCTTCCAGGGGGTCCACTTGCTCAAGTAACAATCTTCACTCACAGCACAAGAGACTAAAGCTGTGATATACTTTAAACTATGACATAAACACTGTTTATTCTTATATCTAAAAGTTATCAAGCCAAAATACCCAATTTATCCCAAGTTCCACCCAAAAACTTCAACTCTTTTTTCAGAAAACAAGGCTACTAAGAACATACCATTTTAGGAAGTAATTAGTGGTTTAGAGCAAGTATTCCCGTATATGCAAAGTGGAAAAAATATTTGGCAATAGCCATGTATCTTCACACATGGAGACCTCCATTCTGTTCTAGTGGCCAGCATACTAAAATAACTATACAATCTCAAAAATAAAAACACCAAAGTAAAACAAAGTAGGCAACAATTACAGCAACAAATAGAGATAAGTGGCCTGAATTTTGATTTTGGCTGCAAAGACATTGAGAATAAGATAACTTGTGCTAATTCAGAAAACATTAGAAAAACTACTTGAATTAACTATCTACTTTATTTCCTAGTATAGGTTAAATATTTGGTTTGATGTAGGAAAAAAGTTTATTAACTCCACAGCTAGTAAACTTGCACAATGAAAAAAATAACCTTCCTCAAACAAAAGAACATCACATCTAGTTTCCTTTAATATTATTAAAGTAGCTAAACTGTTGGAAATTATACTGTACCCTGGTTCCATTGGTGGAGGTCATTTTGTAGAGTCTTATCAGCACACTAAAAAGGAACGATGGCTTGGGTTAGACAAATGCTACTGTGTGCTGAATGTTGTATCATAAGGTTTCCTCCCACGAGTAGTTCAGCTGAAAAGGCAACAGAACACTCTTTGTGACAAGAGTTTGGGTATGGGATAAGACTGCTTATGGCAGGGTCTATCCATACAGTATGAAATATTCTCACACTACCACAGTGGCAAATCCTGGCACAGATCTAAAACTGTTGTGATAAAGTGCAACTTAGATTTCTCATTCCAAAGGTAGCACATAAATACTTTGTGGTGTCTGTATGTGCCAGTACTGGGGCTTGAACCCAGAGTCTATGTACCATCTCTTAAGCTTTTGCACTCAAAGCTGATGCTCTACCACTTGAGCCATAGCTTCACTTCCAGGTTTTTGCTAGTTAATTTGAGATAAGAGTTTCACAGACATTTCTGCCAAGCTGCCTTTGAACCACTATCCTCATATCTCAGCCTCCTAAGTAGCTAGGATTACAGATATGAGCCACTGGTACCCAATAATACTTCTTTTTTAGTACTAATACTTTTAACATCATTATTAATATTTTATACATAAGCACTTGCACATGCACGCATACACACAAATCCAAATCCAAACCCATTTGACATTCTATGAAAATCGCAGATCAAGTGCCCACAATCTAGTCACTGCATTTGCTTCCTCTGGGTTACTTGACACCATCACTTTGCTGACACACGGCACCTACAGAATCAATTGCCATGTGAGCCTTTCATCCTTCCAATCTTTCCAACTAATGCTCTCTAACATGAGATGGGAAAGACCAGAAAATCCTTGGAGAATTGAAGGGGTCCATTCATTTTTCTCCCTTGCTCCTAAATGCCCAGAGGCTTCACAGCTGACTCCACAAGACAGACCAAGGATCTAAACCACATCTGCTAGACTCACCTGTTGTGCACACTTTAAGCAACTTTTAGTTTCTCAGCAGGTACCTGCCTTTTCCACCTGGCTGGGTCCTCTATGAGTCTGGCAATATGCATCTTCAGCCCCCAGAAAAGGGATGCTAGACCCATTCTAAGTGCTCACATGAACCTAAATCAAACTGAGCTCCTACAGGTAAGCTGTTCAACTCCATGCCTCCTTTCTTTTACATATAGAGGCCTTCAAGGAAGCACCTGAATTGGACCCTGAGCCTCCCACAGAAGCTTTCACCACCCACAGCATAAAAATGCTTATTCTTTCTATCAGGGTCCTGCTGCAAGTTCATCATGTATCTCTATTAATTATAATTCAGAAAGCCAAAGGAGAGTCCACATTTAACTGGTGCTTAAAATCTATTGGCTAACCCAAGTATCCAACGTCATCACCACCCTGATTATGTCCCTTAAGCTGTCTAATTAATGTTATGCTAACTCTTCCACTGAGTTTTTCTCATAAGAAAGCCTTCAAGCCACAGTAAAGTCTTTCCAAAAACAAGCCTGAAAAGCAGCAGCTCAATCTAAAAAGAAAATGTTTCTTCCAGGAAAACGTAAGGTTTTAGGAAGCCCCAAAAAAGGAATTATCAGATTGACTTCAAAACTATAACAAAGTATTGACATTTTTCAGGTCAATTTCAAAAATTTAAAAGTAAGCATGTAGACAAGGAACAGCCCCAAACCTTTAGTATGCCAACCTCTCTACTTTGCAAAGAAAGTCTTTTCCAGCTAAGCATGAGGAAATTAAAAGGCTTATTTTCAGGAAAAAAAATGGTAAGGACATTGTAACGTGGAGAGAATTATGCATAGGGGTGGTATGCAAAATGTTTAACTCTATCATTTTCAATGTCTGTGGTCTGCTAGCTCTATATTGCTGTCAGGACTGATACGAGGAAGAGGTTGTAGTCAAAGGACATGGCAGAGGAAAGCTACTCACTTAAGGACAGCCAGGAAGTAGACAAAGAAAGAGGAAGGGTCTTTTTTAAAAAATAAGTTTTTTTATTGTGAAAATACTGTACAGAGGGATTACAATCACATAAGCAAAGTAATGAGTACATTTCTTATCAAGCATTGTTGTCTCTTCCTTTGTTTTTCCCCTAACCATCCCTTCCCTCCCATTTCTACAACTACATCCCCCCCATGCACACACACACACACACACACACACACACACACACACACACACACACACACACACACACACACACACACACACACACACACACACACACACACACACACACACCCCACCCCACCTAAATTGTAAAGTTCATTTTTCAACATAGCAACTTGTACATCTCATTGTTATGAGTACATTTCTTATCAAGCATTGATGAGCCAAGGTCTATCATTAAAGTAAGTCTCCACTGACCTACTTCTTCCAATTCAGCACCATATCCTTATAGACCATTAATCCTCCATGGATGAAGTTTGCACCCTTATGATTCAACCACCTCCCTAAATAGCACTACCAATGAGGACCAAGTTTTCACAGTACATGAGCCTTTGGAAGACATGTCATATCCAATCCTAATACCGTGGACACTGTCACTGTACTGGAAGCTAAGAGGAAGTGGTCAAAAAAGGTGAAGGAAATGGCTCACTACAGAAACACATTGGCAGTTGACATGCAACCTGAGAAACTGTAATTAGCCTGCTTCTCAAATGCAAATAGTTCATCTAAAAATCCACATTCAATCTCCATAATGATCAGAGTCATTCTAGAGCAAAGCTGTACAATATATTTTCAGTCAATTGAGGGTGGTAAAGGGTATAGATAGGAAAATAAATCTCAAGATAAAATTAAGACTTATTAATTCACTGTATTCATATACTACTCTAAGAAAGACTCGGAAAAAAAATTATATTAAGTGAAGTAAGCCAGACCCAACGAAACAAAGGTCCCATGGTTTCCTTTATTTTCAATAACAAGTATATGTCTAGGACAAGCAGAAAAGGTCAAAAGCTATGTACATATGACCACATAAGATGAGGCTAGGTGAAACGAACCCCAAGATAGGGAAACAAGTGGTTTTATCTTTCTTGCTGTTGTTTTTAATGTGCTTATAAGGTACTATGTGATTTTTTTGTTTCTTTTGTATGTTCTTTCCCCGTGGTATAACCCCTGTTTTCACTGTATTTGATTCCAGTGCCCTGTATCTTGTGTATATACATTTTTCTAATTTGGGGAGGGGAAAAGAAATAACAAAATGCTGAAATAAGGATACAGGTTGACCCATTGTAACAATGAGATATATAAGACACTATGTTGAAAACAAACTTTACAACTTCGGTGGTAGGGGGAGGGAAGAGTTGGGGAGGAATGGAGGGAATGGATGGTAAGGGAAAAACAAAGGAGGAGGTAACAATGCTCCATAGGAAATATACTCATTACCTTACTCATGTAATTGTAACCCCTCTGTACAGTATTTTTACAATAAAAAATACATACAGAAAAAAAATTTAAAAATATTCTATTACAGGTGTAAAGAAATATAAAGTATTAAAAGTAATGTGTTCTTAATTAAACTGACTGTCTATTAGGAAAACATGGCATTTTATCCAAGTCCTATTAGAGCTGAAAAGTCCCTTCAAGATCAATTTATAGTATAAAATTCTTATTTTAGAGATGAGAAAACATATATCCAAAAGACCAAGATAAATCATTTGCATTCGAAACATCCTAATGATTGGCTGTGGGAGGAGAATTATTGTGAATACTAGGAGGCCAGGGCTGGATAATATATGTCTTGCTCTCTCGATGAACTACTAAAACATCACTTTTTTATTTCATTATTTTAAAAAAAATACTACCGAAAGCTGATTTGTTTAGAAGAACTACGGGAACATTTTAGAATCTGATATATGTATATCGTTAACTGTTTAAAGTCTGTACATTCCACATTTCAGGCTTGTTTTACTAACAGAATACATTCTAATAGTGAAGGCTTGAGATCAATCAGTTCAATTCATCATTTCACCACTTCCTCCACAGAGGCACTACTACCAAGCAATGGGCGTGCAGAGGCTTTGGGCATTTTTTAATGCTATTGAGTCATATATATTAACTCACTTGCTACTTATCTTTCCTTCTCATCATAATGATTAAATATACATGATGAACAACCAAGTTCCTAAACAACTGGAGTGTCCTAACCCGCTGTAGTCAGTAAGGGAGAAAGGGCCATGACTGAAGAAACTGTCAGTGGCCAATCTCATCATGCCCCTAAATAGTAGGCAGACTGCAGGTATTGCCACCCTATTTAACAAATGGGGCTTGGGAGTATTACATTGTTGCTCAGTAAAATGAGGAAACAGAATGGAATAATCAGCAGTAATTTTTTTCTGGTCTCTGGACTTACTGGTGTTATGTCACTATCACAAAGGTCTTAAAAAGAAACAGAAGTCATAGAATGTGCTTTTTGCTTTTTACCCATATACCACATTCTGCTCTTCCCAACCATTCCACTTCATACCCTTCCTCATACTGAAACCCAGCACAAATCCAAGCTCAAAACACCTGAGCAAAACCAGCACAGTATGCAGCCATATCAAGCCTAGGCTCTGGATAATTTTTAATGCTATTCAGGATCATATATTAAATCAGAGCAGACTATCATTGAGAAGCAAAACTTGGATAAAACAAAAGAAATAGGCTTACAGCAAGCTAAAAATGTTCTCTGAATACAAAACAAGAGGATCCACTGAATATGGCAAGATGTGGTGCTGGATAGACAATATCTGGCATCTTGTTCTTTTAAATTTCATTTCCCCTGAATTATCCTACACAAGCACTAGAACTACATGACAATTATAGATATGATACAATTGCAAGAATGACTCACATATACTGTAGTTCATTTCTGCCATGAAGCTATACTAACGCTTTACTGATTCTAAAATACACTGAGATTCATGGTATAAATAATTGCTCCATCTGAAAGACAGAAAATTCTTATGGCTAGGCCTAGATCATACATCTAAACGCCATGGTCATATTCGGAAGGTCAACACCCCAATCTCAGTCCTCCACAAAGGCTACATCCTGAACTTCGATGTAGCTTCATGCAGTTTGATGGACAGAAGACATCAGGGGAAAAGGGCAGTTTGGTTTTCTAGAAATTAATTAAAACATGGATTTTTTTATAAACAGTTGGTATTGCATATCACCATATGCTGGGCTAGGGTGAGCTTTACTTCTAAAAATACCAAAGCTTCTCTGATGGAATTGGATCTGAGATCAATTCCTCAGCTGGCATCCAATACAAAGCCTTATTTCCCTCTCAAGGTGTATAAAAGAACAGCTGGCAGGATTTCACCCACTAATATTTAGTGCCAATGCTCAAGTATCCCCTGAGCTGGACAAATCTTCCCATAATATTTTGGTTAAAATTAAAGTTACCCACTAAAAAGGAAAGAAAAAGAGAAAGCCAGGTACTGGTGGCTCATGACTATAATTCTGGCTACTTTAGGAATCTGAGTTCGAGAGGTTTATAGTTCAAAGCCAGCCTATACAGAAAAGTCCATGAGGTTCCACCTTCAGAATAACCAGAAGAAAAGCTAAGTTGGAGGTGTGCTTCAAGTGATACAGCATCAGCAGGGAAGCAAACCTTGCAAAGCAAGTGGGTACACTGGCAGATAGATAGCTGGGGCAAGGGAAGGAGGGATAGGCACAGGATAGAGACAGATAGAGAAATAGATATGCATTAAAGGAAAAGAAAGCTCCAATCCAGCTTCAAATATGTGTTCATACTTCAGCTTTTTTCACCTTAAAATCTTCACATCAGTCAAAAGGTTTGAAGTAACCAAGGCAAAGTGCACTCTATTAGATGGGACACCTACTTACATGAGTAGATAGGTATGTGCATACACCAGAAGTGTGATAAGGCCATTCCAGAAATGGAGACACATTTAACCTGCATTTGAGAAACAGACTTCTGTTCCTACCCTCCTTACAACTATTCAAAAGACACTATTTAGATTATGAGTATTTAGGGAGGTAAAGGAGTCAAGAGAAGCGTTACATGATTTTAAAATGCCCATGAGCCAGTAACATACTAAGTATTTGATATATTTTAGCTCACTTGGAATGCAATTTCTTATTTTGATGATATAAGGAAACTGAGTCTCAGAAGATGGTAACTGCTTTGGCCACAGATAGAATTCTGAGCTATTCAGCTCAATACTACAAAGATTCCATTTCAAAGGTCCATTCAAATTCCTCTGGGAAAAGGGTTCCCAGAGTTCTTAAGTCTCTTGTTTATCATCATGATCATACTGTACAATAGGGGAAAGAAGGGGAAGAAGTTAAAAGAGAACGGGGAGTTTGCTACCTCATTCATGTAATCCTAGCTACTCATGAGATCTAAGGATTGTGCTTCGAAGCCAGCCTAGATAGAAAAACCCTTAAGACTCTTATCTCCAATAAACCAGCAAAAAAAAAGCACTGGAAATGCAAGTATGGCTCAAGTAGGAGAGCACCAACCTGGAGCAAAAAAGCTAAGGTAGAATATGGAAAGCCCTGAGGCCAAGCTCAATACAACTAGGAAGCCTGCTGCCTAATCTTCCCAGGTTGCAGCTTCTTCATAGAGTCACTAGAGCAGTGAAAATAAACCATCCACAGTTCGCGGATAAGGAGCCTCTCAGCCACCCAGCATGCAAGGTGCCTTCTGCTGGTGCCCCCTTGGAGCCTCTTTCCCAGGAGCTTTACCTGGCTTTTATCCTCTGTTTACACAATTGCCATAGAGGGATACAGGGGCATGGTAGGATAATAAATATCTCCTCAAAATACCATCAGAGCACAGCTACCACATTCTTTTTTAACTGGTAACATTCATAGCAATACAAACAAATTATACCATCAGAATTAAAAATAAAAATTTATCATGTCAATGTGAGTACAACTAAATCACCTTGAACGTATGATGAGTTTAATAATTGTTTGTAATGGCTGAAAGCAGGTAACAGATGGTCTCTGCTTGCTAACACTTCACTTCTGTTATTCTAGCAGAGTCACTGCAGGGAAGAAGGCCACCATTACAGGCCCACAGTGTAGAAGAGTTCTGTGCTGCCTCACAATAGAACATAGGAAAGCAACTGTGATCTAGCGCTTCCTACAGCCCTCCTATGCCTCCAAGCAAAGAGTGTTCATTCTCTGCCTCTCACAAGAGGATGAGCTGATGGAAACTCGGGGCACCATCTATGTTTGCACTGATGTGACTTATGGCATTGCAGGGTAAACAGGGAAGGAACAGGACACAGGGGTGTCTTGTTGGTGCCTCCTAAGAAAATTGATAGCTGATCTTCTTGTTGCTTGAGTATGCTGCAAGAACACTGGCTTTGGAGCCTGGCGGGCTTGACTAGTCATCCCTATTCTTCTATTAGATAGATTAAACATGTCATTTAATCTTTAATACTACATTACAGGGTGGTCATAGAACTGAATGAGAAGATGAACATACAGCACATAATCCAAGGCCTGACAGGAAGTAGAAGGTAAAGCAAGTCATCCTGGCTCCTGGCACAGACCCTGTCCAAGATAGCAGGTGGAGGAGAAGTCCCAATGCTGCAACAATGGAGGCCATTTTCAAGGACTTCCCTCCCTTGACTCTCCTACAGAGTAAAGGGCTCAGGAATCTAAGAGGGACATGGAAGGCAGAGCCAATCCTCCAAAGGGAGGTAGAGAAGACACACCAGAGGCCACAATGGGAGGGCGGGGAGAGATTGTTAATGTCTATCGGAATCTACAGAAAGCTAGAGAAACCTTTCTCAGAAGAACACATTCATGCAGCTTACATTTAATTTCAGGATAATCACAGGTTCCCCAAGGACGCCTAAATTAATGGCCTCCCATTTACTAGCAGAGGTTAACTGGTGTGTTCCTTGACAGAATTATACAACATTGTCTTTGTTTTAGCTGTTTTACTTTAAAAACAAACAAGAAATCATTACTACTATTTGAAAAATCCATGAGTCTGAAAGCCTTTAATAAAAATAACAAAAACAAACAAACAAAAAGCCATGGAACAGGACAAATGAGAGAGGAAAACAGAGCCCAACTAAGGTCCAATGAGGGGCCGGGGACCACTGTGTGGCTCTCTATCCTTAGGTGGTCTCCTTAACTGGGCTTTCCAAACATCTTCCACCAGCGCACTCCAGCCACTCCCAAAGGCAGCCCTGGGACAGGTAATCTGAAATACATTGGCTGAGATTCTCTTGGCATACAGAGACTAATGGGGGAGGGGAAAGCAGGTGCCTGGTAGAGGTCAGAAGCTATCCCAGATCAGCACCTGCCAAGCACACAAATCTGGATCTCACAGGCTCCATCTGCTGTATTCTGTGGTCAAACCGCCCTCAGGGAACTATAATTAAAGAATCAAAAGAAACTAGAAATGGTCAGATAAATTGATGTTAGGCGAAATGAAGCCCAAGATAAGGACTCAAATCGTTTTTCTTTCTTGCTATTGTTTCTAATATATTTATAAGATGATTTCTTTGTCACTTTGTATGTCCCTTCCCCATGGTATAACCCCTGTTTTCACTGTATTTGATGTTGGCATAATTTGGGGAGGGGAAGGGAAAAAACAAATCGTTTAAATAGGGATACAGGTGGACCCATTGCAACAATGAGATGTATAAGATGTTATGTTGAAAAACGAACTTTACAACTTTGGCTCTAGGGGGAGAGTACGGGAGGGGAGCAGGGAGGTGGGGAGAGGGAAATGGGAAGGGATGGGAAGGGGAAACAAAGGAGGAGGCAACAATGCTTGATAAGAAATGTACTCATTACCTTACTCATGTAATCGTAACCTCTCTATATGGTATTTTCACAATAAAAAATAATTAATAAAAAAGAGACAGCATCCAAATGACGAACATAAATTTATAAACTTAATGAAGTCCAAGAGGAAAAAAAAATCAAAAGAACAACTTCCTTCCCTTGCAAGGTAGTTTATCAGCTCAGGTAAAGGAGATCAGATGAGGAAGCCTACATTTAAAAACAAGGAGGAAAAACAGCCTCTCTGCTCTGCTTCAACCTCAAAAGGCAGTGAGATCTATACCTCTGTAATTTGTTTTATTGCCTTGGGGTGACGACCCAGGGGTTTAGGATAAAGCTCTTGAGAGATAGGTTCACCAGGAAGACCACAGAGTGATCTCAGCTCCTCCTTCATTCTCCTCATGAAAAGTTGTGCTCAGATAGGAAGTTGACTAAGAAGGTAGAAATCCATCCCCACTGTCTACCCTCAACAATTTCTTTTCTTTTCTTTTTTTTTTTTTTTTTGAGGTGGGGGGTCCGGTCGTGGGGCCTGAACTCTGGGCCTGGGCACTGTCCCTCAGCTCTTCAGCTCAAGGCTAGTGCTCTACCACTTGAGCCACAGCACCACTTTCAGCTTTTTTCTTTTTGCTTATGTGGTGCTGAGGAATCGAACCCAGGGCCTCAGGCATGCAAGGCAAGTGCTCTACCACTGAGCCACCTTCCCAGCCCTACCCTCAACAATTTCTAAGCCACTTGATCCACTACCTGGACTGACTTACCTGCCTCAGTTTCTGAATGCTCAGGACCTCAGTGAAGGACCCTGAATCTAGACAAGAAGCTCTGGAACAAAGTCCTGATTCAGCCACTTAACCAGCTGTCTTTGCCTTATTTCTCACATGTAAAATATAATTATTCTCCCCTAATGACCACACCAGCCTTCTGTTGAGAGTATTGGGAAATTTGAGGATAACTTTAATTTCAAACTGGAAACGTTAGAAAATACATTGTAAATTACTAGGGGCAGGGTCATGCAGGGAGATGAACTGTTTAAAAAAAAAAAAAAAAAGAAGAGGAGGAACCATGTGTTGCAAAGCCCTGCAGCAAAGATTGCAGGCTGCTTCCCCCAAAGGAAGCAGAACATTCTGCCTTCATCATTCACCCAAGACAACCCAATATTAAAGGAGAGCTGACAGAGTTGGTGAGACCACAGGACAAATAAAAGTGCAAGCATGAGAGAGCACCAGAATATGATTCATTAAAAAGCAGCCCAGTCCCCTCCCCAAAGGGACAGCCAAAGGAAACGGACACAATCTGTCAGCCAACTCCAGCCAAAGATGGCAAATACATAAAATCTGAGACTAATCTTCATCACACATATATTTCTGAATATATATTTTTCTCCCTTAACAATTACAAATCAAAATTGTCCTGCCTGACTATTTCTACTTGATTTGTCATCTACCAGGAAATAGGAAGTTTCCAAAGCCAAACTTCACAGACCTGAAAGGCTCACCCAAAATGTTAGCTTTACTCTGCAACTCTTTTCCTCACATATAGAAATTTGAGATTCTCAAAGAAATGGCTGGTTCTAAGGTCAGCATTTATAGGACAGTCATGGAATATGCTGTTATATGTGGAAGTAAAAATGCTCTCAAACCAAAAGCAATGATAGGGCTATGGACACAACTGAGCAAAGGAGTGAATTATAAACCAATGGAAAACTGGAGTTTATTAAGTCCATACCAGAAAAAAAAATAGCAATGAAGAGAGGGTCTTATAGTAGAACATGAAAGACAAAGGTACTCAGATGGAAAGCCATGACTATGTATCTTGCAGCATAAAGACAGACTCTGGTAAGAATCTTGTGGATGATAAATGTAGCACTGATTTGAACAAAATGTAGGGTATTTGTGTTCTTGAATAGTATTTCCCCATAGATGACTGCAAGAGAAAAATAAATAGTCAAGAAACATGTCAACATCATACCTGCAGAACATAATGGACACAACATACCTGCAGAAGTGGTACTCTGAGAAGGACACAAATCACCTCCATAGTACTCCCACTAATACCTGAAGCTAATCATGAAGAAACAGCCAATGACTACAAACTGAAAATCATTGTAATTTTTTAAGAGAACACACACAATCATAAAATTTGTGAATATAGGGCTGGGAAGGTAGCTCAGTGGTACAGTGCTTGCTTTGCATTAATGAGGCCCTGGGTTCGATTCCTCAGCACCACATAAGCAGAAAAAGCCAGAAGTGGTGCTGTGGCTCAAATGGTAGAGCGCTAGCCTTGAGCTGACAAACTGAGGGACAGTGCCCAGGTCCAGAGTTCAGGCCCCACGACCAAAAAAGAAAAAAATGTGAAAAAAATTGTGAATGCCAGGAGCTGGTGGCTCAGGCATACAATCAGAGTAAGTCAAGAGGCTGAGATTTAAGGATTGCAGTTCAAAGCAGCCTGGGCAGGAAAAGCTGTGAGACTCATATCTCCCATTTCTCCAATTAATTACAAAAAAGACTGGAAGCGGAGCTGTGGCTCAAATAAGAGGTCTAGTCTTGAGCAGAAAAGGTCAGGGACAATGCCCAGACCCAGAGTCAAAGCCCCATAGCTGACACACAAAAGAATGACCTTTTTTGCTAAAGACTAAGTTCTTCGTACTTTATTCTTTATTTCCAAATTAAAAGTCAAAACATATTGTGCTCTCATTCTCTAATAATACTCTTAAATACTTTCATGTCAGCTTTTACAATCTTCTCTTCAATTTTCTACATTTTCTAATTCTTAATCCCTGAAACTCTTCAATTCACTCCCTAACATGGGTATGTCTCTTGTTTTCAGTCTACATGCTAGTGTTGTATGAAAGGAGAGAAGGTTAGCATTCCCCTTGACAAGGATGGAAGAGGCCCTTGGGCCTGACAACACACAATACGGTTAAGGCATTGCCACCTACTTCAGTCTACATGCTAGATCTCACTTAAATCCAAGCTTTCACTGAAGAGACAAAGCTTACCTATCTGAGAACTTTCAGACATAGTGTTGGGGCCTGACAAACAACATGAAAGCCCAGCCTCTCACCCTCACCTTCTTCTTACCAGTGAGAGGCCCAGTCAGATGAAAGAGAAAGGAGAAAAAAATATATATAAAAAAAAAGATTTACCCTTTTAAGTAGCAGCAAACTGGAAGTGATTAATTTTAAAAACTCAGGGGAAAGGGAAGAAATAACAAAAAGTAGATATTTCATTCTGCTGTTATACCGAGTATAATTCTTATGCTCTGAAGAAATGAGTGTGGACAGTCTTTAAGTCTTTGTTTTTATGTCAAAAGCAAAGTCCCCATCAATTCAGTGACCAGAAGCCAGACTTCACTTATCAAGGCTGTATCTGGCCTTCTTCATTTTGATATCCAGTACACTGACAGCACCTTCCAGCCCACCCTGTCAGGTAATAAAGATAGGCCTAAGGCTACATCAGAAAAGCACAGGTGTTGTCAATTCTGCTACTATCTTTTCACATTTCCTACTTGGTAGCCATATTTTGTCTTCGGAGGAGAAATAATAAAGTAACAGGCATCTTTGATGGAATACAGGTATCAGGTGGGACATAATGTGGAAACAGATTTCTTATCAGTGCCCTAGGGATCCAATTCTTGTGTCTCCATTACTATGAAGATCTTTTCAATCATGCTGCTTCTGAAAAGACTGTCCCCTTTTAGGAAAGCTATTGAAATTACTACCAAGCCACACTGGCAGATTTCCACCTAAGAACTGGAAGCTATCCTCCCATTTGAACACTGCAGATGGCTTATTTGCATATTACAATTCTCCCAGTTCATGAGTGTTTGGGGGGATTATGGGAAGAAGCAGATGGGTGGACAAACTATTTTTTAATGTGTCACCCTGGAAAGTAACCAATCTAATAAATAATCTCTAAGGAATAAACAATTAATTGTGTGTATTCTTCATTAAAAGATTAGAGGGAGACATGTTTAAGTGCAGAAGATATAAAAAACACAAATATAAAAATCATCTAGGTCTAGTTTGCCCAAACTTTGCATTTGGGAACAGTCAAAAGATACAAAGATCCCTGATTCTGCTGGTAGAAATTAGTAACCTCAGCAATACTATTCAAAACATGGACACTGGTTATGGAAAGCCAAAATGGGAAAATTGTAGAAATTAAAGGTCAGAGACCACAAATTTTACTGAACAAAGTAGCAGTAAAAAGAAAAAACCTAGGGCAATTACTGGCATAATGCCACTCTAAAAGACAGTCCACTCTGCCCAGATCACCAAGTAATTTAAAGTAAAATTTGTTTTCGTTCTGAATTATCCACATAATGGCTTGGATTTTCTACAATTTATCACAGAGAGGCAGCAAGTGCACAATGAGAAGTAGCCATTTCTGTGAGTTCCAGTACCCACATTGTCAGACAGCCTTAGGCAAACTTAATCGCAAATAATGTTAAGTATCATTCTATCAATGTCTACATATCAATACTTCAGACTGAGTTCAAGAACAATCATCACAATCTTCCCTTTCCTATCTGGTTACATTAGAGAAACTCTTTGGCAATGCTCTGTGTGAATCAGCCACTGACTGATCACAGTCATTATGTGATTATGATTACAGGATGTGTTACAAAAAGTAGGAAGTATGTCACAAAGATTATCAAGACACTTTACTGGCTGACAGAGGCAAGTCTTACACATATTTAACAGACATAAAGTACTGCCTCTCAAGAAAGTAATCTTGCAACAACGCATAGTATGAGAATAATTCTAGTTTTGATCTACCTTCAGAGAAACAACTAAAAAGGTTCTATGTATAAAGAGATTCTCTGTAAAGTTAACTTCAGTAAAACCGGGCACTGGTAGTTCACACCTGTAATTCTAACTACTCACAAGTTTGATTTCCATAAAAATCACATTTATAAGACTTCTGAGGCAAAAAAATCTGAGTTTCCATCTCCAAAATAACCAGGAAAAAGCAGGGTTGAAGGTGTGACTCAGTTGGTAGAACACCAGTGAAACAAAGAAGCCCAACACACAAACACACACACACAGACACACAGACACACACATACACACACATGCACATAGTAAAGAAAAAGTGGAATTAAACTATCTGTTCAGAGATTACTGTTTCATATTGTATAGTTGTCTACAGGCACTAAAACATTTTTAAATACAATTAAATTTCAATGCATTTTTACAAAAACCACATAACAATAGCAATGAACTGAAAATTTGTCACTAACCTTTAAAAGCTCTTAAGATTTTTTTTTTTATAAATTGCATATTGTGACTATTCAAAGAAAATCATTTTGTGATAAACTACCTATGCAAGTTTGGTGAGTTTCAGGCTACAAACCCCGAAATATTCTGTAGATAATGTTTCCTGAATAACTGGATTTGATCTAAAATATGTTTATTTTCCTCAGCTTTTTCCAACCCACTGAAGGGTACCATAATCCAGCAAGTTGCTCAAGCTAGAAAATCTAGTCTTTACCTTTGAAAGTATCTTTTCCTCCTCTATCCAATCATATAGTCTGACAAATTCCATCTTATAAAACCTTTCCATTCCCTTCATCTTTCTCCAACACCACTGTGGGTTGTTAGCTAAACCACTACTTTCTCAAGCCCAGATGAATGCATCTACCTCTCAGTGTCTATCCCCCTGAAACAATCCATCAGCTTTTACCTCAGTTAAAATGTCCTAGTTCTGACACTTAGTATCTTTATGGCCATGAGACATCACAGTTCACCCTTGCTGTCATAGCTATATGATTGCCAGAAGACAGCCAGTAAGGAAAAGCCATGAAAGCTTAGAATGCATAGAGTTGAGTACTATACTACGGATGTTTCATCCTAATGATGTGGGAGCTTCTCCACATCTGCAGCGCTGCTTAACTTTAATTAAAAAAAAAAAAAACTTTTCTTGAACATGTTTGGTCAAAACCATGAGTAGTAAATCCATGAGTAAAGTGGGCTTTTCTTTTTTTCTCCCCCCCCCCAATAGAGCTTTTCTATGCTTCAATTTCATCAGTTAAATGGAGACAGCAATAGTATCAACCTCATAGGAATGAATGAGAATTAATTAGCAATGTGGCTACCCAGTTAGAATAGTGCTGACACCTAAGAAGCACTTAACTGCTGTTGTTACTGTTATAGCTGTTAGAACAATATTGTTATTGATGATATTGTTTTTATAAATTTGCTCTTCACTGGATGTTAAATACAAAAGTATAGTGTGTTGTATGGAACAGGTACTCCATAAATATTTCCTGAATGGCTGTTGGGGCATACCCTGATCATACACCAGGAAGATTCTGGTCAGAGCATCCCTAAGGCTGAATTATCCTTAGTTCTGCCAGTTTCCCAATGTGAAATGGAGTTTCAATTTAGTTTCATGGAAGGAGAGTATTTACTGAGTTTGATCCCAGCATTGAAGGAAAAAGTGCTCTACAGTTTTTTCAAATTTTTTATTATGTTTAAGTAGTTGTACAAAGAAATTGCCATTTTACAAAGCAGTTTATGAACACAATATGCCTTGATCAATGTCACTAAAATTCAAAGTTTTAGGAAATTATTCCAATTGCTTAATCTGAATGCTTTGTTCCTGAGTTAATTTTTTAATTCTAGTTTATGACCAATTAAAAAAAACTTGTTGAATGTCCAGCCATCTGTCTCATCTTCTCAGAAAACATCACAATGATACATCACAAAATCAGAAATCAGAGAAAACATCTAATACTCCATGTTCACAGTAGTGAAGTGGTAGTGGGAAAGCAACCCCCTCACGCTTTGCAGCATACATAAAGAGTTGACAGAAACTTACCCCCTCTCAGTTATTCCCTTTAAAAAAAAAGTCCCCAAGGAAATTACCAGTATTCAACAAATATCTTTGTGAAAAATTAACATAATAGAATAATAGAGAAACATTGAATCATGAGGCATGGAGGTAGAAATTAAGGACATGAGGAAATGTGATAACTGGTCATTTCTTTCACTGTGCCAGAGTTCTGCCATACACCTGGTATAGGATTGCCATACTAAAAATCAGGCAAATCACTGTGATACAGTTGGCTCATTTGTAAATCAGGTATGACAAGTTCTCAAGACTTAATTAATGCATGTACTAAAAAAGTGTACACTAACGTATACTAAGCAAAATGTCTAGTGCACAGCAAGCATTCTGCAGTATGATTAGTGACAATATTACTACTTTGGTACTTAACATTTCTCATAATAATCCAGTATCATTTGGGGTATTCAAAATATTAATAAATATTACTAACAGTTCTAAATGTCTTAAAGAAGTCAAATTAGGCAGGAATTTAGCTCAATATATTAAACTGCAGTCAATTTTATAAAACTCTGACATCCAAACTATTTCCAAATACAGATTTTTTTAGGGCTAGCATGTGGCAAAGTGGCAGAGGTTCAACCTCCAATATCTCTACAAACATATGTACATAAATACATATATACACATATACATATAAGAACAGTGATACAATATATTGACTGTATTTTGTACAATCTCAAGCTGGGTCTAGACCTGGCACACTCCATTAGCATTCACATATTAACATTCACACAAAATCAGGTAAATCAAGACTGTGGATACCTCCAATATCAAGGCAGGTGAGCCTCCCTGGCTAAATGAATGATAAAGAAACTTCATCTCTTAAGAGCGGTATGTATTTCAGAACAATATAAAAAAGTCACGAATCTGGTAAGCTCCCACTGCAACAGCGTATATAACAGAGGTACTATTACCATTATGGACAGGTTAATTCTTTATCTGGGTTTTGTGCTGTGTGTTGTAAGACATTTATCAGTACCCTTGATTTCTGCCTGCAAGATTCTAATAGCACTCTCCGATTTGATAACTAAAACTGTCTCTATTGCAAAATGTCCTCCAGAACAAAATCATCCTTGGATGCAAGCTAGTGTACTACTAGAGGGAGAGGAAGGCATTACCACTTACTTTCCTCTGTGTGTTGTATAGCAGAATTCCCAACTGCAATTTCTGTTATCTTCTTGCTCTTACCAAAAAGTCCTACAAAACTCTTTCCCTGACTACTACCAAGCCTCCCAAACCTAGCCAACATGAACTTCATTTTGTCCCAAATTTCAACATGATTACCATATCTCAAGGCTTTCGCTCCCACTGGGCTCTGCCCAAGGTGTCTGTCTCCCCCAAGCTCCAAAGAGCTTTCCAAGTAAGTCATTTTTCACAGAAGGCCAGGGACCTGAGAGTGGATGAGCTGCAAGAAACATGCCTCCAAAAGAAAGCAATTTGTCAGCTAAAAATTAAACGCTTAGCTGGCTTTAAGAATCAATGGAAGTGAATAATCAGGAAGAATCACCGTTCAAGATTTCTGGAAAAGAATTATCTTTGACAGTTTTGTTGCTACTAAAACTACACAAATAATTTATGGCTTCCAAGATATGATTTTCTAAGAGAAAGAAATTTAGATTTCTGCGTTTCTCAAATTTGTTTGACTATGAAATCCAATTTTCATGCTTCTCCAACAATGTCTATTTTCTTGATGTAGCTCTCAAGGAACACCACTCTGAGTAACAAGACAGAGAGAACTAAGCTCTGAGGACAAGCCTAACATCATCTTTCACACATTGGTTTCTACTTCTCGCTAAACAAATACACCATGTGTACAATTTTATACATTGCAGCATTATACAAAAGAGCAAATTGGAGGAAGTGGCACTGTGGCTCAAGTGGTAGAGGGCTCACCTCAACTGAAGAGCTGAGGGACAGCGCCCAGGCCCAGAGTTCAAGTCCCATGGCCAGAAAAAAAATCTACAAAAGAGCGAATTAGAAACATTTAACACACACCAATACATACTGGTAAAATAAGTCATGGAGAACATAGCATAAAATGATCTACAAAGCCATAGTATATTATATTCTGTATGCCACCATTGGTGGAAGAAAATGGAGGGAGAGGAAAAGAAGATAAACAATTCTGCCAGCATTTGCAGGAACAAACTTTGGGATTTATACAGCAACAATGGTGAAGGGGGGGAAGGAAAATAGCTAGAGGAAGGACTGGAATACTCATATATAACCTTTTGTACTATGCTGGCTATATAGCTTATTCAGAAGTAAAGTTACAAACGAGTACATAATTAATTTTCTTAATCTCCATGGAATAAAAATCAAAGACATTATGATGTAATGATCAAACTGGGCATAGTATTATCGCCTGTAATCCCAGCTACTCAAGAGGTGGAAGCCAGAGGATGATGAGTTTGAGGGTAGCATGGCCAAAGGTAGTGACACACACACACACACACACACACACACACACACACACACACACACACACACACACACAGAGGCTGGGTTAGAAGACATATCAATGATATGGCTTAGAAAGATCCTATCTTTGTTTTGGTGGTACTGGGGTTTGAACTCAGGGCCTTGAAAGGCTGATGCTCTACTACAGGCCTCTCTAGCCCTGTTTTGTGTCTGGTTATTATGGAGATGTAACTGAGTAGACTTTTCTGCCTAAGCTTCCCTTGAACCACCAACCTCTGGACCTCAGTCTTCTGACTAGTTAGAATTAATAGGATATGCCAAAAAGGTAGCTCCTGGCTACCTCTTGGTTTTCCAATCATAAAAAATATTTTTGATAAAGCAGTAACAATATTGCCCTTCATGATTTCATAAAGATTCATGAACTAGCTACTCACTTTGTTCTATTATATACTCTATTCCATCTCCCGAACCCTTCGCATTCCCTCTATTCTTTTACCCCTTCACAAAAAAAAACAAAGTAAACATCCACCTCCACAAAATATACAACATCTTGACTTCTTTTATGAGTTCAATGCATACGGAATTAATTTTGACAGACTTCTAAATGTTGGTTCCATTTTTTAAACGATTGATATAATCAAGTAGTTAGTTAAAATTGTACCCATACATTGTGTCCTTCACAAATGGAAAAAATACAGCTGCCAACTTTCTGAAAAATGTCATCACTGACACATGACACTGTTGATCCTATAAAGGCATCATGCCTGTTTGCATTGCTTTTTTGTGTGTTGTTACGATGGTTGTTTTGATGCTGAGACTTTAACTCAGGGATCCTGAGAATTCTGGACACATGCTCTGCTACCGAGTTATGTCATCACACACCCCTATTTTTACAGTAAAGCTTCCTTGTTCTTTTACCCAGGAACTTACATACTTCATCCACTGTGTGATGCAATCACACACAAACTAGCTCAGTAAATATATCTTCTTCAGTATGTTAAGCCATGATTCAGGGTAAACACAATGTAGGTAGCTCTCCACTACTATCAGGAACATCATTTAGTATAGAGACCTGCAGGAGGCAGAGGGCAAATTCCTGATAGTGGTGATTCCCACAGTCACCTCTCTGGGATCCTCCACTAAGCACTAATTTTAACTTTCTTATCTACAGAACTACAACCTTCTTTGCAGTAGAGAAAGTAAAGTAACTGGCCCAAATCTATTCTTAAGCTATGAAAGCAAGTTATTAACTATTTAAAATAATTACATTCCATTTGACTGAACTGTATAAAGTTAACATTAAATTTTCTTTTTTCAGATTTTTTTAATTTTTTTAATTTTTTTATTGTGAAAATACTGTACAGAGGGGTTACAATTACATGGGCAAGATAGTGAGTACATTTCTTATCAAGCATTGTAGCCTCCTCCTTTGTTTCCCCTTCCCATCCCTTCCCAGCCTCCCCACGCCCCCCACTCAATCCTCCCCCCCCACCAAAGTTGTAATGTTTGTTTTCCACATGACAACTTGTACTTCTCATTGTTGCAATTGCCCCATTTGTTAGGAAATGGAAAGACGGGAAAAATTATATTAAGTGAAGTAAGCCAAGCCCAAAGAAACATAGGTCCCATGGTTTCTCTTATTTGCAATATCTAGTATATGTATGAGTCGAGTCAAGCAGAAAAGGTCAGATAAGGTGATGTTAGGAAAATGAACCCTAAGATATGTATTTAAATGTTTTTTCTTTCATGCATTTGTTTCTAACGCATTTATAAGATTATTTCTTTGTTGCTTTGTATGTCCCTTCCCACAGTATAACCCCTGCTTTCACTATATTTGATGTTGGTATAATTTATGGAGGGGAAGGGGAAAAACAAGTCATTTAAATAAGGATACAGGTGGACCCATTGCAACATTAAATTTTCTATAGAAAATGAATGCAGAATTATTTAAACATGGCTTTGTAATGGGACAGTAGAAATTTTTTCCACTTTAAAATTTTTCACAATAAGAATGCATTAATCAGGGGAAATAAAAAATAAGGTCAATTTATCCATATAAAATATACATGGTCAATCATATGGTTTTATTTGAGAACTGCTGAAAAGGTACCAGTTAACCGGTTCAGGCACAGACTTAATGCAGGCAGGTCCACAAACTGAGTCTTCAAGGAGCTCCTCGCCAGGACGTCAACCTGCAACTCCCCAAATCATGGTTTGCTAGAAGTCACTTAGCACCTTGAGCTGGAAACACTCTGCCACCATGTCCAGGGTAGGTAGAAGGGACACGGATACAAGGAACCCAAGTGCACGGAGCAGGAAATTCTCACAGACCTGACAGAAGGCTTGCCATTCTCAGGGATGGCAGCAGTAGCCAGGCACCTCTGTGTCTCTTGGGATCAGAGAAATTGGTCTCAGACATGGAAATACCACTGTAGAATCATCAGCATGTGGGATTCCATCAAGAAATCTTGTGCTTTTGCATATTATCTGTGTTTTCATCAAGCCACGTAGTCATTGAGATTGTCCCTTTGCAAAATAGAGTGAAGACAAACTTCTCTGCTAGGAAAGGACATTACCTCTGAAGATAGAGCCTTCATGGACCACTTCCTAGATGAATTTTAAGGAAAGATTGTCCCTTTGCAAAATAGAGTGAAGACAAACTTCTCTGCTAGGAAAGGACATTACCTCTGAAGATAGAGCCTTCATGGACCACTTCCTAGATGAATTTTAAGGAAAGTTCTTTTATCTCTGAGCCTCGGCTTCCATGTAACAGTAGCAGTAGAATGTAGCTCACAGGCTGTTGTATGACACAGAGGGTATAGTGTTTATTAACTGACACACGGGAACTCCTTGCTGAATGCTAGTTTCTGTACTTTCCCCACAGTGTTTGTCTTATTAAAGAAAATAGCTATTCTGTCCTAATTTCAGTGGCACCCAAGATACTGACACAGGTTATTGGTGGGCCAGTCCCTTCTATCCCATGAAATCCAGCCAAGTCAATTTCCTTGACATAAGGGCTCAGTTCAATCTTGCCCATTTCCTCCAACAGAGGGATCTGGGAGAAAGGGAGGCAGCCAAATTTCCAAGTCTAAAAGAGACAAGGATTTTGTCTCTTATTTTCTATTTTCAGAGAGCATACACTTTTGGCACTATACACACAAATACACGTATGTACACAAAAACAACTCTGAGTTTGAGGAAAACAGATTAATTGCAGTTCATGAAGAATGATGAATCACCACTTTATAACACCTAGAAAAATAGTAATCAGGATTACATATTTTTTTAAAAAAAAGAACCTTCCATCCTAAAGAAATCTGTTAAGAAAGCATGTGCCCTGAAATCAAAAAGATAGATAAATGGCATTTTTCCCAGAGCCTTCTCAAACAGAGCCAAGTAACTGAGTCTCCTTACAAAAAAGAGAAAGGCAGACGAGCACAAAAAAAGGACAAAACCCTTTAGAGAATGGCCACACAGATCTCCAATACTGTCGTCATTCAATATACTAGGCACCCTGCCAAATAAGGCGCAGGCAGGCAATCTAGTAGCATTAAGATGTGCTTAGTCAGCAAGGAGGGAAGAGGGAAAGGCAGGCCTTCATGTTGCTAAAACAAAAATGAGAATTTCCAAATGACCATGTAACACCCCTAAAGCAGTGAAAATGACTTTTGTGCAGGCAGAAAAAAAAATCTTATTGACCATATATTTTCCTGAGCACCTCAAGTATTGTGCATGGTGAAGTGATCAATGGAAAGCCTACCACAAAAAACAATACTTTTTCCAATCAGGAATGTATTCTGCATGACATGCTCTTAAAGGGTATATAAACATCTATAAAGAAGAGCCAGGCTCTTGGCTGAGCAAGTGGCTCAAGCCTGTAATCCTAGCTACTTAGGAAGCTGAGATTAGAGAATCATGGTTCAAAGCCAGCCAGGGCAAGAAAGTTACTAAAACTCTTATCTCCAATTAACCACCAAAAAACTGAAATAACACTGTGCCTCAAAGTGGTAGAGTGCTTGCCTTAAGTGAAAAAGCTCAGGGACAGTGCCCAGGCCCTGAATTCAAGCCACAAAACCAAAACCAAAAACAAACAAACAAACAAAAAACTACAAGGAAACAGATTTGTTCTTCATTTGACTAATAAGAACCTGGGAAGTTAGCAAAGACAGCAAAGGAAAGAATGCTGCCTTCCTGTGGGATGCTTCAAATATCTAATGTTCAGAACCACAGGAACAGATTGTTTGGGGGAGGGACAATGGCATGGTTTCTTGCCAAAAATACAACTATTGTTGTTATTTATCTAAACACAATATTTAGTCATGTTAATTTTCAGCAACATCAGCCGGATATTTTGTGAAGGCAAGCAAAGTTTTCAGCAGAGCATGGACTGTCTACCACAGCTTTATTCAAAAAAAGCGTGAAACTCAGTAATCTACACGTCACACAGAAACTATTAGCAATTTTCTTTTTTAGTTTTCTCTTTAAACTGTTGTTATAAAGATGATATATAGAGTGGTGACAGTTACATACACCGGGTATTGAGTACATTTCTTTTTGAACAGTGTCACCTCTTCCCTCATTTTCTCCCAGTTTTTTTCCCTCCTAAGCCCCGCCTGGGGTTGTATAGTTCATTTTCAACATAGTATCTAGTGAGTATCACTGCTACATTTACTTACCCTTTGTCCCACCATTTCTGTGCTCCTCCTTACTCTCCCCAAAACAGATAAACTTACATATAAGACAAAAGGTACAGAAAACAAAAACAGTGACAAAGGAGAGGGGGAAAAGCAACATAATCAAAAAAAACTTTAGTTTCCATTTCCTGGAGTTTGTTTTGATAAATATAACTTTATATGATTATATGCATATATATGCATATATCCTCTTTTAAGAATATCCTCCTCTGAGCAGGATGCTGGTGGCTCACACTTGTAATCCTACTCAGAAGCTGAGATCTGAGGATCACCATTCAAAGCCAGCCTGGGCAGAAAAGTCTGTGAGAATCTTACCTCCAATTAACCAACAGAAAACAGGAAGTGATACTGTGGTTCACTCACCTTGAACTGAGGAGCTCAGGGACAGCGCCCAGGCCCAGAGTTCAAACACCAGGACCAACAACAACAACAAACAAAAAAAAGAAGAAGATCCTCCTTTGGTCTCACTCTGTGAATGTCTAGAGACCTGTAGAATTTATCATGTAGCTATTCTCATGCATACATTCTGTTCTGCTGCTTCTTTTTATTTTATTACCAACAAAAGATTGTCCTTTATATTCAAAGCTGTGCCTTTCAAGCTGAATGTACATAAGAATCATTTGTGGCCCTTCTTAGGGGATAATGTATAATCCCTAACATCTGAGCTGAAGCCTGGCACCCACATTTCTATCAAAGGTAAAGGAGTTAAGATGGTCCTACACCAAAAGGTTGTGCTATGTACAAAACCTATGATAAGAATTAAGCACTCTCCATAGCTATTACCACCCATATAGCCACAAGCCATTCACATGAAACACTTCCAGGAGCAGCTTTTCCTCCCTGTTTGTCAAAACAATGGACAGAGATACTGCTACCAGTGAGCAACCAGACCTCCTACACACAGATGAGTCATAGGCTCTCCTTCTATACCACCTCTGCTACTCAGGGACCCTTTAGTAGACATTAGGTTCCCTGAGAGTTTTCTCAGAAGTGTAGGAGAATACTGGGTTTTTGTTTTGTCTTTTGTTTTTCTGGGGCATTTTCATTTTTTTCTTCTTTTAAAGTTTTATTGTCAAGGCAATTAACAAAGGGCCTCCAGTTACATACATCAAGTAGTGAGTACATTTCTGGTTATCCCCTCCCTCATTTTTCTTCCAGGTGCCTCCCCCCAATCCCCCTCCCCCAAGTTGTACAGTTCACTTCCAACATATAGTCTTGTGAGTATCGCTGCTGCTTTGGTTCACTCTTTGTCCTTTGTCTCACCATTTTGTTGCTCTACTTCCTTTCCCTAATTCAGATAAACACATGTACAATACCTAGGACCAAAAGCAAATACAATGACAACAGAGGATAAACCATTGGGGGAAAAACATAAAAGAAAAAAGAAATCACATAGTACATTAAAAACAACAACAAAGAAAAACTTCGTTTCCATATCTTGGAGTTCATTTTGTTAAGGATCATCTTATATGACCATATATACATAGCTATACTGAAGTATTCTGATCATCTGCTAGATTATCCTAGACATATACTAATTATTATAAATGAGAGAAACCATGGGATCCATGTTTCTTTGGGTGTGGCTTACTTCACTTAATATGATCTTTTCCAAGTCTTTCCATTTCCTTACAAATAGAGCCATTTCAAACTTTTTGATGGAAGCATAGAATTTCATTGTGTATATATACCACATTTTCTGACATAGATGAATTGTCACTGAGATTCCCAAATGGACACAGAAGAGAAGAGTAATCAATCATAAGAGCCAACAACTCTTGATTCCTCCTTTCAAAACACTGATGACAGAGATTTAACCAATGGCCACATCTCCTTTTCCTCTTAATGGGGTTTAACCATGGCAAGGCCATTTCTCAGAGAAGGAAGACCAAAGTTAACTGGACAGGCAGCAAAATCTTTACTCTGTTCTGACAGGCAGTAAACCTTTTAGTCCATGTCTTAGAGATCCTTCAATTTCTTGTGTCAACAATAAGAATTCAATAAAGAGAGATTCTGTTACCAGTTAATGAGTCTCAGAATTGTCTTAAACTCAACTCACACACATCTTAAACACACCATCATGATGACAGGAAAATTCAAATTCTCTGGCTACAGCCAGAGAGGAATGGAAGCCAATAAAGTTCTAAATGACCTTCCCTTTCTATTATAGTGCCTAGATACAAAAATTAGTATTTCACTGTAGACTGTACTTTTGTTTCCATGAACAAAGTCAGCCAAAATTAAGAAAAGAAACCAAAATATGTTACATACTGTGATCTGGAGAAAGCTCTGACATCTTTTCAATTTCTTCATCTATAAAAGCAGAAGTCATAAATGACCACTTCACTGGCCTATGAGAATTACTGTTCACAAAATGCTCAAGCCAGGACTCCCAAGTGCCCTAAGAATGTTCTGAGGATCATAATCTGGGATCAGTTTGTCATTGTGTGAAAGAACACATCAGCTCTACATGTAAATGGGTCTCTTGGATCACCTCGCACTAAAACCACCCTACTTTACTAAAAAACAAAAAGATAACTGTTGAGCAGGACATTGGCAGCTCATACCTGTAATCCTAACTCCTTAGAAAGCTGAGATCTGAGGTTCAAGATTCAAAGCTAGCAGGAGTATATGGCTCAAAGTGCTAGAGCACCAGCCTGGAGGAAAAAAAAAAAAAGCTAACGTAGTATCCAGGCCCTGGGTTCAAGCCCCAGTACATGCACAAAAAGAAAATAATAATAATTATATGATCAGTGCATCCATTTGCATGAAAATTTTACATCCACATTCACTAGAACTAAAAACACAAACTGATTAAAATGCGTGCTTCCACTTGATGCTGAAAAGAATTCATGTTTATCCTGCACCTAATTTCCACCTCAGATACAGCTAGCAATTCCTTTACTTTGTTCCTTGAGGAATACTCTTATTGTTTTCTTAAAACACATCAATGTAATGCAAGACAGTGAATCAAAAGTACTTCCTATTCTCTCAAATTTCAATGTTCAGATCCTGACAACACATAGCTAAGAGAGCACTAAAGCAGCCTAAAATATCACTGTATTTCCATCTACCAACAAACTATCACCTTGCTCAAAAAAGTTCAAGGCAAAACCAAAAAACATGTTGCTTCAGATCTGTTCAAATGAGAAAGAACCAAACCTGTTAGTTCTGTGTATCTGTTTCCACTCCAATAAGATTGACCTACAAAGAAGGCAATTTGTAAATTTGAAAAAAATAAAAACAACCAAAGTTTATTCTGAAAACTTTAACTTTCTCAGTCATTTATGTCCAAGTACAAATCAGTACTCCAAACCCAAAAGCTCCAGATGAATTTCCACAAAGGAGTTGAAGGAAAAGAAAATGTTCAAATATTTTCAGGATAATACCATTGAAAAACATTGTGTGGCCAACTCTGTACACGAATACGTGGGATAGAAAGCTTCAATAATCAATGGGTTGCAATGACCCGTTTGTGATGGGGCTAAAGTTCCCCTGAAGTCTTTTAATTTCAACTAGGCAATTTTACTATGGATAGAACAAACTCAGAAGACAAGCTCTGGAAGCTTTCTGGAAGCTTTATCCATTCAAAAATTTAAGAACGAAACAAGAAATACATATTTGTACATATTTGCAGATTTTGCAGACATAATGTGAACGGCGATTTCTTCTATTTGACCCCAGCATCTCTTAACACCTCCACACTGAGGACCAAGCTCCCATGTCAAGACCATAGCAGCTGTCCTTACTATTGAATTTCCTTAACTGGGAATGTCAGGGACTGTGAAAATAATCTTACATAATAATTTTTAGGATACATAGTTTATCATATTTTTCACCGATGAAAGAACATTCACATGTACATGCAACAAACACACAACTTTTAAATAATGCCTGGAATGGTTGCAGTTCCAGGCACCAGTCCTCACCAGGACTGAAATAAACATCTGCTGTTTTACGTTGGAGCAATGAGTCTTCTCCAAGCCAAGATTATTCCATTACCCTCAGCCCCCTTACAAATCCACCCTGATACCTACCCCCTGGCCACAGGCACTCAATACTTGCTTGTTAGATAAATTCTCCTTGAGAGCAAATGACCTCCCTGGTGACATCAATTTTGGATAAAGTCTCCTTCCCCAGACGCTAGTAAGGCTGAGGAGGAGAGGAAAAAGAGAGTCATCAAGACAATAAATCAGCTGGAGTCAGAAACAAATGTCCTTGTGAAGTAACACTCTTCTTCCCTTCCTCAAACAAAAAGCAAGCTCAACTTGCAGACATCTGGGTTCTGGGCCCAAGTTCCCTAGAGGAGACAGGTCATCTCTTTCTCAAGAGGGCTTGGAAAGCAAAGCTGACAGAACACACTTCTACCTGCAGCCAATGGACTGAGTTTATCATGTGTTTTCATCTATGCTCACAAACATTAGAACTTCAAAGACAGCAAGCCTCCTCCCTGCAGTGGCTTCTTCTAGCCTAAGCTAACCACTAAGCAAGTACGGCCAGGTGCTTCCCGCCCGCCTTCCAATCACCATGCCAAGACAAGCCACAGCAATGTACAAGGAGGAAGGGAGTGTATGGCTAAGGACAGGCTAGCAAGGGATTGCCATTGAACTGCAATCCCAACACCACTGAACCCACGTTCTCCTTGTAGCATCTATCAGTAACAACACAGCAACTACAATGAAGGACAACACTGGTTACTCATTGTCATGCATGAAAATACTTGCCATAGTCACTACTTCATTTGGTGCTGGCCATCTCTGCATTTTATAGGACCAGAAGTGGGTAGGGAAGTGAATCATGTGTGAGAATTGGGAGGCAGGCAAGTTTCTGCTGTGTTCTTTATTTCCCAAAGGTTAGGGACTGCTCACACCAACAAGGATAAAAATCACCTCACTTTGGAGATCACTTCTGGCCTAGAAATGAAAGAGTTGGAGCAGGTGATCGCTTCCAACCAACAGTGTGTACTGCAGATAGAATCTGGAGAGCCACGCCCACTGTGGCAAGAAGCTGAGGAAGAAAGGAGTCATTCAGAGAAACTCAATCAGAGTTTAAGTTTTTAAATTTTAATTGTAATAAAATACGCAAAACATAAAGTTTATTGCCTTCACTGTTTTGAAGTACATACAGGTTAATAGCTTAGGTACCTGCCTGTTTGGGGCTACCACCACCCACCACCATCCACCTCCAGAATTCCTTCCATCTTCCCTAAATAAAACTCTATAACCATCAAAGGACAATGCTCCATCCACAGTCCTGCCACACACCACTCCTTCTGACCACCATGTCACTTCCTCCCTATCTCAAGGTGTCTCATAAATGGGATCATGAAATATTGTCTTGTTAGGACTGGTTTTACATAACTGAACCAAATCTTCTCCCTGTCCATCCACACTGCAGCATGTGACAAGATCCTTTCCCTTTTTAAGGCTAAATACACCTCATTGCCTGTGTACAGGCCACTGTTGACCTATTCACCTGTCAGCATGCTTGGGTTGCTTCCACCTTTGACTATTGTCAATAATGCTACTGAGAACCTAGACAGACCAATATCCTGGATGTTTAATGAGGCAAAATGGATTCAAGTTATGTTCAAAATGTGTTTTAAATATATGAAGATATGTCTCCTAAACAAACCAAAACTTATTCCTCACTTCCTGAATTCAGCTGCACTGGACCCTTTGGGAACCAACCGCAGAGCATGTATGCACACATAGCCCTGCTTTCTTGCAGTTCAGCTCCTGAAACACCCGTGACTCTTTGCCACGAGTTAACAACTAACCAGCTGCCTAAAGGAAATAATCTCTGAGGAAAGAATCACAATGAGGAAGATCTGAATGCACTTCGTGGAGGACTTGACAGCACATCAGTTTCTAGAATTGTAGGATTTCTTTCAATAGCCCTGTGGCTAGTTTAAGCATCAACAAAGTCTTCCAGTAATGGAATTCCTTGTTATTCCTGCATACAAAATATAAATGTTAGCTGGGTGTCAGTGGCTCATGCCTATAATCCTAGCTACTCAGGAGGCTGAGATCTGAGAATAGCAGTTCAATGCCAGCCCGGGCAGGAAAGTCTGTGAGACTCTTATCTCCAATAAGCCACTAGAAAACCGGAAGTGGCATTGTGGCTGAAGAGCACAGGGACATCACCCAAGCCCAGGTTCAAGCCCATGACCAACAAATAAATAAATAAATGAATGAATGAATGAATGAATAAATGAATGAATGATGTTTTCATTTTGGTGCAAGTGTTTGCTACTTCTTCCCACCCAAGTTTCCTCACCAATGGAAAAATTAAAAACTCTTGTTGACATTGGCTTGTAAACTTTATACTGCAAATCAATCATATTTGTTATTTCTACATTGTTAGAGCTAAGAGGATCAGACCACTCTTCACAAGTGGGACCAAGTCTCACCTGGAAAGAATGACTTAATGTAACAACCATCTATCCATCTATCCATCCTCTTAGTCATGGGGGAAAGGGATAAGGTGGCTGGCAGCCTCCTCAACACTTGAAAAGAAAGAAAAGTCTTACAAAAGTGTCCTGTCTAAAATACACCAGGCAAGATACAGTTCTGAATGTTTCATTATTATGAAACATCCCCATGAAACTTCACCTGCAATCTAATACTGGCTTCCTAAGTAAAACAAAAGAGTTCACATAATAGAAATTAAGTTGGTATTCCATTGGCTAGGTTTTAAAAAATATTGATTTTTATTAAGTAGTTGTATAAAGAGGCTTTAATTCCAGAACTCAGGTCATGAATACAATGCATTTTGGTCAAGGCCACCGCTTTCATCATTCCACTTCATTTTTCCTCATCTCTTCCCTGCCCTCAAATTATGTAGTTCAATTTTTACATAGTATACATTGAATACAAGGACTGTGTTTCACAGGTTTTTGAGGTAACTAGTTAAAGCAAAAATCTTTCCATTTGTGATGCACAGTAATTTAGGGAGTTCGGTACCCATCCAGTTCTAATTGAACAAAGGGCCAAACAGCTGTGAAAGTGCACACGTTGGGCAAGTGGGCCCAAAGCAGGCCATGATTATTTAGACAATACAAAGATAACTGCAAACAACTTCAAAAAGAAAAAAATGAGAAATGAGAGTCCGGAAACTCCATTTCAAGCCATGCTTCCATGAATTGAGATCACTCTGTCCAGCTATGGAAACTAGAAGCATCCTGTCTCAATCCAAAGAGGAACATCATCATGGATGTCTATCATCTTCATTCTCCTCCCTCTTTACCTCACAAAATCCAACACAGATCATTTCTACACTGTTTATAAAGACTGCCACTTTGGTTTTAAGAGGTGGGAGCAGCAGTCTAGCAAGAAAAAGCTGTTCCATTAAATCGGAAGGCTTTCTACACCACCCTAAAAAGAGAAGCTGTGACTTCCCAATAAGAATGATCCCTAAGATGTCCAGCCTGAAAATGGATCCACAGTTCCCACATTTGACGATCTCTTTTACAACTACTGCCTAACCTGAACCCATGACTACGAATAAAGGCAGATGGAGAGTCCCACCACTGAGACTCTTTCCTCTAATGAGTGCATCCAGGTTCTGAGGGAAGAATTCAGCAAGTCCACACACAGTGTGCCAACTGAGAACTGCCTAAGAACCACTGCTGCCCCCACTGAAGAACTGCTCAGCGTTGGCAGGGGGCATGGGGGGATGGGAGGGCAGGGGTGGGCAGGGGAAACAAAGGAGGAGGCAACAATGCTTGATAAGAAACGTACTCATTACCTTGCTCATGTAATTGTAACCCCTCTGTATGGTATTTTCACAATGAAAAAACTTATTATTAATAATAATAATAAAGAACTGCTCGGGACTCAAATGCACAACATCATTTAACCACTCAGAAAAGCCTCCTCTCTTTCATTTCCCCAAATAGAAAAACTACTGTTATGCTTTGTTTTAATGTAAATGTTACCTTTTCTGAAGCTTACTCCAGAAGATTATTTGATTTTATAATGACTAAAAAGGGTATTTTATCAAGGATGGAAGGAAATACTACCCACATAACCACTAAACAAAATAGATATTGTGCTGTGAACTGGAGCACACACACACACACACACACACACACACACACAAACTGACACCATTACTTTACCCTTTAAAGAAAACAAAAAACACCAAAAAAGGAAATATGAGTCACTAATTACACTTAGCTATTTCATGGAAAGCAGCAAGCTGCCTCTAAGTCTAAAAATACTCTCTGAACATTAATCCCTGTGTTTATTTCTTTCCCCACCTTACTTCATTTTGCTGTATGCCGTTTAGCAACAGAACAATACCAACTGCAGAATAAGATAGCTCTTAAAACAGTGTGAGCTTCAGTAAGGAACAGCCATAAGCATGCTGAACAAGCCCACCCCCAGGACCTATACAGCTATGGGCTGTAGGTGCTGAGCAGGGAGGGAGGAGGCAGGAAGGGGGAGGCTGAGGCAGCTGAGGAAAGTCATGTACAAATACAATGGCTAAGACTGCGGAGGATGCTGCAGATGAAGGGGATGAACTCCATGCTTGTCACAGAGCTAATAAAAAAGAAAAAAAAAACTTCAGAAAAAGGGATAGATCCATTGCCTATTTTAGCAGCTCCAACTCTGACTACAAGCATGGTCATCCTAAAGCCTAGCTTCTAAATTCACATGGCATTTTTCATCTACATAAATAATGTATCCCTTTCTCTGCTTTATGACAGTCAATCCCCATGTCGTGAATTACCATGAAAGTCCACTCTCCACGAAATCCAAGACAGTGGAACATATTCATTGAACCAGGGAGTGTGTTGAATATCAAATGCTGTCTGCAGTTGTGAAATCTGCCTACCTCTAGTAATAAGGAACAAAGAAATACCTTACTATAGGATAGAAACAGCATTGCACAGATATATCATTAGCAAAATTATACAGCTAGATTATTCCTCCCTGCAATGTGTAAGGCTGCTCCATAATTAATGCTTTATTAAGCTGCTCTCTGCAGATGTGGCTGAGAAAAGCTCAGGATGTGAGCCAGCTGTGCTGTTTAATGCTCTCTCTGAAGGAGGTGTGTGTGGAGGTGGGTTATTTGAAATTCTTCCTTCAACATTAAACTATCTTTCATGTTTTTTTCTTTGTCTTTTGTGACTCTGTCTTTTGAGGCTGAAGAACATAGGACATTAACTAAAACCAAAAAGAGTTTAAGAACAGCGATACTCAAAAGGCTGTTTCTATTAAACATTGATCCAGCTCATCGAGGAAGGCTTGTGTTATGCAATGAACTCAAGTATTCATGCAATTTTAATCAGTCTCCTCCTGTACCCCATTTTAAATTACTGCTTAATATCCTAAAGATTTCCAACATCGCCAACACAGTGGTTAAGAAGGCCAAAGTATAAATAGCATTGTAGAAATCAAAAGTAAATATTATAATAATGAAAATTCTGGGGGTGACGGTACAATTTAGGGATACAGTGTGTGCCTAGCATGTGGTTTTGAGGCCAGCACTGCCAAAAACCCAAAAACAAAAAAATTGTTTGCTATAAAAATTTGAGTATAAGGCATGATTAAAGGACTCATCTTTATCTTCTACATGGATACAAATATACTTGAAAAGGTTGAAAATATCTCCATAAGCAAGGTAACTGTTCAGGTAAGGAGAAAAAATAAACAGTCTGAGATATTTATTCTCATTTCCTAGACAGTGTTCTGATTTTCAAAAGGTGTGTCCTAATTAGTTCTATTTGTTAAAGCTATAATTGGCTTATAAATATATAAGTAAATAGCTTGGGTGATATGTAAGTGTACATAAATTGATTGGAAAGGGTAGATTTGGGGGAGAACTCGGTGTAATTCCTTAGAGAAAGTCAAAATCATGATCCAACAAAATAAACACTAGGAAATGAGTACTTTACAGCAAGGGGCTGAGGTTCAGGGGAGGGGTGGCAAATAAATGAAGAAAAGAAGGTGGGAGAATATAGTCGAAATTCAATATATATCCTCTAAAATTTTTGAAAAGTGAGGGAAGGGATGGGTTGGGAAAGATGGGTGAGAATGTTGAAAGGGGTGACACTGGTCAAGATGCACTGCATTCATAAACTGCTTTGTTAAATGTGCAACTACTTAAATATAATGATTTTTTTAACTTAAGAGAAAGAAAACTTTCAAAAGCTCCCAGCCAGAGATAATCGTGACCACTATGAACCAGTTTCCAATCTGCAGTCCACACACATGGACAAACACAGGCCATACCTACAATGCCATTTCCACAATGCCATTCCCACGCGCCTAGGTTCACTAAGGCCCAGCACATCCAGAACTGGCTTTCTTATGAAGATAGATGAGATTCTCTTAACAGTCTCAAAACCTCCATTACGTGAAGGGACTGATGTTTCACTACAATTAACACAGCAACAAATTTTGAATATCTGTCATTAACACATATCTTCAATTATATAATAGTGTGATAGCTTCCAAGAAATGCCTTAATCGAAGAGAATCTACATATCAATATTCACTTCAGGAAGGAAGGTTCAATAGAGAAGCCTGCAGGCCACACAGCATCCTTTCCAGGGATGGGTGTTTTTATTGTGTGGGGAAAATCCTAGATCCCACTAGTCATTTCAAACCATTGTGTTAGTCAGCACAAAACCACCCATCTTTATTCTACAACCTCCATGATCAGAATGTATTTCTTCCAGAGATGACATATTTTCTTATCACTTCATAATTTTTCATATTCATATTTATCAGCCACCTATATTTGTTTTAGTATAAAGAATCAAGTTGTATTTCCCAAATGGATAGCTAACTGTCCACAGGGATATCCAGTTTGGGTTATTTTCTCTACTGATTTAAAATGCTATCTGTGTCATATACAAAATCACACACTATATTTGCACTACTGATTACTGGGCTGTCAGTTTTGTTCCACTGACAGTGATGTATTAAATGTTCTACTTAACGTCTACTCCAAAGCCAGTGTCAAATTCCACCTTCATCATTAACAAATGCCTGTGTTACTCTTGATGATGTCTTAGTTTCCTCATTGGTAAAATAGGACTAATGGTATCTACTCTATGGGTTGTTGTGAAATGAATCTAAATGATGAAGAGCATATACATGTTTCTTATCATCATCATGACTTCAGGAATCTGGAAGTCAAGGAAGGAGATATTCAATCAAATGGCTACAAAATTAATATGTCATCAAAAACCTTGGTAAGTATAACAAAGGAACCTGTACAAATCAAGTAGATCATGGGAGCAGATTCCAAGCAGTAACATGTAGAATAAGAGGTAATAATGAGCCCAGAGCAAACTAAACTCAGAGCAATGGAAGTAGGCAGGCAGGATGTTGCTCTCAATGCTGCCCTGCTGGCCTGCCTACAGAATACTCTGCCTAACCTGGGAGATTTATACACACGGTCCCCACAGCCATGATGCTACAAGTTGGCTTCTGCACACCCACCACGTCCCAAGTTTTCAGTTTAAAGTCATATCCTCAGGGAGACACTCCATAACCAGCTACTTCAGAGAGCCAGAGATTTGGTATTCAGTAAGAAAGACAATGCTCATTTGGCAGAACCTTTTGCAGCTGGAGATGTTGCAAGACCTCAGTGTAAGACACAGAAGTGGTTCTTTATCATCAGAGCTACCCTCTCCAGACAAAAATGGGCAAGAATCTGTGAAAACACCATCTGTACTTTTTTTCCTGGTAAACAGCTCATATGTTCTTGGATGGCAAGAGCTCCCAATTGTACCTTTAGCTTCTCTAGGCACTAAAAGAATGTGGTATCTCTGCACAGCACTATTTCAGGGGTGACCTCCATCATGAGAATGCCTGGTTTTATTGTTTCACTGCAGTTGTGACAAGTTCTATTCCACATGCACATCATTGCTGGTCTGTCTCCCACAGTGCACTACTGGTTCTGTGAGGTTTCAGAATACAAGTAAATGATTCAGTGTATGCTATTTGTAAAACAGGAAAGCACAGAGAAGGAAGGGTCCTATCAGGCAAGGTCCTGAAGTTTCCTGTTTAGAATTCTGGTCTTTGTAACCAGAAAACATTAAAAGGTTTTGAGCCTGGAGGTGGCAGACATAATTAGGCTTATCTAAAATGTGAACCAACTGCAAGTCAGGAGGGATCAGCCAGGACAGAATAGGAATGGAGGTGGTGCACCCAAGAAATGGCCACAGGATGTGCTCAGCTGGAAGAAGTGGAAGGCTGATCATGGAAGGCGTAGCCCACCATTTAAAATAACAACATTAGGACAAGTGCCAATATTTCACAGGCACCGTGGTCTTATGCCTAAGGAAATTCTATAATACTAGTAAACTTGTCATAAATTGTGAAGACGACACATCATGGAATTAAGTCACAGAATCTAACTTGGGAGGGTGATCTAGAACAAATTTTGCACTCCACAAAGAATTATGGGAAATTTTACTCATCCAAGGACATTGATTGTCAACCATACACAGTCAGCTTCTGGCTAGTAAGTATACTGAATGTACAACAATATTCAATCAAGATGCCAAAGCATAGTTGCTAAAGGCCTTTGCAGTGACACAGGACTGATAGCTCTTCCATGGATGACTCCTAAGGAAATAAATGATCAATAAGTTTTATAAAGTGTCCTCATGCTTCTGTGTTGGTGGACAGCTGTTCAGGGAGAGTGGCGACCTATAGCCTTTGGCACCTGCAGCACTTGGGGAATACCACAATCATCCACTTTGCTCTTGACTTCTACCCTCACAGATGCCAGACGCATGCCAGGCATGACTGGTGATGGATTAGGCCCAAGGAGCCTGCTATTTGGCAAGAAGATTGCACAAAGACATCTAGAGACTTGCAAAATTCCATTACTTTTGAAGAAACTTCAGGCAAATTATCAGGCCTTCGTTTCTCTATAAATTAAATGGCGTAATATCACTATGCCTTCTCCTTAGTATTTTTTTAAACAGCAGTAAATTAGCCACATGTGTACCATAAAATATTGGAGTGTTATGCCATGTTCATCAGTGAAGGGTGAAAAGTTAATGTGAACCTCCTGCTAGAGATCCATGTGAGAGTTACAAATATTGTGCTAGTTAAGACCTACATCATGATGGCCTAATTATTTACATATGAAATAAAACTATTCTTTGAAAGGAGAGATTAATTCAAAAGACCCTAATACCATGTATGGTGGGACATTTCTATAATCTCAGCAACTTGAGGGACTAAGGCAAGAGGACTGGAAGTTCAAAACCAGCTAGATCTACGTAGTAAGAGCAAATCCAGTTTGTGTATATAGTGAGAACTTGGCTCAAAAAAGTAAACAAAAGAGCCTAATACTTTAGAAGTACAGGTCAGTGGTAGAAGGCATAATACCTTGGACAATATCACTGGTTCAATCCTTAGCACCAAATCTCCTCCTCCCCGCAAAAAAACCCTAAAACTACTTCAAAACATGGGAAATTAACTAAATATATATAAGGGCATGTATGGTGGGGTACACCCAAAATCAACTCCCGGGAGACAAAGACAGAAGAAACACAAGTTCAAGGCCAAACTGAGCTACATAGACTTTAAGATCCTATTCCAAAACAAATAAAAATGTTAAGTGAATAAGAAATAAACCCAAGTCTTCTGGGCCAGGCATGGTGACACACTCACTTGTAATCAGAGCAACTTGGGAGACAGAGTTGGGGAAGGCCTTCAATCGGATGCCAAACTGGGTAAAAGTTGGTGAGACCCCATCTCAACAAGCTGGCATGTTATTCCTAGCTACTCAGAATTAGTAGCTGTGCGCCCAGTGGTCTGAGGCTGTCCCCCAGTGAAAAGTGTGAGACTCTATCTAAAAAAATAACTTTTTTGCATAAGAAGGCTGGAAATATATGGCTCAAGCAGCAGAGCTCTTGCCTAGAACTTTAAGAACTCCAGAAGACCCATTACTTATGAATCTACTATGTGATCTACAATCATTTTTAAGATTTTAGTTTTAGAAACTGTACATAACTACACCATGCTTCAAGAATTCTCAATGTTTCTGATGCATAAGCAATGGAAAGTACTACAGCACAGAATTTTATTTAACTTTTCTTATAAGCCAGTATTCCCCAAACTCACATGGCCTCTGTATATGTATTGGACTCTATTCTAATCATTTTACATAGAACTCTTTGGACAGCACTCCCTACAGCTGAGGAGATGGATGGTATATGGCTTTACCATTAACGTCTGTGCCTTCTTCCACCTTGTAAGTGATAGAAACCAAATGTTGGGAGCTACTGCATCAGTTCTTCTGATTTTTTTTAATTTAATTTTATTTTATTTGTGAACATACTGTACAGAGGGGTTACAATTACATGGGCAGGATAATGCGTACATTTCTTACCAAGCATTGCAGCCTCCTCCTTTGTTTACCCTTCACATCCCTTCCCAGCTTCCCCCCACCCCTCAATCCCAATCCTTCTCCTTCCCCCCCTTCCCCCCCCCCCGCCCCCGCACCAACGTTGTAAAGCTCATTTTGGACATGAAAACTTGTACTTCTCATTGTTGCAACAGGTCCACCTGTATCCTTAAACAACTGGTATTTCCCCATCTCCTCCACAAGTTATACTGACATCAAATATAGTGAAAGCAGGGGTTATACTGTGGGGGAGGGACATACAAAGCAACAAAGAGATAATCTTATAAATGCATTAGAAACACATGCATGAAAGAAAAAAACATTAAAATACATATCTAAGGGTTCATTTTCCTGAGCTTTCTCAGGGCAAATGACATAGCTAGCAAGATCAATAGAAAGCCCATGGATTGGGAGAAGATCTTTACTAGCCATACAACGGACAAGGGTCTCATATCTAAAATATACTTGGAACTCAAAAAATTAAACCACCCAACAACAAATCCTCAAAGAAACAACTGCCCAATAAATAAGTGGGCGAAAGACTTAAAGAGAAACTTCTCTGAAGAAGAAAGGATGGCCAATAGACACATGAAGAAATGTTCAACATCCCTAGCCATAAAAGAAATGCAAATCAAAACAACATTGAGATATCACCTCACCCCAGTTAGAACGGCAAAAATCAAGAACTCTAACAACAACAGATGCTGGAGGGGATGTGGACAGAAAGGAACCTTACTTCATTGTTGGTGGGAATGTAAACTTGTTCAACCACTTTGGAAAGCAGTATGGAGGTTCCTCAAAAGACTTCACATAGAACTCCCCTATGACCCAGCAATCCCACTTTTGGGCATTTACCCAAATGTTTACAAACAAGACCACACTAAAGCTACCAGCACAACTATGTTTATTGCAGCATTATTTACCATAGCTAAGATATGGAACCAACCCAGATGCCCCTCAGTAGATGAATGGATCAAGAAAATGTGGTATATATACACAATGGAATACTGTGCCTCCACCAGAAAGAATGACATTGCCCCATTTGTTTGGAAATGGAAAAACTTGGAAAAAATTATATTAAGTGAAGTAAGCCAGGCCCAAAGAAACATAGGTCCCATGGTTTCCCTTATTTGCAATATCTAGTAGATGTATGAGTCAAGCAGAAAAGGTCAGATAATGATGTCAGGAAAAAAAAAAAAAGTTCTTCTGATTTTTAAACTATCTGTAGAGAAGCTGAGCTGCAGACTGAGCCTTTCACAGGATGTGTAAGAAAGGGGAAAACATCAAGCACCATGATAATGGCAGGGTTAAGAACAAGTGAAGAGCTTCACCACTGAAACAGCACTCGCCAGACTTGTAGATCACACATCCAGCCAGACCATGATTCTAAAAGTCCACTCAGGAACAAGAGGAGGCTAAAATACCAGCACAATTAAGAATCTATCTTGCATGAGGAGAGTTTCTAAATCAAATTAATCTTCAAAGTAGCTTATTAAACCACACTTTAATAACCTGATAAGACAAACACATAAATCAAACAGACACACTTACACTTTGCCTTCCTTCAGCAATACTAATTATGAGGAAAATACCTTGCACAGCCTCCTGTTTCTGAGTCACCTAAGACACATGTGCTGCACAATCACAGGTGACAATGGGCCACCATTCTAAGTCTATCTTCATTCAAAGCCACTCTTGTACAGCAATGTTTGTTTGTGTGCTTGCTTGCTTTGTGCTGGTACTAGGCCTCCAACTTAAGGCCTTGTGCTTTTGCTCAGCAGCTTTAATCTTGCAAGGCCTGGTGATCTTGTTCCACTAGCAATCTACCACTTGAGCTATGCCAATGCAACCTATAATGGTTATTTTTAAATACCTTTAAAGGACCAAAATGTGAAGTTTTACAATCACTGAATTGCATTCGTTTAGGAAAATCTTCCAACAGATTATGCAGGAGAAACAAATTTCTTAAAAGTCTCAAAAATCTGCTCTCAACTCACAAAAGAATATGGGCTCCAGAAAGCTAAAGAGATTCTGCAGAGGCTGGAAAAGCAAGCTGACTTCAGAAATGACTTCATAGACTCTTTGCCTCAGAGCTCACAGCACTTTTCATTAAAGCCATTGTAAGTGCCAGGTACCACAGAAAGCCAAACCACCCACAAGGGCACACTTGTGCCCAGCAAGCTGCACTCAGTGCTCTACGTGTCCTCTCTGGACAGAAGTCTTGTTACCCAGACGTCGTGGTAGTAGTCTTTCCACTTTGTTTGGTATTGTTTTTCCACTCGTGGTTCCCTACACTTCGTATTCTCTCTCCTTAAAAAGCAAAAACCCACCAGATATTACCAACAATACTGTCATATTTTAAAAAGGACAAGTTGGACACCCAGTGGCTGATGCCTGTAATCCTAGCTATTCAAGAGGCTTAGATCTGAGGATCATGGTTCAAAGACAGCCCAGGAAGAAAAGTCCCCATGAGACTCATATCTCCAAAAACCAGACATGGTGCTGTGGCTCAAAGTGGTAGAGTACTAGCCTTGAGCCAAAAGCACTTAGGGACAGCACCCAGGCCCTCAGTTCAAGGCCCACATCTGACATAACATAAAAATAAAAGGGATTCCTGGACTGTTTCTGATCTTCCCATGGTGCCTCCACCGCCCTCCATTCTGCTCTGTGGGGCTGCCACGGCCTACAGGTCAGTCTTTTGTGAGAAAGCTAACAGTGACACATGCCCAGGGGATTTCCAGTCCACAGACAGAAGCATGAGGTAGAAAGGCTCACACAAGTCACTAGGAACAAAGTACAAAGCACTCTTCCAAACTGCCTGCGTCCTAACTGCTGCCCTCTTCCATGGATGCAACACACAGAGCCAATGGTGCTCTTTTCCTAAGGACAACACTAGCAATGGAGGGAAAGGGGGTGGTCTTCATCTAAAAGAAATGCCAGTAGAAGTCATTACAGCAGCATTCTTATGATGCTTCCGTACTTCTTGGACAAACAAGAATAGCAGCCATGAATTCAGAAGAAACCTCAGCAGCACCACTGAATTCACAGCTCCGCAGAGGGCTAGGCAGGTGTGCGACAGTCAAGCTAAATGCCTAATGGAGAAACCCACAGCTATTTATAGTTCTAGTACTTGGCTTAGAAACAAATTAGGCTGTCAATTCCTGCGGTAGCTCCTAAAATCCTTCCATTACTTGTTTTCACCTTAAGACCAGAAAGTGGGAACAGATGATGGAGTGAAAATAAATTTAGTGACAGATCTAACAAATCCAAAGTCAGAAGGAACACACAAATGCAAACTGCTCAGATACTGACCAGGAATAGCTACTGTCTAAATGCATATATATATATATATATATATATATATATATGTGTGTGTGTATATATATATATATATATTTTAAATATATATACATATATATGTGTGTATATATGTATATATATACATATATATATACATATATACACACATATATATGTATATATATATATATATTTAAAACTTATTGGCCAGACACAATTGTTTACTCCTATAATTCTAAATACTTGAGAGACACAGATTAGAAGGATCATAGTTCTAGTAGAGTCTAGGTTCATAAGACCCCATCCCAAAGTTAGGCGTAGTGGCTCATGTCTGGCATCCCAGCTTTGTGGGAAGTACAAATAGGAAGACTACAGTCCAGGCAAGCCCCAGGTATAAAAATGAGACCCCCTCAGAAAAATAAGAAAAGTAAAGAGGGCTAGAGGCATGGCTCAAGCAGTAGAGTTCCTGCCTAGCAAAGCATAAGACCCTGAGTTCAAATCCTAGTACCACCAAAAATGATAGTAATAATTTAAAAATATAGTCCAGCATATTAAGTCTAAAGTATATCTTACCTACTATTATAGGTACATTTCTATGATATTAGGCTTATTCTAGTCTGTTTTATAGTACTTTTTTTAGCTTGTAATAACCATGTATATTTTCTTATATCAAAATTAAAATGATTGCTCTGTGGATAAATACAGATTCCATACTACAGACAAACATACATACTATGACTTAGGTACTCACTCCCTACTATTTGACATGAAAGTTGTTTCTAATGTTTTGCAACAATAATTTCTAAAGTAAACAATTACCCACAGTTTTACATGCTTATACATCTAGCTTCTGTTGAAAGATTCCTTAACACTGAATTACAGGGAAGAGAATAGCTGATCTCTCCATACTCCTATCATCAAATTAGAGCCCATCATGATGCACAATCTGCCACCAACCCTCGGGAAGGAAAGGCAGGGGTATTAAAAGTTCAAGGGTAGCCTAAGCTACATAGTGAGACCCTATCTGAAAACAAAATCAAGAACCCACATTTATACAGTTTATCTAACTCAGTCATTGTCCTTTCAATCTCTGCCAATCTAAACAATGAAAGATGCTATATTATTGTTGATTTCCAGGCTGTTTACATTTGTACCTTGGCCACTTTCATAATCTCATCTAATTTTTCTATTAGAGTGTACATCTTTTTCTTACTAAGAGTTTAAGAGACTTCTAGGCCTTTATTTAAGGCTAGAATAGGACTCTTGGTAGATAATCACTAGCAGATGCTGGCTTTAAAACCAGCTGGTCTAAAAATTAGGAATCCATGGAACATTCCTCAATACAATAAAGGCTGTATATGACAAACCTACAGCCAGCATTATACTCAATGGTGAAAAACTAAAGCCATTTCCTCTTAACTCAGGAACAAGACAAGGATGCCCACTCTCTCCACTTCTCTTCAATCTAGTATTAGAATGCCTAGCTATAGCAATAAGATGCAGACATAAAGGGGATCCAAATAGGGAAAGAAGAAATAAAACTCTCCCTCTTTGCAGATGACATGATCTTGTATTTAAAGAATCCCATAGACTCCAATCCCAAATTACTCAAGCTGATTCAAAACTTTGGCAAAGTAGCAGGTTATAAAATTAACCCCCAAAAATCAATGGCTTTTCTGTATGCCAACAATGAGAAAAGTGTGGCTGAAATTAGGAAAGCAACTCCATTTGTAATAGCCCCACAAAAAATAAAATACCTAGGAATTGACTTAACTAAAGAAGTGAAGGACCTCTATGATTAAAACTTTAAAATCTTGAAAAAGGAAATCAACACAGAACTTAAAAAATGGCAAAACCTCCCATGCTCCTGGATTGGCAAGATTAACATTGTGAAAATGGCAATACTTCCCAAGGCTATCTACAAATTCAACGCGATACCTATCAAAATTCCATCCTCATTCTTCAAGGAAATAGAAGAGGCAATCCAAAAATTCATATGGAACAATAAAAGACCCCGAATAGAAAAAACGCTCCTCAACGGAAAGAACACTGCTGGAGGAATATCAATACCAAATTTCAAACTCTACTATAAAGCCATAGTAATCAAAACAGCTTGGTATTGGCATAAGAACAGACCTCAGGACCAATGGAATAGAATTGAAAACCCAGAAATGAACCTACAGACCTGTAGCCATCTAATCTTCGATAAGGGAGCTAAAACAATAGAATGGAAGAAAGACAGCCTCTTCAGTAAATGGTGCTGGCAAAATTGGTTAACTACATGTAGAAAACTAAAGCTAGATCCTTATATATCACCCTGCACCAGAATCAACTCCAAATGGATCAAAGACCTTGAACTCAAAGCAGACACTCTGAAAACATTACAGGATGGAATAGGAGAAACCCTAGGTCTCCTTGGCTCAGGCAGAAATTTTCTGAATAGAGACCCGGAAACACAACAAATCAAAGAAAGGTTGGACAAATGGGATTGCATAAGGTTGCAGAGCTTCTGCAGGGCAAATGACATAGCTGGCACGATCAATAGAAAGCCCACGGATTGGGAGAAGATCTTTACTAGCCATACAACAGACAAGGGTCTCATATCTAAAATATACTTGGAACTCAAAAAATTAAACCACCCAACAACAAATCCTCAAAGAAACAACTGCCCAATAACTAAGTGGGCAAAAGACTTAAAGAGAAGCTTCTCTGAAGAAGAAAGAAGGATGGCCAATAGACACATGAAGAAATGTTCAACATCCCTAGCCATAAAAGAAATGCAAATCAAAACAACATTGAGATATCACCTCACTCCAGTTAGAACAGCAAAAATCAAGAACTCTAACAACAACAGATGCTGGAGGGGATGTGGACAGAAAGGAACCTTACTTCATTGTTGGTGGGAATGTAAACTTGTTCAACCACTTTGGAATGCAGTATGGAGGTTCCTCAAAAGACTTCACATAGATCTCCCCTATGATCCAGCAATCCCACTTTTGGGCATTTACCCAAATGTTTACAAACAAGACCACACTAAAGCTACCAGCACAACTATGTTTATTGCAGCATTATTTACCATAGCTAAGATATGGAACCAACCCAGATGCCCCTCAGTAGATGAATGGATCAAGAAAATGTGGTATATATACACAATGGAATTCTATGCCTCCATCAGAAAGAATGACATTTCCCCATTTGTTAGGAAATGGAAAGGCTTGGAAAAAATTATATTAAGTGAAGTAAGCCAGGCCCAAAGAAACATAGGTCCCATGGTTTCCCTTATTTGCAATATCTAGTATAGGTATGAGTCAAGCGGAAAAGGTCAGATAATGTGATGTTAGGAAAATGAACCCTTAAACATGTATTTTAATGTTTTCATTTCTTTCATGCATGTGTTTCTAACGCATTTATAAGATTATTTCTTTGTTGCTTTGTATGTCCCTCCCCCACAGTGTAACCCCCGCTTTCACTATATTTGATGTCAGTATAACATGTGGAGGAGATGGGGACAAACAAGTCGTTTAAGGATTCAGGTGGACCTGTTGCAACAATGAGAAGTACAAAATGTCATGTCAAAACCAGCTTTACAATGTTGGTGTGTGGCGGGGAGGGGGGTATAATTGGGTGGGGGGGAGGGGGGAGGCTGGGAAGGGAGGTGAAGGGTAAACAAAGGAGGAGGCTGCAATGCTTGGTAAGAAATGTATGCATTATCTTGCCCATGTAATTGTAACCCCTCTGTACAGTATGTTCTCAAATAAAATAAAATAAAATATAAAAAAAAAACCAGCTGGTCTGCTTTGAAATCCTCTCTGTCGTTGAAGCCATGTATTCCTGACTAACCCTTCTCTGTACTTTTTGTTTCCTCATCTGTGAAAGAGAGTAATAAGACTCACCTCACAGGACTGTAAATGAGTTTAAATGGTGCCTGGACAATTAAGACAGTTTTCCAACTAAGGAAGTGAATTTTGAACTTCCAAACATAGAACTTTATAAGGGTATACCTTAACTTCTAGTTGAAATGTTGTATTTTTGAAATATGTATTTTAAATAGATATAAGCATCAAAATATGTCTACAGTACCCATTTAAATACACACGCATATACACATATTATGCATGCAACAGGACTGGGGACACTGAAGAACAGAAACACAAGGTCTCTTTCTTTATGCTTATCCTGAGGCTAACAAGGAAACAGGTGCTTGCAGAAAAGTGGTCCTAGCACTACTCTTGGAAAGTACAAGTTTCATTACACATGGAAAACATTTGACCTACCCTCCAAATGTGGGAAGGGGAAAATCTCCCTAAGAAAGTATCAAATGGGAAGCTTAAAGAAGAATAAAGTTAGTCAAGTATAAAGCAGAAGATAGCAGAGGAATATTCACAAGGAGAAAGCATGATGCAAAGCCTCCAAGGCAAGAACACTCACCGTAACACAATACCATCATGTGACAAAGACTTCAGACACAAAAGAGTTATCACATGGGCATATATCAAGAGCTGAGACAGAAGACACCAGCAAACAGTGTGTCCAAATGCTTAAAAAAAAACAAAACAAACACCCTTAATGCTGGGAATCATGGAGCCACTGAGCTTTTGTTTTAATCAGAGGAGCAACATTAGATTTGCTTTACAGGAAGCACTCTAGGCCTGGCAACATGGCTAAATGATAAAGTGCTTGCATAGTATGCACCATACTCTGGGTTTGAGTCCTGGCACCACACACATACACACACACACACACGTGTCATCATTACAGCTCCTCTTAGATAATAACTCAGAAGGGAATCTGACTAACAGCATAAACTATCTGAAGTAAAAATTATGTCCAAAGTCATATAGTATTATCTCTGAAAACTAAGGAATTTGGAGTATGAGGAATAAGATCTGTCCCACAGCTTGTAAGTTTGGGCTCCTACCGGTGATGTTTGACAAAGACTGATGAGGAATGGCCTTGCAACATTGTCTAAATCATTTTAAGAGCTTCTCTTGAATTGCATCTCTATCTTTCTTCTGAACATGAGGCACAGAACAGATGACTCATGATATGCCCTAAACAAATTAATTTCCTTTTATAAAAGATAATCAGGTCCCCTAAAGGTTACAGGCAGCAAACTCCTCAATGGTCAGAAAATGGTAGTCTGCTGTGGGAGGGACAGGACTGGGTCCTGGTTAGGATAAAGAAAAACCACTTCAGTTTCTCCTCCTGTACACTCAACAATAACCAAAAGCACACAATTTCTGTCACCAAACTGTGTTTTCTTTCCTACCAGCAACCAGTTCAGATGACATCTCCAGCAGATACCAGCAGAGTTTTCAAGTCAATTCAATACAGTCAACCTAGAGACAGCCTCAGATAACACAGGCTGAGGGCTTGATCCTAGGAGGCAGCCTCCATGCAAACACTTTAGATGCCAATCATGCACAGGTGCAATTGCATGCTTGTGCTTCTGACTAAGCAGCTTGAAATCAGTTCACACAACCTTCTCTTTGACTTAATGCACAGAACTCAGGGAAACAATCTGCTTACATCTGTCCCTTTCTTATAAACTGTTTTAAGTGACAGAAATGAACAGGCTGATGAAAGCACACTAGTGGTGATGTGTGGGAGGAGGGGCAAGAGCTTCCAGTCTTCTCCTGGTACACTGCCCTCCAAGGGACCGCAGAGACCTCCACATAGCTGGCAGCCAAGACGTCCTTCCAAGCCCTGAGATTCTGAGCTTTTTGCATGGGGGCTTCATTACATGGCTGCACTTGATTAAAGCACTGGTCTCTGGTGCACAACTTAATCTTCATTCCCTTTTTCCTCCTTGGTGGACAGGACTGGAGCTGAAAGTGTCAACCCTCTGATCGTACTGTGGTTTTAGAGCAACCATTATCCTAAAACTATCTAGGGACCCCCGGATACTAGTTGTCTCATTAACAGATTTTATTTTGGAGGTTCCACAGGGTTGGGAGGGTTGGGAGTTTTTGCCAGGAAACCTGGACCCAGACTAAATACATATTTCAGAGATCACAATTCCCATTAACACTGGATTCCCTCCATTAGGATATCATTCACTCACCTTTATATTTACATGTAAAAGTCTCAGGTACTATTAGTACATTGACCACTTACAAAGTCTGAATAAACTATAAATTCACACTTGCTCCAGCAAGAGACTTGATTTTAAGTAAATGACAGTAATTTCTCCACTTACAAAACTAATGCGATGACTAGGCATAATGATACACACCTGTAATCCCAACTACCTGAAAGGCTGAGGCAGGAGGATTTCTCAGTTCAAGGCCAGCCTGAGCAGTACAGATAGACCTAGTCTCTCCAGAGGGGCAGGTAAGAAAGAGAGGAGAAAAGAGAGATGGAGAAGGGATGGAAAAAAACAGAGAGAACGTTAAAAACAAATGTATTATAATGATTCATTTTTTAAACAACATTAAGTCAACCTTATGGTTCAGTTTACATATCAAATCAAATGGGTTAAGAGACACCCTTAGCTGATAAAACATTATATGCCTCTAGATATATGGAGAATGTTTCCAAAAGAAACTATCATTTGAATCAGATTAAACAAAGATCACACAATCCCTTGACAGTCTGAATAGAAGGAAAGGGTGAATCTTCTAAATCTGCACTTCATTCCCCCTGGACACTTGGGACTGGATGACTTACTCCGGCAGCTCCACAGGTTCTCAGGTCTCATGATGAAAAGTTCTATCTCCAGCCAGTTCTCAAGTGTTTACATTCAAACTGAATTACACCACCAGCTTTCCTGGTTCTTCAGAGTGTAGACAGCAAGCATGTTGAGAGATTTCTTAGCCCTCATAACGGCAGGAACCAAACCCATAATAAATTTCCTCTCATATCTATGTCCTATAGGTGGTTTTGTTTGGCCAATATACTCAGTATACTGACTAATATACTCAGTAATATAAAATGAATTCAGTTGCCAGAAAATGTAAACTTGAATACAGGAACCAGCTTAAAATACTCATTTCTTAGCTCACAGCAGTAATGTACTTATCAAGCTGAATGGCAAATCTGGGCAACAGTCAAATTACTCAACCACACAGAAACTGGCTGAGTTTACTTGAATGGTACATAGCAGCAGGCAGTAGAGACAATGTCACTGGGTGCAAGAATCCAGATGTTATAAAAGGTGAAGTGGTATATGTTATATGGTATAATCATAACTCACTGTCTCATAAAAGTAGACTCATCAAATGTAGACAGCTCCCAGAGATTTCAGAAGTTCTCTGTTTAAGCCATCTCTAAAAGTTCATGGGGAAAAATGTATTAGAAATATTTAAACCTGTGTATCTTGAGATAGGAAGTAGTTGAAAGGGCTGATGGAGGAAATAAGTGCATCTTAATGATCATAAGATTTGTACTAAGCAGTTTAAGTTTGAAAAGATGGAGACATTTCTCTAGATTTGGATGGAGCTGGACCATTCGATGTCTTCATCAACACCTCTGGAGAAGACACAGGTGATGAGTATTGCAAGGACCTGAAATTTCGAACTGGGTTTAGGGCAATGGTAATACCATAAAAAGTGAAATAAATAAAAAGATTATATGTGTGTGCACTTCCATGGGCCCTAAGATACACAGAGAATAATGGATGAGATGAACAGAAAAGAGCTACTGGAAAACAATTTTAATTTTTTAAGTTTAATTAAAAATCCCGTCTGGTCAGATGAAACTGTGTGGAAGGCCAACTACTGCAACAGGCAATCCTGTCACCTTATCACTTCAAAGGGAACAGCCAAGAACTCAGGAGACCACCTCGTTCCTGCTGTTCCAGTAATAACATGATAAACTTCTCCGGAACTCCTCCAAGGACAAAGAATGAGATAATAATAACCACTCCATGTCCATGACATAGGACTAGTAAATCTCAGTTAGCAGAAGAAAATGGCTAATAGATACATAAAGAAACATTCACATTCTTAGACATAAAGGAAATACAAATCAAAAGTATACTAAGATTCCATCACACCCCAGTCAAAATGGCAATCATCAAGAAAACAAAGAACCACAAATGCTGGTGAGGATGGAGTGTGGGAAGGCCTTTAAATGCTGCTGGTAAGAATGTGAACTAGCACAACCACTCTGGAAATCAGCATGAAGGTTCCTCAAAACTAAAAGATTTACTTTATTGCAAATAAAAAGCATGGGACCTATGTAGTATATGTCTGAGACAAGCAGAAACGGTCAGATAAGTTGATGTTAGGCGAAATGGACCCCAAGATAAGGATTCAAATGTTCTTTCTTGAGATTGTTTCTAACATACTTATAAGATGATTTCTTTGTTGCTTTGTATGTCCCTCCCCCACGGTACATCCCCTGATTTCACTGTATTTGATGTTGGTATACTTTGTGGAGGGGAAGGGAAAAACTTTGTTTAAATGGGGATACAGGTGGACCCACTGCAACAATGAGATGTACAAGATGTTATGTTGAAAAATGAACTTTACAACTTTGGAGGGGAGAGAGAAGGTGGAAAGGGATGGGAAGGGAAGGGGAAACAAAGGGGGAGGCAACAATGCTTGATAAGAAATGTACTCATTACCTTGCCCCTGTAATTGTAACCCCTCTGTACGGTATTTTCACAATAAAAAAAGATTTACTTTATGACCCTATGCTCCTGGACATATTATCAATACACATCAATATACAAGAAAGACACCTTCATGTCCATGTTTTTAGCAACTCTGTTCACAACAGCCAAGCTATGAAATCAGCTTAACTGTTCAACAAGCCAAGAAAATATGGTCCACATATTACATGAATTATTATAAAAATGAAATTGTCATTTACAGGAAAGTAGGTTGAACTGAAAATCATCCTGTTGAGCAAGACAAACTCAGAAAGCCAAAGATCACATTTCTGATCATTTGTGGAATCTAGACTCTTAAAATACTTTAAAAATAAAGGATTGTTTGGAGGAATGAGGGGAAGGATATAGGAAAAAATAAGAATTATAGAGAACAAATAATATAAATTGCCCCTATATTAAAAAAATTCTAGCATACTGTTGGGGAACTAATCATCCAAAACCTTTACAGTTCTCCACAGTATGTCATCAAAGTTTGTTAACAAAGCTGCTGCTGTTACTAGCACCCCTCGCAGGCTGATAAGAAAGGACTTAGCAGAGTCACTGTTTACAACTGCCAGGGTTCACAAAATAAAGTATCCCCCCCCCCAAAAAAAAACCACCATCTAAATATAACAAATGTTAAGCATTGTAGAGAGAAAAAAATGCTAAATACACTTGAATATTTTTGTTCAAGTTCTGGGGCTTGAACTCAGGGTCTGGGCTCTGTCCCTGAGATTCTGTGCTCAAGACTAGTGCTCTATCACTTAAGATACAGCTCCACATCTGGCTTTTTTGGTATTTTATTGCAGATAAGAGTCCCATGGAATTTCTTGCCTGGACTGGCTTTGAGCAGCGATCCTCAGATCTCAGCTTCCTGACTAGCAAGGATTATGGCTGGAGACACCAGTGACTGGCTTAGTGACTGTTTAATGAAACACATTTAATACATTTCATATATGTGGCAAAAGAGACTTTTTATTAAAAATCTAGAAGTTTGCTAGGCAAGCCGCTATATTCCTTAACTCCAAGCATTTGGGAGGCTAATGTAGAAGTGTAAGTTTAGAGGCCAGACTGAACGAAGTAGTTAAAGACATGTCTAAAAATGAAAACTACCAATCCCCTCACAACAACACAAAACAAATCCTTTCAAAATAATGAAACAACAAAATCCTAAAAACTCCAATGTATAAATAAATGAAAACTAAAAACATAGAGCATTATTTGAGATTTCAAAAACAAGCTAGAGTTTTACCATCATTTGTATATAATGTATATATATATATAGATTATTGTATGTGTGCCTGTAAGTATATGTATGTGTGATATTTCCACCATAACCATAGCCACAAAAATGAAATGTATTAAATGCTTTTCATTAAACATGTATTCGAGCCAGTCACTGGTGTCTCCAGCCATAATCCTTGCTAGTCAGGAGGCTGAGATCTGAGGATCGCTGCTCAAAGCCAGCCCAGGCAAGAAATTCCATGGGACTCTTAACTCCAATAAAATACCAAAAAAGCCAGATGTGGAGCTGTTTCTCAAGTGATAGAGCACTAGTCTTGAGCACAAAATCTCAGGGACAGAGCCCAGACCCTGAGTTCAAGCCCCAGAACTTGAACAAAAATATTCAAATGTATTTAGCATTTTTTCTCTCTACAATGCTTAAAATTTGTTATATTTAGATGGTGGGGTTTTTTTTGGGGGGGATACTTTATTTTGTGAACCCTGGCAGTTGTAAACAGTGACTCTGCTAAGTCCTTTCTTATCAGCCTGCGAGGGGGGCTAGTAACAGCAGCAGCTTTGTTAACAAACTTTGATGACATACTGTGGAGAACTGTAAAGGTTTTGGATGATTAGTTCCCCAACAGTATGCTAGAATTTTTTTAATATAGGGGCAATTGCTGTTATTTGTTCTCTATAATTCTTTTTTCTCCTATATCCTTCCCCTCATTCCTCCAAACAATCCTTTATTTTTAAAGTATTTTAAGAGTCTAGATTCCACAAATGATCAGAAATGTGATCTTTGGCTTTCTGAGTTTGTCCAGCTCAATCCACTTCTCCTTTGCTGCTAGGAGAGTCATGCAGTGTCCATGTTGCAAGCCCCAACCAACTGAACATAAACAAAAGTGACTTCTGCTTTTATGCATTTTCTGCTGTCATACAATAAATTACCACAAATCTGTCAACTTAAAACAATATCCATTTATTTAGCTCACAGTTCTACAAATCAGAAGTCTGGGCCAACTCAACAGGACTCTATGTTCAGGGTATGACAAGGTCAAAGTCATGGTGCTGCAAACTGGATCCCTGTTCTTTCCCCTTTTCCAATCAGGTTGTTGACAGAACCCAGGTCTTTAAGGCTGTGCATCTGAAGTCCCCACCTGCTCTACTGGCATTATTCAAGACTTGTTCTTTGCTCCTAGAGGCTCTCTGCTCTCCCAAGACCCCTCTACCTTCACAACTGCATGGCCAATCCAGCTCACTGCGCAAACTGTTGGTATGGACTGGTGTATTGTTCCACACATGAAAAAATAAATCAGAATGCTCAGAATGTACAGAGTTCAGCACTGTACTGCAAACACTCCATTCATTTTCCTCTATTTATCTGACCAATTTATGCTGAAGGCATGCTGCCATTCACCAAATCTACATTTTTTGCTTTGCTCCATAAATTAAGCACTGCACATCTGCCTTACTTTGGGGGTCTCAGGCACATTTTCATAGAACTAACAGTAGTAAAAGCAGCAGCAGATCATACAACAACTGAATCAGCACTGATCATTTAGACAAAACTGCGGGCAACGCAGGACTGTCTGAGAGTTTCTTTGTACCAAAGGAGCTGTGTGGAAATGTATGTGTGGGAATTTAAATTTTTGTTTAAGAAATTTATTGTATCTATTTTGGCATTTATGTGCATATTTATTTTCTGAGCACCTGCATAAATCAAATAAATAGAATAGTAATTAAAAACTTCATATAATGATAAGGAGTTTAATGTAATTACAATCTCTGACTGCCCCTTCTGCTAACAGCCAGGGAAAACACCCTGTTTTTAGAAGGCTTCTCCTCCTCTTGTGTTACATCATGTAAGTGCATTGTAAATAATGTAATGCAACATTCTTGGAAATGACATCGCCTTATACCCAGGTTGCACTCATACTCAAAGGGCAGAGACTATCTATACAGAACTACAGTCATTAAAAGTCTTTGTATTTTGCCTCCATAACCCTCTTTCAGACTTGGCTGTAAAGATCACCCATGTTTTCTCAGACTTTCCCTCCTTATACAGTCTTGAAAACCACATGCTAAAGATAGCAGAATCCATCCAGGACTCCTGAAGTAAATAACAGGAAACAGAGGGAAAGGAGTCAATCAACAAAAGCCAGTTAAGAATTCTTGATTAAGCCATAAAGTCTACATCAATGCAACCAAGGTATGTAATGTTGAGATGAATGCAACCAAAGTCTACTGGGGTAAAGTTGGTTTGAGAACATTTCGACTGTGATAATCGGCTATGGAACTGACAAGAAGAAATCAGACCTGACATCTGAAAAGTTTTTGAAAGAACTTTATTGCCCAAATTAGCCTTCAGACATGCATAAAGTCTGTGCATGCAACACAAACATTAAATTTAAATAAGCAAGAAACTGAATGAAACATCATACAGCTCCCCAGAAGCCACACTCTTGGGTACTCTCATTAGATCTGGCCAAAAAGAAGAAGAGGAACAGAAGAGTTTTTCCCAGATTGCAGAACCAGGGTAAAATAAAATAAAGTAAAAACCAAGGCATTTCTTTCTCCAGGGTTGGGGATTTCATAAGGCCTACCCAGCAGGATGGCAGCACTCTTAGATGCCTACCATTTTTTGCCTTCCAAACAGGAGTGTTCTCTGTGGATAATATCCTGTACATTTAAAATATGGACATATGGTCTGTGACACGAGTCTATACCTTATACCTAAGTGTTGGGGTATTTCTTAGCATTATAGAACTGGCCCAACATGGGACTATGGAGACAGCTGTTTTGATTTTAAGCACTACTTCTACCTATTCATATATTGTAAGTCAGAAAAGGTGAGAAAATATCACCTAAGGGTCCTTCAGAAGCCTAAGTGTCTAAGAAATCTTCTAGGTGTTCTTCCAAAGTGGTACAGGTAGCTTTCCCCATACTGACCCCACACACTGTACACCCAACTCACGCCTACCCACACTAAACACAATTTAACTGGGGAGAGGGGAGATAGACTATGAAAAAGCAATCACATTTTTATATCCAGAATTTAGGAGTATAAAATGTTCATTGAAGTTACTTCCTAAAGCACTAAATATCTGAAGAGACTTTGAATGGCAGGAGAATATTTTGTTGACAGTCTGCAAAAGACTTGACAGGTTTTCACTATCATGACATTTTAATAGGTATAGCTATTATAAAAGCTCTCTTAGCCATCCTTTTTTTAATCCATTAAATACCATACAAATCACTCTTAAGCATCTGAGCTCCTACATTTGATCAGGGATACAAATAAAATCTAGACCAAAACTCACTGAGAAAGGTTGCAGTGTAAAAGTTTTAAACTTCATATTCTGTCTCCTACTGCTTCAGCATCTTCATTTACATAAACGGTGTGCCTGCCCCAGTGACTGCACATGCAGTGTGATAAATTTCGCCCCATCACAAGTTCCCCTCTCTGCCTTCCCCAGACATGACCTAGTAACAGACGTACCCATTTCTGATCTACTCCACGGTGATGCCAAAAAAGGCACACACCTACAGGTCTTCCTTCACTTTCCTCAGCTCCCCACCTCCTCACGCTGTTCTCTCAATGTCCCCCGAACACCACACACACACACACACACACACACACACACACACACACACACACACACACACACACAATGTGGTTTCCTTTCCATCTCACTAAGATCTAAAAGTAAAACCATTTTCTTGAGCCTCTCCTGTGTCCCTTCTTGTGACCACACCTGGCTGACCATTTTATTTGAAAAGGAATACAAGAAGAGCAAAAAAAGGAAAATGGAAAAAGAGGACATCAAGAAATCCATTGATCCTTTATCCATCTAGTATCTTACCTTATCTAGTATCTTGGCCTTCAATTCAGAAGGATGTTCCTCCCAGGAAGTCCCATTAGGTATCCACTTTAAACCCTGGAGCGATTCTCATAGGCCACCTTCTGTCCAGTTCTCATTAGTCTCAGTCTCTCCACTTCCCCAAGCTACCATTCTAAAGAGAGCCCTCATGCTGCCTGAGATTGGGACTCTACAGAAAACACAGTCTTGAAGAACACAGTCTGCAGAATTTGGGCCATCTCCCTGAAGGTTAAATGGTTCACAAAACAGTCATGTCTTGCCATTGAGAAGATGCTTTTATTTTTTTTCCATATAGACAGAAACCAAAATTCATAGAACCTCAATTTAAAACATTAAAGAATTTTATAAAGGAGTAACCCCTCTGTACAGTGTGTTCACAAAAAAATAAAAATTAAAAAAAAGAATTTTAAAAAGGAAATGTTTGCAAAGAAGAAGACTCAGTCCTAAAAAAATAATTTCAATCACTTGCTAGTTTCAAATCACAAATCCCACAAGTTTATTGCCAAGGTATCAGGAGAGCTACAGGCCATTACTAACTTTTTACATAATCTAAGTTATCCTTCTCATACAGGCATGGCACTGACCTGCACTATCTTTGTCAATCCTAAACGATTTCTTATATTTCATTGCCCCAAAACTAATTTGGAGAAGAATGCATTTTCATCAGACATTCTGAGCCCCATAGCAGAGCTGATGCAGTAAGGACTGTTATACTGTTCCTTTCTCCCCTGAAAACACGGTCAAGTTTTGCACAGCAGTTGTATTTCTGTGTGAAGGACAGGCATTAGGAACGGCTTTAAGAAGCTGGTGGTAGATTGCAAGACTTTTGCGTATAAAAATGTGGCATATAGGCTGGGTAGGTGGCTCACACTTACGATGCCAGGTTCTGGGTACTGAGAAGCTGGAGTTCAGGAAGACAGCAGTTCAAAGCCAACCAAGGCCAAAATAAAAAAGTTACCAAAACCCAATTTCAACCAATAAACATGTATGGTGACATGTATCTATGATCCTAGTTACATGGGAGGCATGGGGTGGAAAACTGAAGTGCCAAAGCACAAGCAAAAACTTAGGGCCCTATTTACCCAAATGTCTACAAACAAGACCACACTAAAGCTACCAGCACAACTATGTTTATTGCAGCATTATTTACCATAGCTAAGATATGGAACCAACCCAGATGCCCTTCAGTAGATGAATGGATCAAGAAAATGTGGTATATATACACAATGGAATTCTATGCCTCCATCAGAAAGAATGACATTTCCCCACTTGTTAGGAAATGGAAAGGCTTGGAAAAAATTATATTAAGTGAAGTAAGCCAGGCCCAAAGAAGCATAGGTCCCATGGTTTCCCTTATTTGCAATATCTAGTATAGGTATGAGTCAAGCAGAAAAGGTCAGATAATGTGATGTTAGGAAAATGAACCCTTAAATATGTATTTTAATGTTTTCGTTTCTTTCATGCATATGTTTCTAACGCATTTATAAGATTATTTCTTTGTTGCTTTGTATGTCCCTCCCCCACAGTGTAACCCCCGCTTTCACTATATTTGATGTCAGTATAACATGTGGAGGAGATGGGGACAAACAAGTCGTTTAAGGATTCAGGTGGACCTGTTGCAACAATGAGAAGTACAAAATGTCATGTCAAAACCAGCTTTACAATGTCGGTGGGGGGGGGGAGGGGGTATAATTGGGTGGGGGGAGGGGGGAGGCTGGGAAGGGAGGTGAAGGGTAAACAAAGGAGGAGGCTGCAATGCTTGGTAAGAAATGTATGCATTATCCTGCCCATGTAATTGTAGCCCCTCTGTACAGTATGTTCTCAAATAAAATAAAATAATATTAAAAAAAAAATACTTAGGGCCCTAACTAAAAAATGGCTAAAGCAAAAAAAGGGCTGTGAGTATAGCTCAAGTAGCAGAGCACCAGCCTAGCAAGTCCAAGGCCTTGAATTCAAACCACAGTATTGCCAACAATCATGTGGTTTTAGAAAATATAGGAAATGGAAAGACTTGGAAAAAATTATATGAAGTGAAGTAAGCCAAGCCCAAAGAAACATTGGTCCCATGGTTTCCCTCATTTGCAATATCTAGTATATGTCTGAGTCAAGCAGAAAAGGTCAGATAAGGTGATGTTAGGGAAATGAACCCTAAGATATGTATTCAAATGTTTTTTTTCTTTCATACGATTGTTTCTAACGCATTTATAAGATTTTTTTTTTTGTTGCTTTGTATGTCCTTCCCCCACAGTATAATCTCTGCTTTCACTGTAAAAAAAAGAAAATATACTGCCCAATGACAGATCTGCCAAGGAGCCCTGAGGTGAGCAGTAAGCCACACTCAAGATTGTAAAAGCAGGGCTGGGAAGGTGGCTCAGTGGTAGAGCGCTTGCCTTGCATGCATGAGGCCCTGGGTTCCATTCCTCAGCACCACATAGCAGAAAAAAAAGCCAGAAGTGGCGCTGTGGCTCAAGTGGTAGTGAAGAGCTAAGGGACAGTGCCCAGGCCCAGAGTTCAGGCCCATGACCAGACCCAAAAAAAAAAAAAGATTGTAAAAGCAGCAGCAATTTCACCACTTAGAGAAAGTAATTAAGGACGTGAGATTAAAAAAATAAAGTTATAACGGAGTGTATATTTACATACTTAATAAGTTTAACATCTCTCACCTAATAAATGCATACACAGTTTTATATAACATTTTCTTAAACAAAGCATCTATAAGACAGCATTTTAAATGTCATGAAAGCATGAAGAAATCAATTAAAACAGAAAGGTGTACAACACCAACGTAATTAAATTTTCCCAGATGAAGAATCTGAGTATGACAACAAGCACATACCACATGGTACCACTATGCACAGTCCACCAGAATGATGTTTGTCACTTAAAACAATCAGAAGACATGGTCTACAGTAAGAGCTATGATTTGAATGTGTCTTCCAAGAGTTTGTATGTCATAACCTTGATTCTTGAGCACAGAAGAGTTGGAAAAAGGGCCTGGTAGAAGGTGTTTGGACCATAGGGGCAGAGTCCTCATGCATAGATTAATATTAGCTTTACTTACATGAGCAGTTCACATGCTAAGAGGAGTAGAGAACACAACTGGCAAAGTGAGTTGCAAAAATGTGAGAAGTCCCTTGTGTTTTGCCTCCCAAACCCATTCACTCACTTGAGTTCTGCAATGAGTTGAAGCAGCACAGTCTTCATCAGACATGGCCACCAAGTCTCAAAATCATGAGCCAAAATACACCACTTTAATGAATTACTCCAGCTTAGCTACATCTAATAGCAATAGAAAATGGACTAAGACAGTAGATGTATGCCTTAGTTCAGGCTACTATCACAAAACACCATAAGCTGGGTAACTTACCAATAATGGAAATTTACTTCTCATAGTTCTGAGGTCTCCAGAAGAGTAAGATCAGAACACTAGAGGACTCCGTGGCTAGTGAAAGCTAGTGATGTTTCAAAAGGATGGCCCTCATTACCATGCCCTCCCAGTCACATGAGGGTGGAGCACTCCCTGCAACTTCACAGTCGGGCACTAATTCCATTCCTGAGGGCTGAGTCCAAAGGACTTAATCACCTCCTAAAGCCATCAACTCCTACTATGTCATTAGCAATTAAGTTTCAAAATGTCAGAGAAGGAAGGAGTGGCATTGTCCGAAAGGAAATGATATACTCTTTATCTGACTTATGTAACTGTAACTCTTTTGTATATCACCTTTATAATAACAATTTAAAAAGCATGAGTTTGAGGTGAGAACACATTTGGACCATAACAAGATTCCTATCAAACTGACTTAAAAAAACAAAAAAGAAAAAGCATATGTCTGCCACACACGGAAAGAGAAAATTACATTCTTTACAGATGGAAATGTCCTTCTACTGTGAAGTCAATAATTAAACAGAATGACTTTCCTTGAAAATGGGACACTGAAGTGAAGATCAGGCCAAACTGGAATAGAATTCTCAATCCAATATGACTGGTGTCCTTATAAAATATGCAAATTTGGTTTTAGGGAAAAATAAAAGAGAATGCCAGTGCATGTGAAAACAAGATACATCCAAGAGATGGATCCACAAGACAAGCAAAGCCAATGACTGCCACTGAAACTCCAGGGACTGGAAGATAGGCCTGAAGTAGATCCTTCTCAAACAACACAACTCTGTGACCTTGAACTCAAACATCAAGCATCTCCAAAAATATAAACAGAGCTGGTATGCTGCTTGAGCCACTCAGTTTGTGGTACTTTATTACAGAAATTCTATGAAATTAATATAAACCATATAGAATTAATATGAAATATTTTATTCTGAATATAATTTCTAGAAAGAATTGCTAGAAAGAACACATAATCTATCCAGAAATATGTCCACATCAAAGGCATGGTAGATGAAGTCTAAAGCCCATGTTTTGTACAAGGGTCATGTTAACAGAAACCAGAGTTATTTTTCCCTAAGGTGCTTCATGTTTAAACAAGTGAGAAAAATGTGATTATTGCTTGATGAAATGGAATCTCAGAATAAAACAGAAAAGTGAATTTGCTCTGTTTTGCAGCTTTAAAAAACCTTATTTACTTCAATAATATGGTTCATTATATCTTTATGAACAGTTGCTCATAAAGTGCACTAAATTAATAAAGTACACTAAATAAGATGATGAATTTCACCATTTGAATTACCATTGGGCTGAAAGGATTTCCTCAGTAATAAATTTCATTTGGCAAGAGCATTTCTCACCTCCAAATAGTAAAGGTATCAAAATAACTGTTGGCAAAGGGGGAAAATCATCAGTTCTAATATAAGACAACAGTTGTGACATATGTTCATCAGAAACTCCCAATCAGTGATACAAACACTGAAGATATACTGCTCTATTAATGTAAATGCCACTCCTCATTAGCATAAACAAAAAGCTTAATCCCAAGGAGATGAGAAACATTTGTCTTCTACTCATAACAGAAGTTATACTCTTCAGCAGGTCAGTTCACAGACAAAAATACTTCAAGGTCCAAAGCTCCTACTAGGGATGAAATTAGATTCCTGAAACAGGCCTGGGAAACATGACTTATAAAAGTAGGACTTGACTATTTCCCTCATATCTCTGTGGCACGCAAACATTAACACTGGCTTTATAGGCCCTCCAACACACACACACACACACAGGAAGACTAACCTTTGCCTTAAGTTTTCTAAGATTGGGCTCCAGCAAGTCATGAATAAGAGACTGTGTGTACTTCACCTTCAAAATAAAAGACTTTTCAGTAAAAAGAAAAAAATGACACTATAATTCTGAATTTGGATTCAGAGTGATAAATGGCCATCTTATCCTAAACAAACTTCCTCCAACCACATAAAATGTTCTACCATACTGAAATTCAAAATGCCATTCCAAACTTTAGAGATACATATAACTTCAAGATTTAACCCAACTGGAGCTATAACAGTTATAGGTTAGCAAAGCTAAAAATTATACCTTCAATATTTTCCTCATGCCTCATTATTATTAGGATAATATTTTATCCTAAGGAAATTGCCCTCAATGTGAATAGTTATCATTTAAAGCACATCTTAGGTGTATGCTGCAAACTCAGTGACTCCCACACCAACTCTGAGAAATGAATGTTATCCTCACTTTAGCAAGGACAGTGCAGACACCAACTTGCTCAAGGTCAGATAGCAAGAGTGGGATGCAAATCTCAGTCCTTCCGTTTAAAAGCTCCTAACTTCTTGTGGGAGCGGAGATATAGAGAGAGGGAGAGACCGAGAGAGACAGAAATGGGTGTATGTTGATTAATTCAAGGCCTTGTTTACAGAAGAGACTTGAAATTTTAAAAAGGTTGGGAAAAACAAAAGTCCTGCAAGAATCCTGGGCATTATGTGTGTTGGTTTCATAAAACTAAAGGAACTTGAAGTATAAAATGTATTAGAAGCCTTCCTAACTAAAATCAATGGTGCATTTTGCCCAAAAGGTCACTGAAAAATATGGTAAGAAGCATTTTTACGAAAACAGCTTTCTTGATTTCATTAGTTTTCCAGGTATTAACTAATTCTTGAAACACAAGACTATGGAGATAGAAATGATGCATTTGCCTGAAAACACACAGAATATATGAGATGAATTTCCCACTCCATCAACCCACCGAACTTAACCAAGGTTCTAGAAAACACAATCTGCACCTATTCTGTATGCTCTCCAATAGAGCTGTGCTAGCCTGGCACAAACCTCACTGCTTCTGATAAATTACCAGAACACTCAGTATTAATTAAGGCAGGTCGGGGGGGGGGGGGGAGAATTTAAGACTAAATTATGGGGGGGGGGAGTTAAATCAACTAAGTCCTTTGCTAAAGATCTCTTAAACGTGAGCCAATTTTAGAATTAAAAGCAAAAAAGGCTATCCCACACCTTATGTAAGAAATAGGTCACCTCGTGAAGTACTCCTTCATCTTTCCTTCTGTAAAATTCACCTGAGTCCAATGAGATGATTACAATGTGAGCCCTGTTCTGCCATAATCACAATCCATTAACCCTATTGTAAAAACACAAAGCCAAACCAAACCAAACTCGAGCACTCTGGGAGGTGGAAAGCAACATCCCAAACTGCACGACGCTGAAGTTTTCTACCATTTGGTGCTACCTCGGCCGCCAAAATGTTCACGACCCAGAGCCCTGTGGTCCAGCCTTGGTCTGCGGGAAGTTTCCCCGGGAGTTCTCCTGGGAAAAGTTGGAGGGCTGCGCTCGGGCGCAGGCCGCCGGGTCCTCCAGTCCCGGGAGCCCCGGGGGGTGAGGCGGGGAGCCCGCCCCGCGCGCCCGCCCCGCAGCCGCCCCCCCCCCGCGCCCCTCCGCCCCGGCGCGGGCATCCATCCCCGCCAGCGCATCCCAGGGCCGCCCGCGCCCCGGCACCGCAAGGTCACCGGGGAAGAAGCGACTTTACATAATCTCCCGCCCGGCCGGACACCTGCGCTGCGCGCGCGCGCGCGGCGGGGCCGCTGCGGTGCCCTCCCCGCAGCGCCGGCCCGGGGTGGGGGGGACGCCGGGGACCCGGGGCACGGGGCGGGGGGAGGATGCGGGGCGCGGCTGCTCCGGGCGCGGCGCCGGGGCCAGGGTCCCCGCCCGAGGCTCCCACGCGCCCCCCGCGGCCCCGCCGGGGACCGCGGCTCCCCGACACACCTGTCACGCGCCTTACCTGCGTGGCTTTGTGGAACTGCTTCTTCAGCCCGGCCACCGACATGGTGCGGGAGGACGCGCGGACGCGGGCAGCTGCGGGTGCGGAGCGAGAGGGCCGAGCCGGGCGGCGCGCTCGCCGGGCCGCCGCCGCTGGTGCCGCCGCCGGGGCTGTGGGCGCGGGGGCGCAGAGCCGAGCCGGCGCGGGCTCGTGCGGAGAGACACCCTGACGTCAGGGGCGGGTGATGCGGCCTCTTAAAGGGGACGCGGGAAGCCCCGCCCCGGACGCGGGGCTGGCCCCGCAGGTGCCCGGGCGCCCCGTACCTGGGCCCTGGGCGGCTGACGCGGGCGTCTGGTTTGCCCCGCAGCCGCCCCCCGGCCAGAGGTGCCAGAGGTGCCAGAGGTTGGAGGCGATCCCGGCCCCGCCCGAGGTGTGGCCCGTGCCCGGGAGGACGGCGGGGCACAGGTCCCGCGGCTTGGCCGTCAGGGCAGCAGTCAGCAAGACGCAGGTGACTCGCCGGCTCCCAGGTAGCCGCAGTGGCGCTGCCTGCCGACCGCCCTGCTGCCCTTTGAGCCGAGCCCTCTGCAGCCTGCAGAGGAGTGGCGGTGTGTGCCTTGCCCTGCGTGGTTGGCCACGGGGAACACCGCCCTGCGCTGGCTTCTCTGCCACTTAAGCCTCTATCACCTTACAAAAAGCCAACTTTTTTTTTTCTAGTCTGATATAACCACTGAAAAAAGAAAAGAAAAAAAAAAAATTAAGGCCAAACAGGTACGCAGAATGGAACTGAGGTATTAATGACTACAGTAAATCCCAGCCGGCCTGTGTAAAAGCCTGGAGCGGCGATCTGAAAATTAAACTAAAAGCAGAAGAACTAGGGGTGTGGCTCCAGTGGTGCAGTGCTTGCCTAGCGAGCATGAGGGAGCACCCCACCCCCCACCCCCAAAAAAGAGCCCATTGCTCAGGTCTTGTGTCTAACCCAGCTTTTCAGTAGGCTGAAATCTAAGTATAAGGTTCAAATACATGAGGTTTCTATCTCCAATTAAACACCAAAAAGTCAGAAGTGAAACTGTGGCTCAAGTGGAAGACTACTAGACAGGCCCCAGGCACTGAGGAAAGAAAAGAGAAAAGAAGGAAGGAGAAGAATGAAAGAGAAAAGGAGAAAGAAAGAAAGAAAGAAAGAAAGAAAGAAAGAAAGAAAGAAAGAAAGAAAGAAAGAAAGAAAGAAAGAAAGAAAGAAAGAAAGGAGAGAGAGAAAGGAAGAAGGAAGGAAGGAAGCAAGGAAGGAAGGAAAGGAGGGAGGGAGGGAGGAGCGGAGGGAGGGGAGAGGAGAAAAGAAAGGGAGAGGGAGGAAGGGAAGGAGGGAGAAGGAAGGAAGGAAGAGAAGAACTTGAATGTAAACTTGATATTTCTGCAATTATGGTAGTGGACTAACTAACATATAAAGTCAAAAGGCAGGATACTAAGTTGTACAAATACATCTGTAACAAATATACATAGCTGCACTAAAACGAAACTGGTGCAATTAGGTTACAGGAGCAGAGCAACAGTAGCTGCCTCCTCTGCACTGGAAATTAATCACTGGTTTTTTCCCATGGGAAAGAACTGAATGCTTCCCCCACATGGGGACCAATGAGATAAGGAGGACACACCAGAAGGACAAAAGCCAAGATGAGAAGCCAAGAATGAATAAAAAGACAGCATGATGCTGATGGCTCGTGTCTGTAATCCAAGCTACTCAAGAAGCTAAGATCTGAGATTGTGGTTCAAGTCCAGCCCCGGCAGGAAAGTCCATGAGACTTCCCCCCCCCCAAAAAAATACAAAAAAAAAAGAGCCAGATGTGGAGCTGTGGTAATGTGTGGTACAGTGAGCTGTGGCTCAAGTGGGAGAATGCCAGCCTTGAGCAAAAAAAGCTCGGGGCAAAGTAGTTCCATGCCCTGAGTTCAAGCCCCAGGACCAGCACAAGAGAGACTTTATTTATCTCCACTGCCCTGCTGCCTTGTAGGAAGCAGGGTCCCTTCAACCTTCTAGCCCTGCTGTCAAATACAAAGTTGTTCTTACTATAGCACTTCTTAACTGGGGAGGCAAGAACACGGGGACTTGTGACTCCCTCTGCAGAAGAAGTGAACAAAAGACCTTCAGTGTGGTTGGTAGTCCTTCACAAACTCCTAGTAGTGTAGTGGAGACACTGTAGCAAATCATAGCTAAGGTAGGAGGGAAATAAACTGTAATGTCATGATAGAAAATGTAACTGTTGGCTTAAGTAGCACAAACTCTTCTTCTACAAGATAGTTGTAGTCTGTCAGCCTGGATCCAAAGTGAGAATAAAAGCAAGGTAGGTCCCATCTGATGCCCAACAAACATGAGCATGAGTGACAAAGAAAACTGTCATGTTCCTCTGTTTGCTAGGAAATATTAATATAAACTTTTCCCCTGTTTTTCCAACTTTCAAAATGCTGAAATAAGGATACAGGTTGACCCATTGTAACAATGAGCTATACCAGACACTATGTTGAAAACGAACTTTACAACCTAGGGGAGGGGAGAGGGAGGAATTGGGGAGGTGGGGAGGGAATGGATGGTAAGAGGAAAACAAAGGAGGAGGTAACAATGCTCAATAGGAAATGTACTCATTACCTTGCGCATGTAACTGTAACCCCTTTGTACAGCATTTTTACAATAAAAAAAAATATTTTTAAAAAACGTTTTCACCTGGCATTGGCAGCTCCTACCTGTGATCCTAGCTACTCAGGAAACAGATCAGAGAATTGTGGTTTGAAGCCATCCCTGGCAGAAAAGTCTTTGAGAAGCACTACACCAATCAGCCAACAAAAAGCCAAAAGGAGAGAGGATGTGGCTCATATGGCAGAGCTTCAGCCTTGAGTGAAAAAGCTCAAGATCCTTAGTTCAAGCACCAGTGTTGGCACCTACACATACCCACTAAATAAATAAAACTAATAAAGTTTTCCCATTACTTGTATAATACCAAAAGTATCTTGTAACTTGGATTTACCATAGTCACTGACCTATACAATAGAACATATTCAGAGAAGGATAAATTGGTTGAAGCTATCAACAAATAGAGCAATTAATGTACAAAGTGAAGGGTTTAGGATTTGTGAGTTCTAGTCTCTACCTTGAAATGGGGATCTAAAAATTGTCTTCTGAGCTTTGCATACTGAACCCTAAATTAAACAGAAGCTAATCTCTACTTTTCCCTGGTTCTTCATCCTGTAACATAAAAGGTCTATGCTGTTAAGCTTCAAAGGGAAAAAATACTTCAGCGCTTCAAATCCTTTTGAATCCATTGTTAAAGCCCTTGCTAACTCTTCTATCTCACCTCAATCAAGTGTTTGTATTGAAGACACATTGATACCTGTGAAAACCTTTGAGATGTTACCTTGGAAAGAATTGCTGTGATCCTCCTACTGTCAGGGCTTATTGCAGGAAATGTTGGGGGATGGTGGAGAAAGCTGCCAAGATAGGCATGGACTGGACTTTGAACTCCAGGAAGTTTCCAGAAAACCCTTTTATGGATGTTATGAGTATGTAGTGAGGCTTGAATACAAGGGGCCAAGTGCATCAGGCACAGAAAAATCCCAAGCATAGGTGCCCTGTTGAGAGAGAGTGAGCAAGAAAGTGTGTGTGTGTGTGTGTGTGTGTGTGTGTGTGACAGAGAAAGAGAGAGAGAGCAAGAATAGAGAGAAAGAGAGAGAGAGAGGGGGAGAGGGTGGGAGGAAGTCTATAGCTACTCTGTAGAGGGAAATCAGAAGCCAAATGCAGGGAAAAGGGACTCAAAGATCAAAAATGTTGTTGTTGTTGCCCCATTGTCTGCTGAGATCAACTGTCTGTAATACGTAAATAAACCTACCTCTGCTCAAAAAAGCCCCAATTAAATGTAACTTCTACCAGCCCCTTCTCACTAGCTGGGCAATAAATTCATAGTCAGCAATAATTCCACCACATCATGCATACACTATTTCTACTTGCATTATGTTAAAGCATCTGGCAAATACCTCACTCCAGACCACTAGTTTGCACAGAGATGCCGCATTCCTGCCTAATGCAGTTCATAAGGCTCCTCCTTCAAGGAAACAGAGGGAAATAGCTATTCCCTCAGTGTCTGGTGGACCTGGTTGTCACTCCTCTGGTTGGTACAATAGCAGACTGCTCCAGAATTCATATGTAAATGGCACAAGCCATTTACAGCTATGCAAAGGCATTAAATCCCAATGTCTCATTTTTACAGATGGGAAAACAGAGGTAATTCAAAAAAAATAACTTAGGTCACCCTTACTTTCTTACTCTAGCCACATTGGGTCTGACCACATTTGCTAACCACCTTGGGTCTGATGTTCACCAGCCCTTACAGATAACTATACATGAAAACCTGGACTGTGTACGACCCAAACAGTAGTTCTGATGTGAGTGGCACTTAGGATTTCACACCTTTGGATGCTCCCAGGAACATTGGCCCCACTCCTAGACATGAGAAATCAAGGGACCACCCTCATTTTCCTGCTTCCAGATTGGTCACTTACCATTACTTTCAAACACATACATCTGCACACTTGGTGAGGGGGGCATGTTGGAGGTAGAGTGTATGGGATTCTCTCCTCATGACACCGGGCCTTGCTTCTTTCCCACCTAGTCTTCTTCCAGAGTTCAGGGGCCCCTACCTGGAAAATGCTTCCTTTTTATTTAACTAAACTCTATTAGCTCAATCACAGAGGAGGCAGAGAAGAGATTTACCCAAATGAGTGACTCACATAACACTCAGTTACCTGGGCTGTAGTCATAACTTAAATCTGAGACTGGAATGCATCCATCTTCCCCACCCAAATCCTGACATCTCCACAACCCATCTCCAATGTCTTTTCTTTCAAGCTCCCCATCTTTCATTTTTGAAGCCTCAGAACCCTGATGGTGCATCTCCGCTGTGAACTGAGTTTAATATCCATTTTAGAAAACATATAGAGTCGGGTTCTTTACCTCTTTAAAGCAGAGTCTTGTCCAGACCTTTATAACTCAGCTGATAATGCAGATACCCATTAGTTATGGGCTAATAGAAAACTTTAAAGCCTAGACTTTTATAAGGCTAGGTCCAGCAGTGGGAAAGACTGTCCCCATCTGCAGAAACTGCTCAGCGGTTCTCTTTGATAGTCCCTCAGCAGTGAAACATGGCTGTCAAGGTCCCATCAATCTTCAGAGTTCCTGAGGTCCTTCCTATATTTCTCTGCATTTCAGTCAGGCAAAATCCCTCTCTGTTGCTTATAGTCAACCAATTGTGAAGCTTCCCCTGCCCCTCCACTAGTAATATTCTAATCTGGATGCCCTTTCTCATTTGACTGCAACTCAAATACAGAGATACAGAAATACATAGTTCCTGCTAATCCACTGTGTGGGGCTTCCTTTTCAGAAGAGAACAGGTAGATTGAGTGGAGTAATATAGTCTTTTAGCAAATGTCATTTTCCCCTGCAAGACATTGACATTCTGATTTACAAATCAAACCTTCTGTTTATTTGATTCATTTGTGTCAGGCCACCGCCAGAGCCTGCACCTCAGTGACCCCAGGGAATTGGCAGCTAAATTATTCTAAATGGATGGCATGCAGCTGGACTATGACAGGACAGTGACCACTCCTGTAGTGACAATAGCCTGAATTAGAAACAAATTGCTAGGGCATCTTTCCCACTGGCTTATCTATTCTGTTCTTATTTTAGATGTGATCATGAAGATGCTGAGGACTTGTTAGCCCTAACATAGATCTGGCTAGTCAGCCTGCTAAATGTGTTAAAGAAGCCACATTCTGTTGCTATTTTAGTAGCTTGTTAGCTATGCAGAGAAAAGTTGGGACTCACAATATACATTTTACCTTATCATCTGAGCGATGTATGCTCCTGATTACAGTACAGTCCAGGTGAGAAAGTGAAGAGAATTTGGTTTAATATAGACCAATCAACACTGCTAAAAATAAACTGTCACTAGTTTATTAGTATCTGCTTTATGTATAAAATTAACATAATCTATTCTACTTTACTATGTTTTTTGTTGTTATTGGGGAAACTGGCTATGTTAATAAACACAGGGAAAAACTAGTTAAATGACAGATATGAACAATGCTGGAGAATTATAGGCTCAAACACTTCAAGAGGAAGAAGGAAGGAAGGAAGGAAGGAGGGAGGGAAGGAGGGAAGGAAGGAAGAGAGGAAGGAAGGAAGGAAGGAAGGAAGGAAGGAAGGAAGGAAGGAAGGAAGGAAGGAAGGAAGGAAGGAAGGAAAGCTGACAAATGGAGAGGTTGTCCATAAAGGAGAAAGGGAGCTTACATTCCTGAAACAAAACAATGGTGTCCCATTTAATGAGAAAAATTTGATGACAGTTGGGGAGTAGTCAGTACAAATAAACATCTGCTCAGAGAGAACACAGCATTGAAGGCTTCAATGTTCTCTTGGCTCCCACATACCTCCTGTACCCTGATGGCACTTAAAGGTCAGTCCCTGGAGCACTCCTTCATCTGGCCAGGCCTTGCATACACTATTCTCTCTGCTAATTTGTTTTCTGCTTTGCACCTGGCTAACAACGTGCACAACCTTGTGATCCCTGCTCAGAAGCCTTCTCTGTCCTCACTGGGTCAGATCTCATGATCTCAGCCCACCAGTGCTCGGTTCTCCTCTCCTCTGATATGCTTGTCACAACTATGATTTTGAATGTATCATTGTGATAACTGAAATGCCCATCTCCCCTCTTCCTCACTACTCTGTAACCGCCACAGGGCATACACTGTTGGACTGACTGTCTAACACACACAGTTTGGTGTGCAGCAGGCATTCCACAGGACAGCAAATGAGCAAATGAATGAACAGGTGAGTGGTTTAGAGAAGCTTTGAGACAGCTAGTAAAAGGTCAAGGAAATTGAAGGTGTTTCTAAGGAATAATGATGACCTAACTCCCTAAGCATAGCTAAATATTATGAATCAATGAGAAAGTCACTTAGTAGTGACTACCATATGAAAACCAGTTCCACTGGTAAATTATGATTACGCTCATAATAAGTAATATAGGAAATAGAACCTATGAACTCGAAGAAGGGAAGATTTCTGTTTAATAGATTCAAAGAAGAAGTAAGACAAGGGATCCTGGACTTCAGATCAGAGCTCAGATCTCTTTACCCAGGAAAGCTGAAGATGCCACAACAAGTACACATTGAAATCTAAGCTCAGAACACACTAGAAAATTGTAAGAAAAAAGCAGAAAGGGCAAACTCAACAGTCCAAGAGATTTTATTCAAGAGGAAATTCTGGAAAGGGCAACCACATCTCTTTTCAGGCCAGCTGAAAGGAAAATTGTTGGAACCCCCATCCCAAATACCCCCTCACCAACCAGGGTTCCCACAAATACTAGGCAGAAAAAAGTGGAGTCGGACTGCCAAAGGCTATCTACAAATTCAATGCAATACCCACCAATATCCCAACCTCATTTTTTTTCACTTTTTGTTATTTATTGTATTGTTCCAGTAAGATGCACAGCAACGTTGCACTTACATTTCAGCACTGGTTGGGAGATGAAACAAGGATGTGCAAAGGAGAGCAGAGGAAAGGCAGAGGGACAGTGGTAGTGTAGAGACAGCACTACCTCTGTGCAAGACATCAAAGGGTCTTAGTGTTATCAGGACAAAAAAGAAAAGTACCAGGAGAAAGCTCATAGGCACAAGCCAGAGCCGGCATGCTTTCTCTGAGGCTTTCTCTAATGCTGGTAGGCTGAGGGATGATTTCCAGACAGTCAGAAACAGAACTGAGAATAACACTGAGTTGCACAGTGATAAAATTTCTTCCTCTGCTTTTCAACTCTTCTGATTTCTTCATTGTATTAGCTCCTGCTGAGCTAATAGACTGATAAGAATTTTGTGGGAAAGCTATGTACATAAAGGATGATGTTAAGCTGTTGTTTTTAATGTAGTTATAATGCACTGTGTGATTTTTTTTGTTTCTTTTGTATGTTCTTCCCCCACAGTTTAACCCCTGTTTTCACCGTATTTGATTCTGTATCTTGTATATACACTTTTATAATTTGGGGAGGGAAAGGAATATAACAACATGCTTAAATAAGGATACAGGTTGGCCCATTGTAAGAATGAGATGTACAAGACACTATGTTGAAAACAAACTTTACAATTCAGGGGTGGCATTTTGTCATATCATTGCTAAATGACTCCATGTTCTTTTTTTCCAAATTCTTTATTGTGATTAAGTGACTACATAATTTCCCAAATTTCGTAGTATTGTGGAATAGTAATGCTTAGTTAAAGTCACAAACACATTCTAACTTTCATGGGGCAAATTGTCTATCATGGTCTATAACATTTATGAGTTCTATGAGCTTTGCAGTATAGTTATTTCTTCCACACTGGGTGATAGTTATTTCTTCCACACTGGGTGATATGTACATTTCTTTTGTTTTACATAGCATCAGCTGTTCCCTCTTTCCCAGTTGTTCCCTCTCTCCCATCGCTGCCATTGAGTTGCTTAGTTCGTTTTGATCAATGTCCAGTGCAGCTGATGGGTCCTACTGTTGTATGTTTTTCCCTGATTCCCTCTAGTTCTGTGTTGTCCTCCTGGTTTCCCTCCGGTGTGCACATATATGCCATATATGTGATCGGCAGCATGGCGCTATTTAGTAGTGATTTGACCAGATGAGTGGAAGTCCTTTGTTTCTTAAGCCTTGTTAATTTTGTTGTATCATCTTACGTATTGGATTTAACATCCACTTATCAGGGAGACCATGTGCTGTTTGTCTCTTTGCTCTTAGCTTACCTCTCTCCACATGATTTCTTCTAGCCCCATTCATTGCCCTGCAAGTACCATTATTTTGTCCTTTTTAATGGCTGCATAATATTCCATTATGTATAGATACCACAATTTTTGGACCCATTCATCTGTGGTGGGACATCTGGCCAACTTCATTCTTTAATGAAATAGAAGAAGGAATCCAAAAATTCATATGGAATAATAAAAGAACCCAAATAGTAAAAATAATCCTTAGTAGAAAGAACAGGGCTGGAAGAATATCAATTCCAAACTTCAAACTCTATTACAAAGCCATAGTAATCAAAACAGCTTGGTACTGGCACAAGAATAGACCTGAGTACCAATGGATTAGAACTGAAGACCTAGAAATGAATCTGCAGACCTATAGCCACCTGATCTTCAATAAGGGAGACAAAAAAATAAGATGGAAGGAAAACAACCTCTTCAGTGAATGTTGCTGGCAAAATTGGTTAAAAACTTTTAGAAAACTAAGATTAGATCCTGCAACATAATCAACTCCAAATGGATCAAAGACCTCAAAGTCAAAGCAGACACCCTCAAAACATTACAAGAAGGACTAGGAGAAACTCTAGAAACTCTAGAAGCTCCTTGACACAGAACAAAATTTTCTTAATAAAGACCCAGAAACACAACAAATCAAAGAAGGATTGGACAATTGGGATTGTATTAAACAACAGAGATTTTGTATGGCAAAGGACATAGCTAGTAAGATCAATAGAAAGCTCATAGAATGGGAGACTTTTGCTACTATACAATAAACATGGATATCATGTCTAAAATATACTTAGAACTAAAAAAATTAAATCCCCCAAAAACAAATCCTCAAAGAAACAACCACCCCATTAATAAGTGGGCTAAAGACTTCAAGAGAGAATTCTTGAAGAGGAAATAAGAATGGACAATAGACACATGAAGAAATGCTCAACATCTCTGGCCATAAAACAAATCCAAATCAAAATTACAATGGGGGGCTGGGAAGGTGGCTCAGTGGTAGAGCGCTTGCCTTGCATGCATGAGGCCCTGGGTTCGATTCCTCAGCACCACATAAGCAAAAAGAAAAAGCCAGAAGTGGCACTGTGGCTCAAGTGGTAGAGCACTAGCCTTGAGCTGAAGAGCTGAGGGACAGTGCCCAGGCCCAGAGTTCAGGCCCCACGACCAGACCAAAAAAAACAAACAAACAAAAATAACTACAATGGGATTCCATCTCACCCCAGTTAGAATGGCTATAATCAAGATGATTTCTTTGTTGCTTTGTATGTCCCTTCCCCATGGTATAACCCGTTTTCACTGTATTTGATGTTGGTATAATTTGTGGTGGGGAAGGGAAAAAACAAATTGTTTAAATAGGGATACAGGTGGACCCATTGCAACAATGAGATGTACAAGATGTTATGTCAAAACACGAACTTTACAACTTTGGCCGGGGGGTGGGGGGTGGGGGTGGGGAATGGGAAGGGATGGGAAGGGGAACAAAGGAGGAGGCAATAATGCTTGATACGAAATGTATTCATTACCTTGTCCATGTAATTGTAACTCTTCTGTACCGTATTTTCACAATAAAAAAAAAAAGAAAAAGAAAAAGAAAAAGAAATCTAATAACAACAAATGCTGGAGGGGATGTGGCCAAAAGGGAACAGTACTGTACTGTTGGTGGGAGTGTAAACTTGTTCAACCACTCTGGAAAGCAGTATGGAGGTTCCTCAAGACTCCACATAGAGCCCCCCTATGACCCAGCAATCTCACTTTTGGGCGTTTACCCAAATGACCACAAACAAGGCCACACTAAAGCTACCAGCACAGCTATGTTTATTGCAGCCTTATTTGCCATAGCTAAGATAGGGAACCAACCCAGATGCCCCTCAGTAGATGAATGGATCGAGAAAATGTGGCATATATATTTATTTACATATAATGGAATTCTATGCTTCCATCAGAAAGAATGACACCACCCATTTGTAAGGAAATGAAAAAAATTTGGAAAAGATCATATTAAGTGAAGTAAGCCAGACCCAAAGAAACATAGGTTCCATGGTTTCCCTTATTTGCAATAAGTAGTATACAGCTAGGATAATCTTAGCAGATAATCCGAATAGCTCAATAGCTATGTACATATGACCATATAAGATGATGCTAAGTGAAATGAACTCCAAGAAATGGACACAAGAGGTTTTTCTTTATTACTGTTGTTTTTAATGTACTATGTGATTTCTTGTTTCTTTTGTATGTTCTTCCCCCTACAGCATATCCCCTTTTGTCACTGTATTTGATTTTGGTACCCTGGTATTTTATATACATTTATCTGAATTAGGGAAGGGAAGGGAAGGCGACACAAAGGAAGGACAAGGGAGGAACGAATGCATTCACAAGACAGTATGTTGGAAGTAATCTCTACTGCTGGGGTGGGGGAGGGATTGGGGGATGGAAAGTGGGAGAAAATAGGGAAGGGGTAACAAGTTTGACAAGAAATGTACTCATTACCTTACTTACGTAACTGTAGCCCCTCTGTACATCACCTGGAGAATAAAACACAGTGAAGTCAGAGTGAGTGTTGAGATGGAGGCAGGGCAGCAGAGCAACCCCATCCTGAGCAGAGGACTTCCAGCTCTCTGCGTCTGCTAGAGGCAGCTGTGGTTCAGGATTTCTCCTGCAAAACCAGGGCTTGCCTGTTCAGGGGAAGTGGGGGAGAGTTCACCCAGCAGGGTTGGCAGCAAGGACAGTTCTTAGATATGGCTTTTAGAGGGAAAGTGAGTGCTTTCAGTTTAAGTTATTTCCCATCAAAAATAACTCCCAACTTCAGAATAAAAATGAAAAAAAATAAATGAAATCAAACAGAAAAATAATGAAAAAATAAGATGTTATGAGACTTTCAGCTGCTACCACGTGGGCATGGAGGAATAGTTGAGACCCATTTTAATAGTGCGCATTAAAGATCTACTACATGGGAGACAACACACCCTTCCCCCACCCTTTTGGGCTCCCTCTTAAAACTGGCTTTGTTACTTTCCCCCAGATTCCATAATGCTCAAAAGGTAGTTCTCTAGGCCGCAGATCAGCATCACCTGAGAACAAGCTAGATGAACAAGTATGATTGAGATACTTAAAGCACCACCCTCAGAATCTCAGAGGTAGACAATCCGTGTCAGACCAGTCCTCCAGATGATTCTGATGCAGAGACATTATCTCTGCACTACAGTGGTAGTGCTGAGAGGTAGGGCTTGAATGAATCCTCGGGCTAGAAGCTTCCACAAGCCAAATACTTACCTTTACAGAAGAACATTGGCTGTTCAAATAAGTTGCCCTCATTTCTATTCCACAAGTAAGGAACTTGAGAGGAGGTCTTGAAGCAGTTTCACTAGAGATTTGGAGCCTGTGTCACTTTGCTGGGGATGTGGTGGTACATTACCACAAACTTGGTGTTTTGAAACAACAGAACATTATTGTTTCACAATTCTGGAGGCTGAAAGTCTGAAATAAAAGTGTCAGCAGATAGGCTTCTTCTGCTGGCTAGGAGGGAAAAGCTGCTCCAGGATTCTATCTTAGCTGGTGAATTTTGGAGTTCCTTGCTTATACATGCTTCATTTCAGTCTCTGCCTTTCTCTTCCCATGGCCTACTATTTTCTGTGTGTATCCATGTCCGAAGTTTACTCTCATACAGATATCATTCATGTTGGATTAAGGGCCTGCATTATTCCAGTATGTTCACATCCCAATTTAGCTAATTGCATCTACAATGTCCCTATTAGCAAATAATATAACATTCTGAGGTATGGAGGGGAGGGTTAGTACTTCAACATATCTCTCTGGAGTCCCTATTCAGCAGTAGGGGTCCAATTCAGGACTCTTACTGAGAGTAAAGCCAGATGGTTCAATTTTGGACCTCTGTGATGATACAAAAGTGATGCATGTTCTATAGCAACTGTACTTTGAAGTTTGATCTTTTCAAGTCTAGGGATAGCATTGCTCCCTTCACACCATTTGTGCCCTTGTTACAGTGGTGATGACATGCACTAACTTAGGATATTCTCTACTCCTTTCCAGTCCATATCTGGCATAGTTAAACATACTAGTTCCTCCTATTGTCTTAATCAATAGTCATCCATTAAAACACATAGTTGAAAGCTAAGAGCAAAGTATCTTTCATCTTTCTTACATTACTTTATGCCCCCTCTGGGTAGAAGGGGAAACTTATTAAGCATGAGAAGACAGAATACAAATTTAGAGGACTGTAAGTGCATAACTACTCTCTCAATTTTTGATAAGCCTTGTGGGGTTGCAGACCTTCTTATAGGAAATCTGGAAGTGATTGTAATCAAGTTAGCAGCCATTCTATGGGGTGGGCAGAAGGCGGTAACAGTTTAGTATCTGTCTGTGATCTATCACACAGAAGCTTCTGGAAACACTGTTGGCTGAGGATGTTTGTCACACTTCAACTTCTGTTTCAAAATTTTGCAAACCAGAAAATGATGCAGTGCTCAGACACAGGTTTTGTCATGAAATTGTTATAAACACCAGTAAATCCTGAGAGTTGACACTGGGCAATATGAAAACCCCTCTGGTTATTCCACACATGTAATTAAAGTGCCAAAGAAAATAAATAGAAAGGATCAGCCCTGGGGTAATCCCCACATCTAATTGCCTGCATTTCATTGAACATAAATTATCATTTCATTTTCAATAAGATTCAGGGTAAAACAATTAATAGCACATCTCATGTAACCTTAGGGTTCTATCTCATTTACCCTCCATTTGACTAAAATTTTTCATTATTTTAAAAACTAAATATAATTTTCTACAACTTTTTTTTTGTCAGTGGTGGGGCTTGAACTCTGAGCTTGAGTGCTGTCTCAGCACTCTTCAGCTTAAGGCGAGGACTCTACCACTTGAGCCACAGTGCCACTTCCAGTTTTCTAGTGGTTTATTGGAGATAAGAGTCTCACACATTTGAAAACATAATTTTCAGAGAAGAACGTGGATAGAATAAGAGAAGGGGAAGGATAGAAAGGAGATGTGAAAAACTTAAAAATAAAAATGCTTAAAATATTATATAGGTATAAAGAGGTAGTACTGCTATTAAGGAATTTAAATCTAAGAGGTTTTAAATTGAGTAATAAATTTCTGGATTAAGTGTGTACACAATGGGGGCTAAGGTCTAATAATCGACTATGGGTATATCTGAGGATGAGCAGAACAGCAATTAAGTCACACAAAGAAGAATGAAAGAGAAGAAAAAGTGAAAAGAATGAGAAGGAAAGAAAAAAAGGATCAAATGGTCAGAAGAGCTAAACAAAAAAAATTTTTTTAAAGAAAAAAAAAGAACACACACATATACCCCTAAAATAAAAATTATAAGAGGAAGAAAAAAAGTTAATAGAAACAAAAAATTTTAAAGTTAAAAATTATAAAAAAGTTTTAGAAAAAAAATTTTTAATAAAAGGTACAAAAAAAGTTCTTTTATTTTTTTTTTTTGCAGGGGGATGGGAAGATCTTGTATCTTCCTTGTGTCCGTAACCAATCTCTTGTTGGAGTCTCTGGTGTGCTTGTGGTGTTTGATTTTCGTGTGGCTTGGATGGTTTCTTAAGTCAGTTTGTTTGAGCAGGCAGAAAAATGCTCTGCTTTACCCAGGATTTTGTGGTCCTCCTCCCAAGCTAGTTCAATGGGACGGAGATCTGCTTTGAGTATCACAAAAGAGGAATTCTATGCCTCCATCAGAAAAAATGACATTGCCCCATTTGTTAGGAAATGGAAAGACTTGGAAAAAATTATATTAAGTGAAGTAAGCCAGGCCCAAAGGAACATAGTTCCCATTGTTTCGCTTATTTGAAATAACTAGTATATGTATGAGTCAAGCAGAAAAGGTCAGATAAGGTGATGTTAGGGAAATGAACCCTAAGATATGTATTCAAATGTTTTTTTTCTTTCATGCGATTGTTTCTAACACATTTATATGATTATTTCTTTGTTGCTTTGTATGTCCCTCCCCCACAGTATAACCCCTGCTTTCACTGTATTTGATGTTGGCATAATTTGTGGAGGGGAAGGGAAAAAACAAATAATTTAAATAGGGATACAGGTGGACCCATTGCAACAATGAGATGTACAAGTCGTTATGTCGAAAATGAACTTTACATCTTTGGTGTGGGGAAGGAGTAGGGTTGGGTAGGGGGGTGGGGGGAGGATGGGATGGGAAGGGGAAACAAAGGAGGAGGCTATAATGCTTGATAAGAAATGTACTCATTATCTTGCCCATGTAATTGTAACCCCTCTGTACAGTATTTTCACAATAAAAAAAAGATGCAAAAAAAAAAAAAAAAGAAAAGAAAAGAAAAAAGAGTCTCAAAGACTTTCCTGCCCGGGCTGGCTTTGAACAGAGATCCTCAGATCTCAGACTCCTGAGTAGCTAGGATTACAAGCATGAGCTTTCTACAACTTTTTTTTTTTCTTAGCTGCTTGTCAATAAGTTTATTGTCTTTCTGAAAAAATCTTCATAGAAAATTGGTTTAGCTTTCAGCAGCCCGCTCCTGAGCTCTGAGGAAGCTTGCCTTCCTTCTGAGGAAGCCACCCGATCTTTCTTCTGAACAAGGGACATTTTAGGATGATTCCACCTCTTCTTCACTTCTCTCTTGGGCTTCTTCACATAGACTGGATTCTCTCATATAGCAGCATGCGCCTTCTTCTACAACTTTTTAATACATGGAAATAGTTAACTCTATGTCTCTAAAAGGTACAGTTTTCTCAAAATATTTTGTAATGATAATTTACTCACACAATTTCTATAAGCAATAAACACTTAAAATGGCTTACAGAAAATATGATTAATATAAGTAACTTCTTTTTTTGTATTATTGTATTATTAGTAATACAATTCAATGAAAAGCAAAAAAAAATTAGACCCAGGAAAATAGACCAGGAATAAAGTCAGTTCACTAAAATTATAAACATAATTATCAGGTATATGAAAAAGATCCAATGACACAAGACAAAGAGCTAAAATAATATCTATCTTGCTAAATTAGAAAAATAAATATCTATTTTAATAAGGATTTAACAAACAAAGGATCTTGAATACTTCAGGTAGAATAAAATCTAAACAATATTGAAAAGCAGTTCTCTCTTCTGTAGGGAGATAGAAAACATATGTTTAGCTACCTAGTCTGACCATGGGATGCAAAAATGGGGCTTGATGGCTAAAGGGAGTACATTGCCTTTGGTGATGATAGAAATGCTTTAAAATAGGTTGTGACAAAGAAGGAATGATACTGTTATTTAAATTTGAGAGTTATATGGTTTATGTATTAGATCTTAGTAAAGGTGTTAGGAAAATAGAAACTTAGACAAAGATGACTACTACATCAAAGTAGTTACCACAGCATTGTATAACAGAGAAATAATGAAAACAATCTAAATATCTACATGAAGTCTTTGTATTTCTTTTTAATTTTTTTTGTCAAGGTGATGTACAGAGGAGTTACAGTTACATAAGGTAGTGAATATATTTCTTGTTGAACACTGGTACACTCTTCCTCATTTTTGTGCTGCTTGTGCCACAGATTTGACTGACAGGCAGAAGTGGGAGAGAGTGGGAAAGAAAGCAACAAATTGAGAGAGGGCTGAACTGACCTTTATAACAACCCTACTCATTTGATAATAAACCACTTCCTGATAATGGCATTAACCCATTGATGAGTACAGAGCCTCAGGACTTAATCATTTTTTAGTCCCCCATCCTAACCCTATTGTACAGGAGATTAAGATTCCATCATGTGTACTTTGGGGACACATGCATCTATGCAAACTTCTACAGATGAATGGTAATGCGTTGATTTTTTTCAGACATGCTGTATTGCATATAAAGTTATAAATGTCTCTTAAAACATGGTTTGAACCTATAACCTTCACATTATTTTTTGTCGGTCTTAGGGCTTGAACTCTGGGCCTGGGTGCTGTCCCCAGCTCTTCAGCTCAAGGCGAGCACTCTACCACTTGAGCCACAAGCACCACTTCTGGTTTTCTAGTGGTTTAATGGAGATAAGAGTCTCATGGATTACAGGATGGAATAGGAGAAACCCTAAGTCTCCTTGGCACAGGCTGAAATTTTCTTAATAGAGACCCAGAAACACAACAAATCAAAGAAAGGTTGGACAAATGGGATTGCATGAAATTGCAGAGTTTCTGCATGGCAAAGGACATAGCTAGCAAGATCAATAGAAAGCCCATAGATTGGGAGAAGATCTTCACTAGCCATACAACAGACAAGGGTCTCATATCTAAAATATACCTGGAACTCAAAAAATTAAATCCCCCAACAACAAATCCTCAAAGAAACAACTGCCCAATAAATAAGTGGGCTAAAGACTTAAAGAGAAACTTCTCTGAAGAGGAAAGAAGGATGGCCAAAAGACACATGAAATGCTCAAACTCTCTAGTCATAAAAGAAATGCAAATCAAAACAACTCTGAGATACCACCTCACCCCAGTTAGAATGGCTATAATCAAGAACTCTAATAACAACAGATGCTGGATGGGATGTGAACAGAAGGGAACACTATTGCATTGTTGGTGGGAGTGTAAACTTGTTCAACCACTCTGGAAAGCAGTATGGAGGTTCCTCAAAAGACTCCACATAGAGCTCCTCGATGACCCAGCAGTCCCACTTTTGGGCATTTACCCAAATGTTCACAAACAAGACTACAGTAAAGCTACCAGCACAACTATGTTTATTGCGGCTTTATTTACCATAGCTAAGAAAGGGAACCAACCCAGATGCCCTTCAGTAGATGAATGGATCAAGAAAATGTGGTATATATACACAATGGAATTCTATGCCTCCATCAGAAAGAATGACATTGCCCCATTTGTGAGGAAATGGAAAGACTTGGAAAGATCATATTAAGTGAAGTAAGCCAGGCTCAAAGGAACATAGGTCCCATGGTTTCCCTTATATGCAATAACTAGTATATGTCTGAGTCAAGCAGAAAAGGTCAGATAAGTTGATGTTAGGCAAAATAAACTCCAAGATAAGGATTCAAATGTTTTTCTTTCTTGCGATCGTTTCTAACATACTTATAAGATGATTTCTTTGTTGCTTTGTATGTCCCTCCCCCACAGTATAACCCCTGTTTTCACTGTATTTGATGTTGGTATACTTTGTGGAGGGGAAGGGAAAAAACAAATTGTTTAAATAGAGATACAGGTGGACCCCTTGCAACAATGAGATGTACAAGAAGTTATGTGGAAAAACAAACTTTACAACTTGGGGAGAGGATGGGGGGAGAGATGGGAAGGGATGGGAAGGGGAAACAAAGGAGGAGGCAACAATGCTTGATTTAAAAAGAAATGTATTCATTACCTTGCCCATGCAATTGTAATGCCTCTGTACAGTATTTTCACAATAATAATAATAATAGTCTCATGGACTGTCCTGCTCTGGCTGGCTTCAAACCATGATCCTCAGCTCTCAGCCTTCTGAGTAGCTAGGATTACAGACATGAGCCACCAGCACCTGGCTAACTTTCACATTTTAAGATGCAATGGTTTAATTATTCTGCTCAAAGTATTAGGTCATTCTAGTAGGATTTCTGCATTGACTCATAGGTTATATACAAGTATACTACTGCTTAATATCCAAGTACATAAAATTTTGTAACATAAGTCTAATGGTTTTATTTCTAACTTATTGTGTTTTGAATCTATAATGTACTCTGGTTCCAATTTTTGATGCTTATTGAGGTTAGTTTCAGGGGCCAGAAATGTTCAGTGTTTAGTGTTCATTTGGTACATCTTTGCATTTCAACCATGTGTGTTCATGTTTTAGGTGTCTATTATAAAATTCCTAAAATCACTTTATTCTGAAGTTTTCCTTTAATTAAAGCATTTGATCTACTCATTTAGTATAATTGCAGACATCTTTGAGTTTAAATCTGTAATCTTGTTCTTCATTCTCTGTTCGCCTTGTTCCTTTCTGTCACTGTGTCAATTCCCTGTGCTTATTTTCCTATTAAGTTGAAAATTATAAACCCTTCTCTACTCTTTTTATAGCTACCTTCAGAGATTACAACATGCATTATTAACTTATTAGGGTATAATTTTTTAATATTCTTGCCCTATTCTTGGAGAAGGCAAGTACTCTAAAATACTTGAATCCCATTTACCTGTTTCCTGATTTATGATTGTAAGACACTTTTATTATTGTTTTACACAGCCAATATTCATTTAGATAGATACATAAATTTCTTTCTATTGCTCTTCCTGCCTCTCCCACCTTCCATCTGGGAGCCTAAAAAAATACACTTTGGAATTTCCACAAGACTAAGTGTGTTGGTAATAAATCCTGTTTTACTTCTCTGAAAATGTCTTCATTTCAACTGCACTCTTTAAGGATGAGAATTAGATTTTTAGATTGGCAGTATCTTTTTTCAGTACTTCCCATTTTCTTCTGATTCTTGCCACTGCTCATACAAAGCCAGCTCAGAATCCAACTTTGGTAATCTGCAAGCAACACTTCTTTGCTCTTTCATCTTGGCCTTTCCCCAAGCTGCTTATATTCCTCTTTGTCATTTATTTTCAGCAGTCAAACTTCTGATGAACATACAACAGAATTGTTTTTATTTATCCTGCTTCTAGTTTGTATGACTTCCTAATCTGCATCTTTATACTTTTTTGAACAGTTTTAGCAATGTCTTAGCCATTTTCTCTTCAGCCATTAGTTCTGCCACATTCCCTCTTGCACTAAATTACCCATGTCACAGGCCTTTCCACTATTCCCTGCATGTTGATCTTTCACTTTGCATGTCTAGCCTTTTGGCTCTTTATGCTTCGGATTATTTTTGTTAACTGTATTTCTATTTCAAGTTTTCATTATTTGCATTAATATACAAAAATAGAGTTGATTTTTTACCCTGGATTGTATAAAATGACCTTGATAAATAAATCTTCTAATTATAATAGTTGGTATAAGAATTTTTAAAATCATAATCTTAGCTATTCAGGAGGCTGAGATCTGAGGATCACGGTTCAAAGCCAGCCTGTCCATGAGACTAATTAACCATCAGAAAACTGGAGATGGCACTGTGGCTCAAGTGGTAGACATTAGCCTTGAACTGAAGAGCTGAGGGACAGCACCCAGGCCCAGAATTCAAGCCCCACGACTGATAAAACAAAACCAAAAAAAACACAACTTTTTTTCTGACTTGGAACACAAGGAACTGTAAGCACTAAGGGTATGAATTGCAGTTACTTCTTTTCCCTAGTTTCTGGCACTGTCAGGCCATCAAGAAAGCTTTTAGGAACAGTGCTAATAGCAAGTATACTTTCTTTCCCCCTCAACTCAGGTTATTTTCTTGGTTTTGTCATCAAGTGTTATATTTTCTTGTCTTGTTTTTTCTTGCTGTTTTGTTTGTTTTTGTGCTGGTCCTGGAGATTGAACTCAGGAACTGATCAGCATTGTCTCTGAGCTTTATTTTGTACAAGGTTAGCACTCTACTACAGAGCACAAGCCACTTCCAGGTTTTTGGTGATTAATTGGAGATAACAGTCTCATGGACTTTGCCTGCCCAGGTGACTTTTAACTGTCATCCTCAGATCTTAGTCTCCTGAGTAGCTAGGATTACAGGTGTTAGCCACCAGTATCTCACATTGTTTTTGTTTGTTTTGTTTTCTTTTGATGAAGTAATTTTTATCCAACCAAAAATTCCCATTTAACTCATGTAACTAACTCCTCTGTACAGTATCTTTAAAACAAAAAATATTTAAAATTTTCCCTAGTTTGTCAAGAGTTTATTGTGAGCTTGGCTGATTTTCTTCTGAATAACCCTGCATTCTTGGGAAAACCACAATATAGTCATAGTGTATAATTGATATCAATATTTTGTTTGGGATTTTTGCTTGTGTTCATAAGAGTGATCGGACTATCATTTTCTTTTCTTATAATGTCCCTTCAGTACATGGCTTGGGATTTTTTTTTGTTGGATTCTTTCAGGCATAAAAGAATCCAAGTGTTCTGGAATCACCTTAATTTAACTTTTGGTCTAGAGACAACTCTAAACTTGGCTGCTGTCCCTGTGGGACACCAGTTTAAGCACTGTAAAATATTCAATTGACATTTGTGTAGGCAAAATAGGAGACAAAATGCTTTTGAAACATTAGGCTCAAATCATTCAAAAGAAAACAATCCACTCCTTACTATTCTCTTCTTTTGAAATTTAATTTAATTGTCAATGTGATGTACAGAGAGGTTACAGTTATACATGCACTCCTTACTATTTTCACAAATGCCTACAAAAGTCCCTATTGACCTGGTAGGCACTGGCTCTAAATAAATTATTTTATAGAAAAAAATAGGTCATGTATCTGACTAAGAATGATATGCCACATATCCAGCCCACTCCAGCCCAAGAAAATTAAAAATAAGTAAGGTAAATGCCACGTGAAAACATATGGCCCTTTTATTTATAGTTAGTCTTGTTTTCAAGTTTTCCAACAGGTGTTTTCTTTTAATAAGATGTTATCTAAAAAGAGGAGAAAACCAACAGTCTATATACACTGGAGAGTGTTAAAATAAGCTTCAATAAGTGGCTTGGGAAGGCTTACCACCAGATGATCTATAATGCATGTCACTGTTCTGTTCCTGGGAGGAGCAGAGACATGGCTCTGCTGAGTAATAAATATATTCCCAGAAACCATCACTGAATCCTTCATAGTCTCAAGAATGAAAAATGAGACTATAAAATGCATGAAGAACAACACAAGAAATATCAAAGTAAAGGAGAGGATATCTTGGAAGGGGAAAATGACTACATTCCCTATTAGAACACAGTGTGACAACAAAAAATATTTATATTTCCACAGAACTCTAACGCTTTAGGATAAAAGGATCTGTTCCAAGCATTGACCACTATAGCAAACACATATCATAGCAGTAACTGGAGAACATATGCTCTATTCAGTTCATGTCTTATCATCAGTGTCAATGAATATTTATTGAGTTAGAAAGCATTTAGCCATGCCTGCAAACACTTGCAGTAAAAAAAAAAAATACAGAAAAGATCCAGCCCTTTCCCCATGGGACATTCCATTCCAAAGAGCAAGATGTAGCTGGAGCTATTTGCTTTCAATGGACCAATAATACATTTTTTCATCAATGTGAGGATTCATAGCAGAATCCCCCTTCCACCAAAACCAAGTGAGGATTAAATTAATGTCATCTAAATGCCTTTGAAGTCATGGAAAAGAAAGCAAACTTGATGACTATGTACAAAAATATTGTTCCAGCTATAGGGAACTTAAGGAAACATGGATTTAGGAGAAACTAGAGGCAGCCAGGGATTATGAAATAAATGCTAGTGCTGTGGGCCAGGTCACTTCCCTGCTCTCTGTCTCTGTCTCTCTCTTTCTCTCTCTCTTTCCCTATCCTTCCTGCCCTCCTTTTTTCTCTCCCCCTCTCTCTCTTCTCTGAACTACAAAACCCTCTCTATTTTGTGTTTAAATAAGCCTTTGAGTTGAGAGAAAGATTGCCATTCTTTCAGAAGATCCATTGGCAAGTCTGATGACAAATAGTAACTACTCCTTGATTTTAGAGTGGGGAAAAGCACAGAGCAGAGTGGCAGGTACACAATTGTAGTACTCCTTTAAGAAAGCATTATAAAGTTACAAGTACAAAATTAGGTGGCAAAGCCTTGGAGAATAGGGCCCTGCAACCTTAGTTTCCTTATCTTTACAAGATGTGTACCTATGTGGGGTGGGGACTGTCAAGGGCCTGGGCAGCTTCTCCTTAACTCCAGCAGCCAGCTGCCCTTAGGGAAATGAGCTAGCTCATATAGATAGATAGATAGATAGATAGATAGATAGATAGATAGATAGATAGATAGATAGATAGATAGATAGATAGGTAGGTAGGTAGGTAGGTAGGTAGATAGATAGATAGATAGATAGATAGATAGATAGATAGATAGATAGATAGATAGATAGATAGATAGATAGGTAGGTAGGTAGGTAGGTAGGTAGGTAGATAGATAGATAGATAGATAGATAGATAGATAGATAGATAGATAGATAGATAGATAGATAGATAGATAGATAGAGATATAGATATATATTTGCAGAGGGGTTACCATTACATGAGTAAGGTAATGAGTACATTTCCTATTGAGCATTGTTACCCTCTCCTTTGTTTTCCCCCTACCCTTTGTTTTATCTTTTCCCTCACCACCTCCCCAACTCCTCCTTCTCCTGCCCCAAAGTTGTAGAGTTCATTTTGATAAGCATCATTTTATATGGTCATATGCACATAGCTATTGAGCCATCATGATCCTCTCCTAAGAATATTCTCCTTTGTTCTCACTGTGCAAATGCTCAGAGTGCTGTTTAATTAATCATGTACAACTGTAATGATTCCCTTTCCCCTCCTCAAATCAGATAAACTTATTTACAAGACAAAGGGTATAGAAATAAAAAACAATGAGAAAAGGGAATAAACAAAAGGAAAAATGAAAGGAAAAAAAGAAACAACTGCAAATAGTACAACAACCAATTCAACAATGGTACTCACTAGACACTAAGCTGGAAATGAACTTTACAAGGGGACCAGGAGGGAAAAAATGGGAGAAAAGGGAGGAGTTAGCATTATTCAAAAGGAAACGTGCTCATTACCTGACTTATATAACTTATATAACCCCTCTGTACCTCACCTGTACGATAAAATTTAGATTATTAAAAATGCAATGGATGCTTGAGGACATTTCTGGACTTGTAGTTACCTGCTGAGAAGCACTGGACCCTGGGCACTGGACTTGGACACCAGCCTTCCCCTTACCTCACTCACTCTGCCAATATGACTTCCAAGGCCTACATACATCTTTTGCTTCTGAAATTTGAATTTTTTTCCCCAGTATTTAGCAAGAAGAAGATGGTCGCATAAGCATCCAGATATCTAGGTATTTTTTTAAATGCCACAAGATCCAAAAGATCTAGTGAGTTTCCCTAAGGGCAGCTGGCAGCTGGAATTAAGAGGCTGCCTTGGCCCTTGACAGGAAATTAGTCCCTCCTCCCTACTGTCCTCTTCCTGGCCCACACATTCATAGTTCTAATCCTGAATGGCTGTCCAAGCTGCCCAATACAATGAACCACCAAGACTCAGAGAACACCACGTAAGCCAGGGGGCCGTGTTCCAGTTGTCCCACTCTGACTTCTTCCTTGGCATCCTTGCTGACACACCACAGCCTCAGCTCTACCTGCTGACACTTAGCAGATGAACTGTCCTGAACACCAATATCTGCATTCTATAAATGACAAAATGCTGATCGAGGACAATGCTAATGTCAAGGCCTTCTTATTAACACATTCTTGATTAGACTAATACTGTAGCTAACTCTTGTAGGAAAGGGAACGTACGCAGGTGTTTCATGCCACTATCCCCTTGGGAGGGCCCTGAGAAACTAGCTTTTCCAAACCATCTCAGCTCTCTTGTCATAATGTGCCTGAGCTTAGACCCTCTGATCTGCACGTCCCCTAATTGGTACCAATACCTATGATGTTATTTGAGAATATACTTTCTGTAGTCCTGAAAAGTAGAGGCGACGTCTTAGTTTGTTCTTTTCCTCTTGCTAAGGTATCTGCTGATAATTTCTCTGACACTGAGAAGTAGCAGTCCATGCTGATACAAAGGCCCACTTGCTACACTGCAGGACTCGAAGAACTTCATATTGCCAAGTGTGTGTATGTGTACATATGTGTGTACATGTGTGTGCCTGCACGTATAGCTGAGACTGAGCCTCTACACTACTCTCACACCCCAGCACAGGGTTTCACACACCCTAAGGAATGACAAGGCATTGTGTCTGTGTCAGTAGTGACCCCAAGTTCAAAGGTTAGGCATGAGAGCCTAAGATCCCCACCACCACCACTCTCTACTAAATGCTGCCCCTGAGTCCCTCGTGTGGGAAGCAGTGACCAGTGCTGAAGGACAGGACTGCACACTAGGTAGCAGGTTCCTCACCTTCCACTCCATTCACAGTCAGGGTCAGGAGGGCTGGCACAGACCAGTGGACAGGCAAAGCTCTGCACATGGTTCTGGAATGGCTACTCACCAGCAGCCACTGAGCAATGTGATTAATTTTTCTGGGTATCAAGCTCCCTAGCAGCCTCACCTCTGCTTTGAACATTCTGTATGTCTTGGAGCTTATTATTGTTACTGTTCTAAAATGGTGTCCACTAACTCTTAAGTCTTTATAAGAAGAAACAGGTAGAGAAGAAAAAATATTTCATCTCCTCTTTGTAAAAATAGAAAATCCATTCAATTGCTCTATTTGCAGAGGTGAGGTGAGATAAATAATCTGAAGATTAAGCTGAACCAACAGTGATTTGTTTTTCTTTTCCTTTCAGTATTTATCATTATGAAGGTAAACCAACATAATTAAACCCCAAATATTGCATTTATACTTTATGTAGTCAGAATTCTAAAAATCTGAAGTCATAAAAATGGATTCTTCTGGTGGCTTAATGGTAAAGTGCTTGCCTTGCATGCATGAGGCCCTCGGTTCTATTCCTCAGCACCACATAAGCAGAAAAAGCCAGAAGTGGTGCTATGGCTTGAGTGGTAGAGCACTAGCCTTGAGCTGAAGAGCTGAGGGACAGTGCCTAGGCCCAGAGTTCAAGCCCCACAACCAAAAATAAATGGACTTTTCTTCTTCTTCCTCAACCACTTTCAGGGAGTTGCCTTATGCCCCACCCCCAGCCCCCATCCTCTTATCCACTCTCTGCCTATATGTAACACAAAGCTATCACAAAAATTCATGAGCACAGAGTTGTGTCACACATTGATTCCAGGGATAGAATAATACAGAAGGACTGCACACATGGCTGGGCAGAGCCTGGCCATCACCATGCTTGGAGTCCCCCATTAGGAGCATTACAGGTGGCAGAGGAAGACGCTAACCACTGCTGACTCAAGGACCCATCCCAGCGGATGTAATTGTACATGCAAGTCTGTTTAACCAGGTTACCTAACCTCTGCTTTGGGCACAAGACAGTCCTCTCTCCTGAAAGTGCTGATGGTGACCTGGACACAAATGATAAATGCACCATACTTACAAATGAGATACAACTATGTATCTCATCTTGAACCTAAGCCATTTATCACCTTTACTTTAAATGTTATCTGTATTATAGTATAAAGAAAGCTTTTAAAAAGTGTACAACGGCACATCTGCTTTGAAGGAGTCTGGCAATTCATCAAAAGATTAAGCATAAAATTCCTACATGATCTAATAATTTATAGGATTACTAAATACCATAGGTATCTACCCATGAAAAATGAAAACATATGTTCACATGAAACTTGTGCACCAAAATTCATAGTAGCAAAAATTAGAAATGACATAAATATCAATTGTCAATAAATAAAATGGGAATAAAAATATAGAATGCTACTCAGCAATAAAAAAGAACATATAGTCAAATAGCTGGATATCAGTGGCTCAAAACTCTATTCCCAGTTTCTTTTTATTTTTATTTTTTGCCAGTCCTGGGTCTTAAACTCAGGGCCTGGGCACTGTCTCTGAGCCTTTCTGTGCTCAAGGTTAGCACTCTACCACTTGTGCCACAGCAGCACTTCCATTTTTTTCTGTGTATGTAGTACAGAGGAATCAAACCCAAGGCTTCATGCATGCCAGGCAAGCACTCTTACACTAAGCCATATTCCCAGCCAATTTATTCTTTTTTTTCTTTTCTTTCCTTTTCTTTCCTTTTCTTTCCTTTCCTTTCCTTTCCTTTCCTTTCCCTTCCTTCCTTTCTTCCTTCCTTCCTTCCTTCCTTTCTTTCTTTCTTTCTTTCTTTCTTTCTTTCTTTCTTTCTTTCTTTCTTTCTTTCTTTCTTTCTTTCTTTCTTTCTTTCTTTCTTTCTTTCTTTCTTTCTTTCTTTCTTTCTTTCTTTCGTCGGTCGTGCAGCCTGAACTCTGGACCTGGGTGTTGTCCCTCAGCTCTTCAGCTGAAGGCTAATGCTCCACCACTGCGCTTCCTTCCCTGCCCCTCACAGCTTCTCAGGATGTAGTGATTAAGAGGATTGTAATTTAAGGCCAGCTTAGGCAAAGTTTGGCTGAGACCCTCATCTCAATAGAAAAAGTTGGACATGGTGTCATGCATCTTTCATCCCAGCTGCGTGAGAAGTGTAATTAGGATCACAGACCAGGTTGGCCTGGGTCAAAAGCAAATCTATCTCAAAAACAGCCAGAAAAATGGCTGAATTTTTCTCAAGTGGTAGAGTACCTATCTAGCAAGCATAAAGCCCAGAGTTCAAACTCCAGTACCACCAAAAAATAAAGAGTAGTACTTGGCAGTAAAAGGAAGAAATAATTAATACTTGCTACAACAGGGATAAACCTTGAAAACATTAAGTTATTAAAGAAGCCAGTGCATGGAACAGGATGGAATAGGAGAAACCCTAGGTCTCCTTGGCACAGGCCGAAATTTTCTTAATAGAGACCCAGAAACACAACAAATCAAAGGAAGGTTGGACAAATGGGATTGCATGAAATTGCAGAACTTCTGCATGGCAAAGGACATACCTAGCAAGATCAATAGAAAGCCCATGGATTGGGAGATCTTTACTAGCCATACAATGGACAGGGGTCTCATATCTAAAATATACCTGGAACTCAAAAAATTAAATCCCCAACAACAAATCCTCAAAGAAACAACTGCCCAATAAATAAGTGGGCTAAAGACTTAAAGAGAAACTTCTCTGAAGAGGAAAGAAGGATGGCCAATAGACACATGAAGAAATGCTCAACCTCCCTAGCCGTAAAAGAAATGCAAATCAAAACAACATTGAGATACCACCTCACCCCAGTTAGAATTGCTATAATCAAACACTCTAATAACAACACATGCTGGAAGGGATGTGGACAGAAGGGAACCTTACTGCATTGTTGGTGGGAGTGTAAACTTGTTCAACCACTTTGGAAAGTAGTATGGAGGTTCCTCAAAAGACTCCACATAGAGCTCCCCTATGGCCCAGCAATCCCACTTTTGGGCATTTACCCAAATGATCACAAACAAGGCCATACTAAAGCTACCAGCACAGCTGTATTTATTGCAGTGTTATTTACCATAGCCAAGATATGGAACCAACCCAGATGCCCCTCAGTAAATGAATGGATCAAGAAAATGTGGAATTCTATGCCTCCATCAGAAAGAATGACATTGGAACTGTGGCTCAAGTGGTAAAGTGCTAGCCTTGAGCTAAACAGCTCAAGGACAGTACTCAGGCTTTGAGTTCAAGCCCCAGGACCAGCGCACACACATGTGCACACACACACACACCCCAAAACAAATATCATCATATTCCACTTGTATTAAATGTCCAGGGTAGACAAATATATAGAAACAGATGCCGACTGGTCATCTCCTCAGGGATGGGGACTACAGAATGGTGAGAATACCAGGAGGAAGTGAAACAACTTTCATGGGTAAGCTTTTTTTTGTTGTTTTTGTTTATATTTTTGGTCATTGGGCCTGAACTCTGGGCCTGGGCGCTGTCCCTCAGCTCTTCAGCTCAAGGCTAGTGCTCTACCACTTGAGCCACAGCACCACTTCCAGCTTTTTCTCCTTATGTGGTGTTGAAGAATCGAACCCAGGGCCTCATGCATACAAGGCAAGCACTCCACCACTGAGCTACCTTCTCAGCCCCATGGGTAAGTTTTTATTCATAGGAAGTAAGATGATTTAAATACTTCCAAATTTATTGTGATGGTGATTGTATAACAGTGAATATACTTTGAATACTCAATGAAAAAGTGTGGATTGCCCATTTTAAATGGGTAACTCAAAAAGTAGGTAAATTATAACTTAATGAAAGACAGTGGTTTAAAAGTGGTAAGAAAAGCTGGGCACCGGTGGTTCATACCTTTAATCCTAGCTACTCAGGAGGCTGAAATCTGAGGATCACAGTTCAAAGCCAGCCCGGGCAGGAAAGTCTATGAGACTCTTATCTTCAGTAAAACACTAGAAAACTGGAAGTAGCACTGTGGCTCAAGCAGGGACAGAGCTCAAGCCCAGAATCCAAGCCCCGTGACCAATCAAAAAATAAAAAATAAAAAAGGTAAGAAAAGGAACCCCCCAATCTGGATCAAAAGTATAATTTTTACAACTTTATTTGCACACACACTGTCATTGTCCAACCACTTTAGTTCAGAAAATGTAAAATCATAAGTCAGCTACTGGAAGTGCTTTATTATGAAATATCAGAGCCACATAGCCAGGAGTGCTAAAGATAGGAATTTTCTGAGATCACCCCGTCCATTCTCTGCCTCAGAGCCAGACCCGATCTAACCAACCAGAGACAGCAGGTAGGTGTAATAGCCCTGCCATCAGAACTCTAAGGAAGATCGAGTCTCATGATCAGAAGCAGGCCTTTGCAACACTGTGTGGCAGCTGAAGTTTGCCTCAGGTCTACATGTGGCAGAAGGAAAAGCCAAAGACTTCCATCCAAATAATTGCTTGTTGAAAAATAGCAATGAAGAGGTAAATGAAGAGGTAAATATAAATGGAGTTTCACACTCAGAATATTGAAGGATAGGACAGTACAACAACAACAACAAAACAAAAACTAGGCATGACCTATTAGGTAGCAATATCAGCTCATGAAGCATAAACGTACATTAATGTCAGGGGAGATACAGATATTGTGCCATTTTGGAAATGCAGGGATAATGATCACACAACTCCAGCCCTATGATGGTCTTTGGGTCCAAAGGGCCTCTTTGTCCTTTAGTAACTGTAAGAATACTTTATTCTATATGAAATCTCAGCAACTTCAAAGTGCTTAAGAGGACTTGGGCAAGTAGACCAGAAAATTACTACTGCCTTGTGTAAGTAAGAGACACAAAAGCCTGTGGGGCTTAAGGATTTATTCTGGATTTCTCAGTATGTGGTAAAGTGAACTAGAATTCAAGTCTTCTGACTTCTCTGTAGATGACTTCAAAATCAAAAGTCAGATAAAAGAACATCACAGTGCCCAGTTGTACAGATTTGAGCTTCTGACATTAGATTTAGGAATGCCTGACCTGCAGTGAGTAGCATGTTCTCTTCTGTGAGGCCCACCGAGGACAGTGTAGGCAAGGTAACCAAACAGCCCAAGTCCCATCTTCTGACTAAGAGCTTCCTCCCTGGAGTTGAGCTCAGAGTGGTGCTTGGTCATTTAACCAGGACTCTATGGGAACAACCTCATTAGAATGTACTCTCCAATGGCATGATATAACAATACAGACACCGTTCATTGGCTGAGCTAAACACATACCATCCTCCTTTGTAATGCTGTTCTGGCCAATGGAATAGAAATGTAAATCTGCTATGAGGTATCTAGATAGTTTGGGGATGGGGAGGGGAACTGCCTCCTTCCTTTCATCTCTTCTTCTCTTGAATCTTGAAGACAAGGTCAGGAAAATCCCAGCACAACTGCCTACATCGCTGAGTCACTGGTCCTCCAGCAAGGTGCATTTACCTTGTATTTTATGGAAGAAAATAAACTCTACTGTTTCACACCATCAAGACAGATTCTTTACTATAAAAGGCACTCTTGCTTATATACTGTGTAATGGAAGAGTATGGATTTTAGAACCAGAAACATTCAAACTTTGACTAGTTGGAGAGTACATTACCTGACTTGTCTAAAACTCAGTTTCCTCATTTATAAAATGGAAATAATAAAATTGCCTCTTAGAGTTTCTGGAAAGCTAAAATAATTATGAAGGTGCCTAGTTAATTTCTTGACAAGTAGTATTAGCTTTTTTTCCTTGAGAATCTCCAACTTGTCATTTTAATAATACCATTATTTCTCCTTGTTCTATTAGATGCATTAACATATTATTGATTCTCTGAAATGTGTTGATGACAAACATATATTTTAGCTTACCAACTTTCCTGTTTTTTTAGAAAATGAACAAAACTTACTTTCCTCTATGGTAGCATAATCAGTTTTTCTGGCAGATGTACATTTTATTTATAGTGAATATTTATTGAAGGAAAAATATTTATTGAAGCTTTCAAACAGCGGATGAATACTTCTGGGATCTCTTCTCTGAGTTAGATCCTGTGCTGAATATTTAAAATTTTAGGGAAAAAAAGGTGAAAAGGGAAATCTTTTAATCATCTCTAGAGATGTTTGACTTCTAGTAAAGGACTTATGGAAGTTATCAGTGTCTGTAATCAAGAAGTAGAATTAAAGGCAAAAATCTCACTCTAAGTTCCAAATAAGAGTTAAGTAATTATCTGTAAAACAACATCTTTATTCATGTAATTTATAATATATGCATTCATATAACTTCAAATCCACTTACTGAATTTCAAAGAGTTTCATTTATCAAAGGAAACTTAGCATTTCTCATTTTATAAACACTCTCATTAGACTGCCTTGGGTTCCAATCCTAGCTCTGCTACTTAACTCTTATGTGTCCCTGGCTGAGTGGTTTAACCTTTGTGCACCCCAGGTTCCCCATCTATATAATGGGATTGTTTTGGTATATGCCATAAGGTCACTGTAATGTTTAAATGACGTTTGAACAGTACCGGACTCCTGATTCCCTATTCTATCCAGTCTGTTGTTATTATGTAGCAATTTTCCAGGATAACATTGTAGTTTATTCTATTTTCAGTTAGTATAAAAAACATAGTGATGTCTTCTCTTCAAGCTACTAACCTTCCATACGTTTGAGACCTATTGGATTCTCTATTCCTGGTTGGATTTTAGTGCTTCTCTATCCTAGGTCCTGGTATTAAGGAGTTCTTGGCTGAGTGATGAAGGTGGATGTGGTACTTGAGAATCAGTGAACCAGCCAGAGCCTGGCCATGGCAGAGCCTGATCCTGGGGCCAAATTATCCTACCACAGTCATCCCTGCTTAGGAGTTCAGTGTGGCTTTCCAACTTGTCCAAACCCCAAGGATGGCAAGTTCCAGGTTTTTCTGCACTTCATCTGTTCCCACAGGCAGCTCGGCCTCTTCACCTCTCCTCTTTATGACACCATCACCATACCTGCCTCAAACTGAGGAGACACTAAGACAGTTGTCCTCTCCCTGCAGACATTCCAACCCGTCACAACAGCCAGCGACATGGTCTGAAACAACCCCAAACTCAGTATCCTCAACCACTCTCACAAGAAGGATCTGATTTATGGATATGGGTATAAGCAATTAAACACATATTTTCACCATTGGACGATGAAATGAGCCAAAAACAATAAAAGCCAATCTAAAAAGAAATCTGTCCTAATTTTGTCTCCAGTTATTTAATGAAGTCCTATCCAAGTGATCTAAATCCACACCACTAAACCATTGCTTCTGTCTGATTGACCTAAGGTTCAAAAGGACAACTTTCAGGACCACGTATGTTTCTATATACCTTTTGAATGATAGAAACTATTCCTTTTCAAAGTGGCCACTTGGAAAACCTGTATTTAATTGTAAAAAGAAAGAAAAGAGAGAAGAAAGAAAGAAAGAAAGAAAGAAAGAAAGAAAGAAAGAAAGAAAGAAAGAAAGAAAGAAAGAAAGAAAGAAAGAAAGAAGGAAGGAAGAAAGAAAGAAAGAAGAAAGAAAGAAAGAAAGAAAGAAAGAAAGAAAGAAAGAAAGAAAGAAAGAAAGAAAGAAAGAAAAAGGAAGAAAGAAAGGAAGGAAGGAAGCAAGGAAGGAAGGAAGCAAGGAAGGAAGGAAGCAAGGAAGGAAGGAAGGAACCCACCATTGCATAGCCTGTGTTTTACTGCCCTCAAGCGGTCACTGTCAGTACTGACATGTTCACCTTGGAAAGAACCACACGCTGGTTTGACTCCAATGTTCAATAAGTTCTCACTTATTTCCTGAGCTGAACATTTAATATTCAGAAAAGTGATCCTAAAAAATCAAGGCAACAACAACACTGGAGAAAAAATAAGCAGGATGAAGCTGGGAATGAGAACTGAGTTGCTCAAGCAGTTGCTCTGAAAACAGAGCCCTAAGAGTATTTCAAAATTAATACTTGGAATGTCAACATTCCGAACGCCCAGAGAAAACTATTCAGTCCACTCTTTGTAAGGAAAGTCTAATCGTCCTTCTCTGACTACATGGATCTTACTTATTCATTAGCAATTTTGGCATTCCTGTGCCTCCCATGTTAATTGTTGGTACCCATTGCTGCCCATCAATCCAGGGGAAGTTCAGAGATGTCTCACTTCTCCATGCATTCTCTTCAGCTACTTTGCGTCACCAATACCTCAATAAACAAGTGCCTACTCCTTATCATTCCGCAAGTCTTTAGGACTACTATAAAAGTAATGTGTCAGTATGCATGAGTTTGATGGCACAGCCACTAAATGATGTACATATTATATTTATCCTAAGTTAAATTCAATCCTTTCAAAAACCCTATCGACAATTATTTGAGATTCTAGGAATTAGACTAAGAATGTTAGACATTCTTGGTGGTCTCTGATCCACACCTGTGGTCACCGGTAAGCTACGAGAATCAGTAAAATGAGAATGAGAGTCATTAAGTCATTTGCTGCAGATGTCATAGCTTAGTGGAATCATCACTAGAAGTTGCATCCTCAAGCCTCTCATGGAAACCTACTTCTTTTAAGATACACTGTATATTTTTACGAGTCTTTTTTGAGTTGTGATCACAATCCATAGCATGTTTTATTACTCTCCTCATCTCACCTTTCCCCCTTCCTCCAAAACAATGACATTCCCTGTCATTATTTTTATAAGCTGTGCTCAGTGATTTTCATTCATTATCTGATTTGGCCCTCACACTATGAAGACGGAAAATTAAGTGAAATTAAGTGTGCGGATACAGGCTGCCAGTAAGAGACAAAATTAAAATTAGATCAGAACTTGTTTGTGGGCTCTAAAAATCTATTGCTGTGTTCAATCTATTACTGTTACATTTTATTATTATCATTATTATCATTTTAATGGTAAAGGTTTGTTGTGCTTACTAATCACAATTCCCACTCAAACCAGTCTCCCCTCCTTTTTAAAAAACTTCAATTCTTGGAAGTGGCGCTGTAGCTCAAGTGGTAGAGCGCTCGCCTTGAGCTGAAGAGCTGAGGAACAGCGCCCAGGCCCAGAGTTCAAGCCCCACAACCGACCAAAAAAAAAAAAAAAAGAAAAAATTTCAATTCTCATATTTAGGACTGCCACATAATTAGGATCACATGCTATATTGATTTATCTGTAGTAAAATTATAAGGGGAGACATAATATACCACGTACTGTTTCTATTTCCTATTCATTTTTGTGGTTCTTTTAAAATTAGTGTATATTAATTGTGCAAAGGAGTTTCACTGTATTATTTTATGCATCCATACATTGTCCCTTTTAAATACCAAGTCGAACCAAAGCATTGTTTCATTTACTTTGGGAGATAAGATAAGAACATGTCACCAAACCAGTGTTTGGAATCTTCTGACCCTGTAAGAAACAATGCATAAAGCATATGTAGAAGCAATATAGATACATTTTCTAAAACTTGTTATAAAAGAGAAAAAAGGCCACTTGTAATTAATACCAAGTTTAAGAAGAACTTTGGATAATAGTATTTTTAAATAAAAATATACTTTATTCAAGCCTGCCACCTAGAGGTCAGTTGGAGATATACACATTCTATCTGGAGTGTAGTTTTTTGCTTTTTTGCTTTGGGTTTTTGTTTGTTTGTTTGTTTTTTTGAATGAGGAATTAGAAAATAAATACTGCTATCTAAAGTTAAAAAAAATCCCCAGAAAGCATCCATCTAGTGCTACCCTGCCACTATTGGCATGTTAATTGACATCATTGTTTGGTAGAATCAGGTTTTGCCATGCCTACCAGCCAAAAAGTACTCAGGAGCACATTCAGAATTGAAAGAGTTGGGTTACTGTATGTGAGAGAGAATGCATTCCTCTGGAACTGTAGGATATGTTAGTAAGAGGGCATCAAAAATGACTTCTCAGATTTCAAGGATTAAGGAAGCATGGTTTTGCTCTAGATTGGAAGCATGGAGCAGTTGATGGGATCCATAAATCAGTATCGACACTGCCATCCATTTATTGAATTCATAATTGCTTCTGTATACCTCTATGGAAAACAACTTTATCGAGTAGCGTTCAGTGAGACTGTCTATTTTAAATGTAAAGAGAAGTGATGTATAGTGTACTAGGAAAGTTTTAGCTTTTATTTTTAAATATAGACAGTTAAACACAATTAAATCTGGTTTCTCTTTTCCTTTTTTTTGGCAATCAGGATGAATTTAGGCAGGGCCTTATACATGCCAGGTAGGCACTATACCATTTGGGCCACATCTCTAGCCCCTTTTTGTGTGTTATATTTGAAATAAGGTCTTACTTTATGCCAGGACAGGACTGCTCTGGGTTTTGATCCTCCTGTTTGGGCTTCCCTATGTTGCAGGGTTGACAGGCACACACCACTGCACCCAGCCATTGCTTGAGACGGAGTCTCATACATTTTATTGCCAAAAATATCTCTACCTCCCAAATAAATAGCATTACAGGCATGAGTCACCATGCCCAGCTAAATCGGATGTTTCTAAGAAGAGTCTCTAGGAGGGCTATGAAGGGTATGCACAGTTTACTCACACAGGTAAGACGCTCTGGAACTCTCTTTTGCAAATAAAGCAAGGAATGGGGCTGTGTTGTTATAGCATCACAAGAGATGAGTGAAGGAAAAACAATAGCATTTTCTGAAAGGTTATGTGACCAGCTGAAAATCTGTAAACAGTTTTGTAAGTTAAAGAATTCTGCAGGTAAAACATGGAATGATGAAGTTTAGTGGAGATCTATAACTAAACTAAGCCACTTTTTTTGGACATGTTTTACATTGCCAGCACTCTCAGAAGGGACATGTGACTTTGGTATGAAAGACTGAAGGAAGCAATAGGTCTCAAATGATTCCCATCTGTTAGTATTCCCTGAGCATGTTCACACAAAAGAATAAAAGGCAAGTGTCTGCAAGTCAAAGCTTTCTTAATAAAGATTTTTTTCTTGCTTGCTATTGTTTCTAATGTATTTATAAGGTACCATGTGATTTTTTGTTGCTTTTTATATCTCTCCCCCACAGTATAACCTCTGTTTTCACACTATTTGATGTCAGTATAATTTGGAGAGGGGAAGGGAAAAAACAAAATGTTTAAATAGGGTTACAGGCTGGCCCATTGTAACAATGAGATGTACAAGACACTGTTGAACAACGAACTTTACAATTTAGGCAGTGGAGGGAGTGGGGAGTGAACTTGTGGAAGTGGGAGGGAAGGGATGGTAGGGAAAAACAAAGGAAGAGGCAACAATGCTTGATAAGAAATGTACTCATTACCTTGCTCATGTAACTGTAACCCTCTGTGCAGTATTTTCGATAAAAAAAAAAACATAAAAAGGAGAAAAGACCATAAGAGAGACATCTATGAAGAGGAAATATGAATGGCCAAGAAACACATGAAGAATTGCTTAACATCTCTGGATATAAAAGAAATGCAAATCAAAACAACATTGAGATTCCACCTTACATCAGTTAGAATGATCATAATCAAGAAATCTAACAACAGATTCTGGCAGGGATGCCACCAAAGGGGAACGCTACTACACTGTTGATGTGAGTGCAAACTTGTTCAATCACTTTGGAAAGCAGTGTGGTTCCTCAAAAGACTCCACATAGAGCTCCCCCATGACCCAGCAATCCCACTTTTGGGCATTTACCCAAAAGATCACAAACAAGGGTATACTAAAGCTACCAGCACAACTATGTTTATTGCAGCTTTATTTACCATAGCCAAGATGTGAAACCAACTCAGATGCCCCTCAGTAGATGAATGGATCAAGAAAATGAGGTATATATACACAATGGAATTCTAAGCCTCCATCAGAAAGAATGACATTGCCCATTTGTTAGGAAATAGAGACTTGGAAAAAATCATATTAAGTGAAGTAAACCAGACTCAAAGAAACATAGTTCCCATGGTTTCCCTCATTTGCAATAATTAGTATACATCTAGGATAATTTTATCAGATGACCATAGAAGATGATGCTAAGTGAAATGAACCCCAAAATATGGACACAAGAGGTCTTTCTTTGTTGTTGTTTTTTAACATACTATGTGATTTTTTGTTTCCTTTGTATGTTCTTCCCCCTAAGATATATCTCCTGTTGTCACTGTACATGATCTTGATATCCTGTATCTTGCATATACATTTGTCTAATTTGGGGAGGGGAAGGGGAATAACAAAATGCTGAAACAAGGACACAGTATGATCTATTGTAACAAGGATACTCACAAGACAATATATTGGAAATGAACTTTACAAATTTGGGCTGGGGGGGGGAAAGAGGGGAGAATGTGGGAGGTGGGGGAGGGAAGGGATAGTGGGAGAACAACAAGGGAAGGGGTAACAATGCTCGACAAGAAATGTACTCATTGTCTTACTCATGTAACTGTAGCCCCTCTGTACAGCATCTTTACAATAAAAAATTTAAAAATGATAACTTAAAAAATGTCTGAATTCTAGAATTCTGGAAAAACTTTTGGTACACAGTTAGTTTTAGTTCCAAATTATAAGATATTCCTTTTAGTTTGAACATATCCTTTTCTTTTACTAAAAATATTGTTTATCTATACTAGATATTCTTACAGTACATGAAGAGTGACTGGGTTTTTTAAAAAATCAATTGCTCTTTAAAGTTTATAGGACCGTATAAAAGAAAGTAGAACAGAAAGGAGTGTTTTGATAGAGCTCCTCAATCATAATCAACAAAAGAGGAAGACTTAGAAATTTAATAAAAAGCCATGTTCTCAGGGGCCTTACAAGGAGCTTAGTCTGAAGCTAAAGCTGAATGAGACACTATTGGTTATAGAACAAGGAAATGACTAATTTTGTGGGTCAACTTGAGTAGGCCATAGAGCACCCAGATATTTGATGAAAAATTACTCTAGGTGTCTCCATGAGATTAAATTTGAATCAGTAAAGGGGTAAAGCAGATTGTCCTCCATATTGTGAGTGGGCCTTGTTTAATAAGTAGAAGACCTGAAAACAAAAAGGCCGAGAAAGAGGGGATTCTTGCCTAACTGTTTTGACAGAAGCCACCTGTCTGTTGACTTCAGACTTAAAGTGAAATCTCATCAGCTTTTAGAGTAGAACTCTATCATTATGCCTATAGTTTACTATATACTTCAGGATTTCTCATCCACCATAATCTCATGAGCCAATCCCTTATAATAACTACATACACACACACACACACACACACACACACACACGTGCACCGCTGCACGCACACACACACACACTGCATGCACACACACTATTGGTATTGATTAGCTATCAAGTTACTATTAATTGGTATGGTGCTATATAGAAAGTTCATTTACAAATAACCACTTCTTAAGCTAGTCTCATTTTAGAAAACACTTCACACACATGAAGTGAAAGGATCTTTTCAAAAGGAAAAGCAAAATATGTTAGTGAAGACTGTTCTTAATGTTCTTTGACCAAAGAAGTTTGTACAGCTCCACGGGGGTCAGCCAGGTAATGGAGGAATCTGTTCAATTGATGAGTGCTTCCTAATGTAAGTGCTAATGGATTCCTCTAAGGGCTACAGACCAAAGCTTCTTTATGGGTACCTCTTAAAAATTACAAAGATACGAGATATTCTATTCCTGAGATGCAAGTATAACATGCAAGATTGGAGGTATTATAAGCAATGCTAAAATGAAGCAAAAGTTTACATAAATCCCACTGTTAAAAAGAAAACAAAGCAAATGTAAGGAAGGGGGTCAATTCAATTAAGTACTGCATACATGTGTGAAAAATCATGACTAAAGTCCTATGGACAGTTAACATACACTCACAAAATGAGTGACAGGAATGAAAAATAAGTCCTCTTCTGGGTATGGGTGCTAGTGGCAGTGGGAAAGGCAGGTGGAGAGGGTGAGGGACAATGAATCTGGTCAAAATGCTTCATATACATGCATTATAGTGGAATCATGTTCATTGAGAATAGCTTGGGAAGGAGGAAAGGAAATAAGGGAGAGAGATGGAGGGTATGAATCTGATCGAGGTATGCATATATGCATAGCTGTAGTCCTAGCAACAAAGTAGGCTAAGACTTGCAATCAAGCTGTGAAGACAGACCATGCAGAAATGTCTGAGAGATTCTATCTCCAATTAACCAGCAAAATGCTGGATTAGAGGTGTAACTCGATGAGTAGAGCAGCAGCCCTGAGCAACAAGCTTCGTGAAAGAGTGAGGCTCTGAGTTCAAGCCCCAATACTAGCACAAAAGAAAAAGTATATTTAAAACCCTTGTTTTCACTGTATTTGATATTGTTATAATTTGTGGAGGGGAAGGGAAAAACAAATTGTTTAAATAGGGATACAGGTGGACCCACTGCAACAATGAAATGTACAAGATGTTATGTCGAAAAAAGAACTTTACAACTTTGGCTGGGGGGTTGCGGGGGGAGATGGGAGGGCAGGGATGGGAAGGGGAAACAAAGGAGGAGGCAACAATGCTTGATAAGGAATGTACTCATTACTTTGCACATGTAATTGTAATCCCTCTGTAAGGTATTCTCACGATAAAAAACTTATTAATAAAAAAATTTTTTTATCCTTATGAGTAACACAGAAAAGGCTAGATGGCCTGGATATCCTTGCTGTGGAGGAGAGAGGCAGGCTGACAGTCAATTGTTACCAGCGAGGGTTGCTTTTCACGGTCTCAAGCTTTAGGTCTTGACATACTTCAAAACTGAAATGTGGTAAAAAACCATAACAATATTTCTTGAATAGGATTGTATATTCTCTATGGGATTTCAAATTTGGTTTGCAGAATCAAAGACAGGATGTATAATAACAATGTTATAATAATACTGTTAAAGGTTTGAAAGTCCTGAGATCGAATCACTCACATATTGGCTGAAGGATCTTGGACAAGTTAGGATATGGGCCTCATTTTCCTTGTAGAGCTATTTTATGAGTGAAATCTGTTGATACTATGTCTGGTTCATGGCTCCACTATCAATAGCTATCCTTACCACTGATGGAAGGAAGGCTTAGTCATTTTCATGCATTCTATCTCTAATCCTTACAAACTTTATAGGAAACAAATGATCTTTCATGTCATAAGAGACAGAAGACAGGAACTAAGGCAACACAACAAAGTGGTAGGAAATACACTGAATTGGAGAAAGGGTCTGTCTTACTGTATGTAAATGGGTACCATTCCAGTTTCAGTTAAGAGGCCATGCTTCTACAATCCATAATTCTACAATGATGAAAAAGATAAGAGAGTTACAGTCAGGTTTCTCAGTAATGATAGGAATTTTGAAGGAAAAGATAAAGGCTGTGAAATGCTATAGATGAATCAACATTTGTAAACATTTAGAACAACTCTGGAAGACACTGCCAGTAATTGATTTTTCAGGCCTTGTCTTAGCAACCCAAACTCTGAGATACATTTGTCATGGCAATTACAGCTTACCATGTCAAAGATGGTTCTAAGTGCAATGCTTTTGATGCTTGAAAAATCCAGTTTCTTCTGCTCTTCCTCTTACCTGCAGAGTTGTGGGTTGCCACCTGGTGATAGCCAAGTTCCATGCATTCAAGGGAAAAAAAAACAAATCTCTAAACTGAAATCCACAAAAATGTTGGTTTTTATTTGTTAAACAGGTTTTGCTCTGGAAATAAATGGCTAAAGAGCAAGGTTATTAAGCTAAACAAGTATGATCCATACACACATAGTCAAGTGAGTTAGGGGAACAAAGAAATTATGAATGAGCAAATTATTTTCCAGTCTCCATTACGAGCCTAGACCTATAACATTTTTCAGCTTTTCACAGAACCCAGTCACAGGATAGTTCTTAGTGCACTGACAGCTTAGTTTGATCCATTAGTGCCTATGCAGTTCCCTCTCCAACAGACTCTGCATTTATCTTTTTTCTCCGTTCTTCTCTTCTTTAATCTCTCCCTCCTTTCTTCGGTCTCTTCCATTTTCTCTTCAATTTCCTTCATTCTCTCTTTAATCCCCTCTTTTTCCTTACTCTTTTTGTCTTTTTGTGTCTGTCTATGTTTCTGTGTCTCTGTCTATCTCTGTCTCTCCTCCAAGGTTTTAATACCAAATAAGTGCAGGTTCTGTCACTGTAGTCTGTAGATCCTCCTTTTAAAAACTTTACTTTGACAACCATTTCATGTTTTTTCTAGTTAAATTATTTGCATATAAAGTTTCAGTTGTTTACTTTGAAACATTATTCTCTAGCTTTCAGCTGTACACTCATTTTCCTGCAAAGAACATACTTTGGACATTACTTACACTTTAGAATTGGAAAGAGACACAGCTTAATTAATTTCTTTATGAAGGCACAACAGATCACTGGAAACATGACCATTGTCAGATCTTCCTGGCCAGGGAATTAAGGATGGCAGAAGAGGGTTGGGATAAGGGCTGCTAGAAGTACATTTCTTGATTGCAAATGCATGTCTAAAATGTGATAGAAATAACTTAAAAATTGTTCTTCATGAAGCATTTTTGATCACAAGAATTTATGATTTTCCCCTGCACCCCCATTATCAGTTAAAATAATCTCAATCGATGGTGTTCTCCTCTGCTCACTCTGCAGCTGCTTGTTGGTGTTCTCTGCTCACTCTGCAGCTGCTTGCTGGATTGTCTTTGGTCATCTCAGCAGTCTCACTTTTCATCGGTAGAGTGCAAGTCATGTTTTCCAGAATGCTTCCTGTGCAGGCCAAGGGTTGAATTTGCTAGTAGAAGAAACTTGCATGCCATTTGGAAAGCTAAGAGATTATTCTCAGAAAGACACCCTGGCCAGAACAGACTCCCTCCCTCTCTGTTCCAGCTGTGCAGGCTGAGGTCATTGGGGGCCTGTTCTGAAATCCTCTGCCAGAAACCATCAAGACCCTCCCCGTATTAACTCTCCTACATAGGTGGCAGCCTTAAGTCCTGTCTTGCTTTTTCCAGTACTAAAAACTGCATCAAGCGGGGGGGGGGGGGGGGGGGGGGGAGTATAATCATTATCAGTGAAAGGACCAAATTAAAGTAATTAATGGAGCAAATGGGAAAGAGGAAATAAATCAAAATAAACACAATCAAAATAAATGTATGAATGCAGAGGAGGATCCTGGTTGGAATATCTTTATTGACAAAAATTCTAGATTTCAGTTGGCCTTTTACTGCTTTCTCTCCCATGCTCTCTGAGAAGGCAAGCAGCACTGAACAATTACCCAGAGCTATTTGGCATATTGCCCAACATGCTTCTTGCTTCACTCCAGCCATACTGAAGCCGTATGTCCTGTTTGTTAATATCTGAAATAGAAATTCTACTGACACCCAGTGAATTCTGCTGACATTGGCTAGCAGATTTCTTGTAATTGTTTGACCTTCTCATCCTCTCTGCATGTTAAAATCACTTAAGGAAGAGATGTGCTAAAACTTTGGTGCTCTGAAATTGTTGGAAGAAAAGGTCACACAAATCCAATAAACATATAACTTTATTCTTTGTAGGTGAAGAAGTCAATGGTCCTGTACATACGCTTTGCACAGGGTAGAAAAGCACTGTGTCCTCAGTGAGCCCTGCCAGTTCTTCCTTCTCCCATACACTTACCACTTGCCAATCTATATTGGAAGTTCTCGCTTACAGTTCTAGAGCAATGAATTTTCCTCGGACATATTTTAGGTGTTAATGTATAAAATACCAGTAAGAAGCTAAATTTCAATCAGTAAACTCAGAAAAGTTATAGGTAAAAATATTGATTTTTTTTACCTTGGTAAGGACTATGTTAAATTCAAACTAAAACAGAAGAGGAGTTAATTGTATGCATTTGATATTTTCTCTGTATCATCCTATATTTGTCAGGATAGGATAGGCTTTTCCTTGTTAACAAATACTCACCAAATCTGTGTTCTTTTCAAAGCCAAAGTGTGAGAAATACAATTCAATCTACAATATCTCTTATTTCAGTAACGTCACTTTTCTACAGTCACTGTGTTGATAGGCATGTGCTTCAGACAGAAAGAATCCTTCACTCAAGTGTATATTTAGTCTCCACGATATTTCAGTCACTAGGGTTACAGCCATAGTGCAAAACAATAGTTGGCTCTTGTTGGCTCTCTTATATTCATTCTTGCACTTAGGCTGAGAAGGAAACTAATCCAGGGAAGGCTCCCTTATGATGATAGTAAAGACACAGCAAGCAAGTTTATTTCTTCATGTGTCTTTAGTATCTCATAGAAAAGCAAGGAACATAGCTGAGCCAGAGGTAAAGGAGCAGGAAAATATATCCTGCACCTAATGGTAAGGTACGAGGCTGTATAGGTATAATCATCCACAGTAGGAAGTAAAGAATAAGAAAGATTTCAGCCTCCTGCTACTCTTGGAGTTTACTATTTACTATTTTTTCAACCTTACAATTTGGGGGCCAAGATTAATAGAGTAAGTTACATGGCCAACAAAGATTCCAAAAAATTTAGAAATTTCTTTTTTTTGAAGATCTCAAAAACAATTTTTAATTTAAAAAACAGAAAAATTATGTCTTATAATATAAAGACAGATTAAATAATATGGAATTGCTCATCCAAATTTTGATGAATAGCTTTTTTATCAATTGTGAAAATACTGTACAGAGGGGTTACAATTATCTGAGCAAGGTAATGAGTACATTTCTTATTAAACATTGTTGCCTCCTCCTTTGTTTCCCCTTTCCATCCCTTCCCATCCCAAATGTATTTGGAAAGAATTCTAGTCCAGAAAGATCTGTTCTTTCTTTCCACTAAGTATACATTCAAACTCTAGAAAACATGCTGGAGATCAACCAAAGGAGAAGTCTGAAAGAGTAGAAGAAAAATGTGAAAGCACAGCGGCAGACTATCTTACATATGACCCCACAGCCAGAACAAAAGAAGACAAACCAATACTTGCCATTTACCAATCTTGAAACAGAAGACAATCCAAGTAAAAACCTTTTTCCTTTGAATCAGAGTAGTTTTTTGACAATATCAGTAAGGTCAACATCAACAGCAAGGAGGGATTGGTCAGGAGTCTGCTACAGGTCACATTCTCTCATTTTCTGTCTCAGCCTCTGTCTGCCCCCATCTCCCTCCCTCCTCCTTCCCTCCCTTCATCTCTCACTACCCTCCCTCTTTCCCCATCCCCCCCCCCCACTCCTACAGACCAACTACTAAAAAAGACTAGGTAAAAAGACAGTCTTAAAATTACAAATCAACTAAGATGGAATCCTAAAATGGACTCAAGTAACCCACAGGAAAAAAAAAGGGTGTAAAAATGATAAATGGTACACTTAGGCACTAATTTGTTCAAAGTTACTTTACAGGTAAACATTTACATACAATATAAAATATCAAACTGAGATTGAAAGTGATTAAAAACATATTAATCATTTCCTTGATGAATATAAATGTACACAGTATCAACAAAATACTTGAAACAGAATCCAACCACATTTTAAAGAGATCATACAACATAGTGTCTTGTGAGTATCATTGTCGTAATGGGTCATCCTGTGTCCTTGTTTCAGCATGTTGTTATTCCCCTACCCTTCCCCAAATTAGACTTATACAAGATGAAGGATACCGAAATCAAGTACAGTGACAACAGAGGATATACCATAGGAGGAAGAACATACATAGGAAACAACAAAAAAAATCACATAGTACATTAAAAACAACAACAAAGAAAACCTCTTGTGTCTATATCTTTGGGTTAGCATCTTCCTATATGGTCATATGAGAGAGGTAGGAGAGGGAAGAGATAGTGGAAGAACAAAAAAGGAGGGAGTAACAATTCTCAACAAGAAATGTACTCATTGCCTTACTCATGTAACTGTAACCTGTCTGAACAGCATCTTTACAATAAAATAAAATTTTAAAAAAGAGACCATACACCATTAGCAAGTTGGTTTCATTCCAGGATGCAAAGATGGTTTAGTATATGCAAATCCATAAATGAAAGCTAACACATGAATAAAATCAAGGGAAAGAATTACATACAAAAAGTCTTTACCTAAGGTAGAAAAAAAGTCCTTTGGTATAATTTAACATTGCTTCATGATAAAAGCCTTAAATAAATTTGTCATAGAAGGATCATACCTTAACATAATGCAGGCTAAATTCAGCAAACCCATAATCATACTGAACAGCGAAAAATTTGAAAGCATTTCCTCTAAAATCAAGGATAACACAGTGTTGTCCACTCTCTCCACATTGTTCAATTTAGAACTTGAAATTTTATCCAGGGAATTAAGGTCAAAAATAGAAATAAAAAGATTACAGAGGTCAGGTGCTAGTAACTTATGCCTGCAATCCTACCTACTCAGGAGGCTGAGATCTGAGGCCCATGGTTCGAAGCCAGCCCAGGCAGAACAGTCCCCATGAGACTCTTATCTCCAATAATAATAATAAAAAACCTCAAAAACTAGAAATGGCATTGTGGCTCAAGTGGTAGAGCACTAGCCTTGAGCACAAAGAGACAGTGCCAAGGTTTTGAGTTCAAGCCCACAACCAACAACAACAACAAAAAGATTACAGAGAAGAAATGAGAAATCAAATTATCCTTATTTGCACAAATATGATTCAACACGTAGAAAACCCTATGAGATTCAGGGCAATGAAAAAATAAAGTAACAATATACAAAATCAACATACACAAACTAGTAACTTTTCTGAATATGAATAATGAACTTGCTGAGGAAGAACACAGAAAAACAATCCCATTCATAAAAGCTATAAAATAAAAAAAAAAACTCAGACTAAACCAAAGAGGCTCACACTCTCTAAATGAAAGTTATATGACACAGAAGAAACAAAGAAGATAGTATATGGGAAGACCATTCACATTCATGGATTAGTAGAATTAATATTCCCCAAATGGCTGTTTTACAAAAAAGTGATCCACAGAGTCAATGAAAACCTATGACCCAGCAATCCCACTTTTGGGCATTTACCCAAATGTTCACAAACAAGACCACATTAAAGCTACCAGCACAACTATGTTTATTGCAGCATTATCTAGCATAGCTAAGATATGGAATCAACCCAGATGCCCCTCAGTAGATGAATGCATCAAGAAAATGTGGTATAAGCCGGGCGCTGGTGGCTCACGCCTGTAATCCTAGCTACTCAGGAGGCTGAGATCTGAGGATCGCGGTTCAAAGCCAGCCGGGCAGGAGAGACCGTGAGACTCCTATCTCCAATAAACCACCAGAAAACCGGAAGTGGCACTGTAGCTCAAGTGGTAGAGCGCTCGCCTTGAGCTGAAGAGCTGAGGGACAGTGCCCAGGCCCAGAGTTCAAGCCCCATGACCTTTGACAAAAAAAAAAAAAAATGTGGTATATATACACAATGGAATTCTATGCCTCCATCAGAAAGAATGATCCATCAGAAAGAATGACATTGCCCCATTTGTTAGGAAATGGAAAGACCTGGAAAAAGTTGTATTAAGTGAAGTAAGCCAGGCCCAAAGAAACATAGGTCTCATGGTTTCCCTTATTTGCAATAACTAGTATATGTCTGAGTCAAGCAGAAAAGGTCAGATAAGTTGATGTTAGGGAAATGAACCCTAAGATATGTATTCAAATGTTTTTTTTTTCTTTCATGCGATTGTTTCTAACACATTTATAAGGTTATTTCTTTGTTGCTTTGTATGTCCCTCCCCCACGGTTTAACCCCTGCTTTCACTGTATTTGATGTTGGTATAATTTGTGGAGGGGAAGGGAAAAAACAAATAGTTTAAATAGGGATACAGGTGGACCCATTGCAACAATGAGATGTACAAGTTGTTATGTCGAAAACGAACTTTACAACTTTGGTGGGGGGGGGAAGAGCGGGGAGGATTGGGTGGGGGATGGGGGGGAGGATGAGAAGGGATGGGAAGGGGAAACAAAGGAGGAGGCTACAATGCTTGATAAGAAATGAAGTGTACTCATTATCTTGCTCATGTAATTGTAACCCCTTTGTACAGTATTTTCACAATAAAAAAATAAACATAAGAAGAAAAAAAAAGAAATATACTCATTATCTTGCCCATGTAATTGTAACCCCTCTGTACAGTATTTTCACAATAAAAAAAATGAAATCCCCATCAAAATTTCACTGACATTATTTACCTAGTTAGTGAAAACAGTCTCAGAATTTATGTGAAGCACAAAAGACAACAAAGCAATTATGGGGTAAAAAGACAAAAACGTTGGAAGTCAAAACCTGACTGAAAGCATATTTCAGATCCATAGTAACAAAAACAACATAGTACTATCACAAAAAATGGACACATAGACCATTAGAATAGAATAAAGGATGCAGAAAAAGATCTAGAAAAATGAGGCTGGTGTAACCCTTACATTGGAACCAGAAAAAGACAAGACACATGCAAAAAAAATTACAGACTAACCTATTACATGAATTAAGACAAAAAAAGTTGTCAATAAAACATTATCAAGCCAGGCACTAGTGGCTGATGCCTCTAGTAATCCCTGCTACTCGGGACACTGAAATCTGAGGAGCACAGTTCAAGGCAACATACACAGGAAAGTTCGAGACTCTTATCTCCAATTATCCACAAAAAGCCAGAAGTTGAGCTGTGGCTCAAGTTGTAGAGCACTAGCCTTGAGCACAAAAGCTCAGAGACAGTGCCTAGGTCCAGAGGTCAAGCCACAGGCCTGGAAAAAAATACACAAATAATCAAACTGAACAAAACAATAGATAAAAAGAATATATGATACCTAAGTAGTATTTATTTCAAGTATGCAAAGCATACTTGAAAAGAAATCAATAAATCAGTGTAATGCATGATATTGGTAACCCAATAATAATATAAGCATACAATATAATGTAAGCATATTATATGATATCCTTTCCATGCCCCTTCACTGCACTTAACTAAATCCAACATTCATTAAGTATTAAACTTCTAATTTAGGAATAGAAGGGGATTATTTCACCTTGATAAAATGTCTACACAAAGACTTCAGCTAACATTCTAGGCCTTTGTGCACCTGATGCTCTAGCACAGACCATGTCCCCAGCCCTTAGAATCACTTACTCAACATAGTGCTGAAATTGTAGACACTACAATGAGGTATGAAGGGGACATAAGAGGTGAGCAAATAAGATAGGGAAAGCATGCCTATACGAAAGCTGACATGATTATCTATGTAGGAAATTACAGGAGTCTCTACAAACAATGCAGAAATCAACTCAGAAGTAACAGTGAATTCAACAAGGTTTCTGGAACACAGGAACAATATACAAAAATCAACTGTCTTTCCACAGGTTAGCAATGAAGACATTGAAACAAAACTTAAAACATTATACCATCTCAATTATTAAAAAATAACTGTCTAGGTGCACATGTGGTATAACATGTAAAGGATCTAATTATTACAAAATCCTGTTGAACATAATCGAAGATCTACATAGACATGCATACCCTGTCATGAACTAGAAATTTTTTGCTGTGCAAAAAGAGTTAACCTCAGAAGATTGTATAACGTGTAACTTCGCTTAACATTCACACCATAACATGAGAGTGATGGGAAACAGATGAAAAGTTGCCAGAGGACAAGGTAGGAGGAAGGGTGTAAACACTTAAGGGTTAACAGGAGCGATATTTTTCATGGTGATGGAATGGTAATAGCAATAATCTACACATCTGACAAAATGTCATATAATGATTATCCAAAACCATTAGCACAAAAACATGAAATTTATACACAGTCTATATTTATTTGAGTTAAAAATACTGCTTCAAAGTCAGACTCCTGAATTTGGCAAGGTATTATAATTATATAAAACGTTATTGTTCAGAGAATTAGGGTGAGGGGTGTTCAAGAATTCTGCAAATAACTTTTGCAATTCATGACTTCAAAATAAAGTTAAAAGAAAAAATGTCTTGGCTGTATTTTTCTTTTCCTGTTTCTATGATTGAATTAATGGGTTAAGTTTCAGAATTTGTATACTAAGGAAGAAGAGAATTTAGCTGCCATGATAAAGGATGTTGATAAATGTTCTTTTTTAAAATTTTTATTTATTTTTTATTGTGAAAATACTGCACAGAGGGGTTACAATTAGATGGGCAAGATAATGAGTACATTTCTTAACAAGCATTGTAGCTTCCTCCTTTGTTTCCCCTTCCCATCCCTTCCCAGCATCCCCCAACCCCCCCACCCAATCCTCCCCCCCCACTTTCGACATAACAACTTGTACTTCTCATTGTTGTAACAGGTCCACCTGTATCCTTATTTAAACGACTTGTTTTTCCCCTTCCCCTCCACAAATTATACCGACATCAAATACAGTGAAAGCAGGGGTTATACTGTGGGGGAGGGACATACAAAGCAACAAAGAAATAATCTTATAAATGCGTTAGAAACAAATGCATGAAAGAAAAAAAAAACCATTTGAATACATATCTTAGGGTTCGTTTCACCTAACATCAACTTATCTGACTTTTTCTGCTTGTGACATATACTAGTAATTGCAAATAAGGGAAACCATTGTAGGGAAAGTACAATGAGATTGCTCCAAATACAGTGAGATTCAGCAAGCAAATAACAAAATCTCACAGATTTTTCAATCTGAAAGGGCACACGACATGGTAGGAAAATGCAAAACACATTTTATTTTGATTTTATTCTCTTTCTTAAATCTTTTCTCAATAGATTTTGAGAATGCCTTAAACAAGTTCAGGTATGGTAAAGGGCGAGGCTGGGCATGAGTAACATCTCTTAATTCCTTTCTACTGGTAAACCTGAGTCCATTATGTTACTACCAAAGTAGTTGGGTGTTCATGAATGTAAGAATTCAAAATAGCATGGGGGAGGGACATACAAAGCAACAAAAAAAATCATGTGGCACCTTATAAATATGTTAGCAAAAATAGTGTTTTCACTGTATTTGATGTTGGTATAATTTGGGGAGCAGAAGGGAGAAAAACAAATTGTTTAAATAGGGATACAGGTGGACCCATTACAACAATGAAATGTACAAGACGCTATGTGGAAAAACAAACTTTATATTTAGGTGAGGGGGGAAGGGGTGGGGGGGAAGGGGAGGATGTAGTTGTGGAGATGGGAGGGAAGGGATGGTAGGGGAAAAACAAAGGAGGAGGCAACAATGCTTGGTAAGAAATGTACTGGGGGGGCGGGGAGGATTGGGAGGGGGAGTGGGGGGGCAGGATATGGGAAGGGATGGGAAGGGGAAACAAAGGAGGAGGCTACAATGCTTGATAAGAAATGTACTCATTATCTCTCATTACCTTGCTCATGTAACTGTAACCCCTCTGTACAGTATTTTCACAATAAAAAACTTATAAAAAGAATTCAAAATAGCACTTCTGCTCAGCATCTAATGAGATCTGAACAGACATTAAAGCCAATGAAGAGCTCTCTAGTTTTCTGATAGTCATTCTTTGTTTTGTTCTAGTTTCTTGAAACTACTGGGAAACATTATCATTGTGGCTATAAGTTTCTTTTAGTAATTTTAATTTGGGAACTCTAATGTCAATGATCACTTGCACTACTGATTCCTACATAACCTGAGATATAATTAATGCAAAAAAATTTGCAACATGAGAGTAAGAGTAGATGTTGAGTGAATACATCCTTTTGTCTCTGTTTCAAAACACATAGCATCATGATAATTTTAGCTTAGAAGTCATGGCATCCACACTTATTTCTTTTTCTTTTTTTTTCTTTTTTTGCCGGTTGTGGGGGCTGAACTCTGGGCCTGGGCACTGTCCCTCTGCTCTTCAGCTCAAGGCGAGCGCTCTAACACTTGAGCCACAGCACCACTTCCAGCCTTTTCTGCTTATGTGGTGCTGAGGAATTGAACCTGGGGCCTCATGCATGCAAGGCAAGCACTCTACTACTGAGCCACCTTGCCAGCCCATCCACACTTATTACTTATTCTAGATCAAGCATGTTATTCATGGAGGATTACTTTATTATTAAAATTTTGAGAATTCTTTGTTTTAGATGAAATGTTCTGTCAGACAGTTTTCAAGTACCTTCTCCTTGGCTTTAGCATGGCTATTTCCAGAGAAAAAGTTTTACTTTTTTTTTTCATTTTATTTTATTGAAAAAGTTTTACTTTTGATGAAGTACTATTACCAAAAAAAAACTTTTCTGTCATGCATTATGCTTTTCTTGCCCTATTCAAATATCCTTCACCAAATATTAGGTCTTAGAGATTTTTTCATTTTGCATTTCAATGTAAACTCATTATAAGAATATTTTACCTGATGCATAAAACATTATACTTGTACATATGTATGGGATTCTATAGATGTATCTATGTGTACATAGTGTAATGAGCACATCAAGTACATATCCAACATTTATCATTTATTTATATGAAAACATCCTCTTTTAGCGTTCTGTTCAGTGTATAATGGTTACATATAATAGCACACCTGAACTTCCTATTCCTTTCTAAATGATTCTAAATAATCAGTCTCATTGTATGGTATTAAGTTCAAGATCATTTTTCTTAACTGGCTATGGACAATTACTTCAGTACCATTTGTGGAAAAAGCTATTCTGACTCTATTCTATTTTTTGACCCAGACATATTTGTGAATGTATGCTTATTCATTCTCATTCTAGTATGGAGCCATACAATACATCATGAATTAGGTAGTGATTTCTCTCACTTTTCTTTCTTTTTCAGCTAAGTAGTTTCTTTGCTTTTCCATATACATTTCAGAAGAATCTTGTCTCATAGGAATTTTGTTAAGTTCAGTTATCAACAATTTGGAGACACTTGACAGGCTTATGGTGTTGAACATCTCAATTCAGGTCCTCCATAGATCTCTTCATTTATTTAGATTTCTGAGTTCTTTCATTTATCTTTTGTAGTTTAGGAATTCAATACTATAAATGTTTTGTCAAATTTACATTTAAGCATTACTTTTTCTTGGAAATTGGAATAATATTGTAATTTGGGTTTCGACATATTACTAGTATATGGAAATACAATTGATTTTTGTTAGGTTGATCTATTATTTTGATACTATACTAACCATTAATTTCAGGAAGTCTTTTGTTTTTGCTCTAACTCAGAGCCTGGGTACTGTCCTAAGCTTCTTTTGCTCAAGGCTAGCACTCTAAGCCCTAGTGCCACTTCCAACTTTTTCTGTTTATGTGGTACTGAGGAATCGAACCCAGAGCTTCATGAATGCAAGACAAGCACTCTACCCCTGAATCACATTCCCAGCCAATTCTGTTAGTTTTTGTTTTGTTGCTTTACACACACACATACACACACACACACACACACACACACACAGCTCTACTATGTTTTCAATCTGTGTGTCTTGTATTTCCTTCCATTGCTTTGCTATGTATGCTGTCTAGAAACTTTTATATTATGTTGAATAATAATGGCAAGATTCGATTGTTCCTGATTTTAGGAGAGTATGTTGTCTTCATCATCAAGTACAATGCTTTTTGGCTCCTCCTACTGGTGCTTCAGCATTTGAAGCTTTTATTACTGGTTATTTGGAAATGGAGTCTCATGGGCTTTTCTGCCTGGGTTGGACTCAAACTGATTCTCCAAATCTCAACCTCCTGAGTGGCTAGGATTACAGTAGTGAACTACCAGTGCTCTGCATAGTTCTATGCCTTTTGAAGATATTCTTATCAAATTTAGGAAGTTCCTGTTTAATTTTATGATAGTGTGATATTTCTTTGTGAGTTTGTTAATTGGTGGTTTGTATTGATTGATTGATATTTGAGTACTAAGTCACCCTTGTGATTGTTTATATTCTAATAAAGAATAAAGAAAGGGAAAAAACAAATTGTTTAAATAGGGATACAGGTGAACCCATTGCAACAATGAGATGTACAAGACGTTATGTTGAAAAACAAATTTAACAACTTTGGGGGAAGGGGGGAGGGAGGGGAAGATGGGAAGGGATGGGAAGGGGAAACAAAGGAGGAGGCAACAATGCTTGATAAGAAATGAACTCATTACCTTACCCATGTAATTGTAACCCCTCTGTACCGTATTTTCACAAACACACACACACACACACACACACACACACACACACACACATTCCTTACAAACATGGGTACAAACATTCTAAATGAAATTTTAGCAAGGTATATATTTCTTATTGTGGCAGTAACTAGTGGGGCCAGAAATTTCATTGTTTTAACACAAAAAAAAACAAAGTATTCTCTGACAGTTTTGGAAGTTTAAAATTAAACGTCAATGAGCTAACGTTAGTGTGCTACAGGACTAGCTCTTACCAGATGCTCTAGGGAGAATCCGTTTCTGCCTTTTCCAGTCTCCAGAGAATACTTATGTCCTTTTACCACTTCAGTAGTGTAGGTAGAATCTTCAAATTTCTGTTTGTCTGCTTCATTCTACAGGGCTCTCTCTCTCTTTCATACACATGCTCCACCTGGATTCTTATTTGTAAGAATTCATGTAGAATCATTCTACTCAAGATCCTTAAGTTAATAATACTTGCAAAGTCCCTTTAGGCATATAAAGTAAAAATTACAGTTCTAGGATATAAGAGATGAACATCTTGATAAGCTATTTTTCAGCCTACCACATTTTCTATTATACTATAGTTTTGGCCTAGATTTCAGAATGACAGTAGAAATTTTATTTTTATCTTGGTAACAAAATTCCACTGTGATAGCTATTACACTTCAAATTTTATAATTTTTCTAACTGATGCTTTTCAAGCTGATAAAATGAACTTGAGTGCTTAGTCTGATAATGTCTATGTACATTACATTCTTTCTAGCATAGGCATACTGTTATTAAAAAACAAATACACTGCTTTGCATGTAATTTAATAGCAAAAGTCCAATATTTTTCATAATGTTTCAAAACTGTGAATTTTTAATTGCCATTTTCTTTTCTTGCTTCGTCATGATGAGTATGTACTGATATTAAAAAAAAATTGAAGTCAGTATTTTCAGCCCTTGAAAAGCTTTCAAGTTATAACTGTATCATTGTAAAGTATGCCCAGCAAAAGTGGAGAAAACATTGCATTGAATCTCTGTCATAACTGTTCAGCGCCACAAACAGTACATAAATGAATGAACATTACTGTGTACCAGTAAACTTTATTGATAGACATTAAAATTTGCTTTTCATATAATTTTCAGACTACAAAATATTATTCTTTTAAAAACCCCATTTAAATATGTAAAACCATTCTTAGCTTTTGAGCTAAAAATAAAAATAGATGGCAAGCCAGATTTAATCTTGTCATTATTTACCAACCCCTGCCTTATTCTCATTCAACCTACATTCTAAAGTGGTGTGGGGGAGAGTTACAACAAGAATAAAAATAAAGGAAGAGGTAAAAACAGATACTATTATGTTTAAAAAATATTAACAATAAGATGGCTCAGGAATATATTTGTGAAAGAATGTGTAAGGTATACTTAAATGATGAGACAAAGCCAGCCATGAGAATGTGAAACCCAGACTAATCCAGAAAGAGAAAACAGTAAAGTATGTGAGGTAAAAGTTTGGTGAATTAGAGAACTAAAAGTGACTATCAGGAACATAGTGAAGACATGAAATGAGTTGTGAAGAAATAGAAAGTATTAGAAATAATAGAAGGAATAGAAATAAGGATTATAAAATCATAGTTAAAATGACTTTAATTAGTCGACTATAGTAGTTCTGTTACATATAGGCTAACTTTATATACTAAGTTTGTGGTCTCTTGTTAATTTACATCATTAAATAAAGTATAGTAAATTTTAAAATGTGAAAGGAGAAAACTTTTTATTGTTGTCAAATAGCTCGAGAAAAAAATACAGCATCTTGTATAAAAGCTAGCATATCAATGAGAATAGACACAACTGAACCATGCAATTTATTTCACTAAACGCTCATCCATAAATTATGATGCATCATTTTATATTTGTTTACAATACAAATATGTAGCTCACTGGATCATTTAAGGCTATTTATAGCAGTTTTATGCAAAAAGTCCAGTTCTCTTATAAAATTAAAACGTTTAAATAATTTGTTTTTCATTCTTTTTATTTTTATTCAGATCTAGTTGAGTGTGCCAAGCTTGTTCTATTTTTTACTAATATACTGGAAGGAAAAATCAGTTTTGAGTTTGCCTTGATTTGTGGCAATATTTGTACTCAACAATCAAATGCTACACTATTTCCTTTTAAATGGCTATGTACTTAATTAAAACTTGTTCAGCAATTAATTAGTCAGAGACTTCTTATTTTGGTATTGAACCTGAATATTGATAGCTGCAGCAGTTACTGTATCCAAATTGCAATGCATGTTTTCAATCACACCACATAAAGTTTTCATATTTGAAAAAAAGCTGATCATTATAATACCATCAAATATCTTTCACAATTGTGAAACAGCCTTCAACTAGTTTCCTGTGTTCATTTATTTTCTCCAGTACTGCTTCTAATAAATATGAGGCAAAAGGAAGCTGTAAGAGAAACACAAAAAAGGTAATCAAAACCCTGTATTTTCCTCAGCTAAAAAACATACACCAAACATCATTAAGCCATCAGAATTTAGGTATCTGTAATCTTGTACCCATAATGTACCATACTAGATTTCTTTTCAGCTGATCTTTCTGGTTAGTGTGGGCAATTTTGTCTTTTCTAATAAAAATGATAAAAGAGCAGAAGTAAAATGAAAAAAGATAAACGCCTTATTGAACAATTCATGGTTTACTGACCATGTTAATGATGTAATCTGCAATACAAGCAGCTAAGTCATTTATCTTCAATCAGCTGATCAATAGCAGGTTACAGTCATCTCTAGGGCACGAAGGCCTACAGAAGTAGTACTGTATGTTCATCACTCATAAAAGAATGAGAGCGAACCATCAATACACTTGTCTATGAGAGAGCTGAACATCTCAAGAATTGCAGGATAAAACTTCAGAGGGAAAAAAATGGCAAAAGTATACCCATTGATTAAGTTGTTAAAGTTTGTTTGGTATATCAAAGTGTAATACACATGTTTCAAAAACTGCTGAGTTTATGAAATGTGAGTACATTTTAAAATTTCATAATTGATATAACTTTTCTGGTAGTTTCACTGTGCCCTCTGCATCACTGGTTTGCTGATAGAATTCATAATCATACAATACAGGTACAAGCTATAGGTAAAAGACATCTGAAATGTTACCTCAATTACCTCCCATACTCCTAATAACTTTCTTTGTTCCTTGTTCCTATTGATCTAGTCTTACCTAAGAGATATGTCATAATTTTAAAAGTTCATTAAATATTTCTTGGATGTATCCTTTTGATTAACTAGGTAATGACATCTGTGTTCCGTCCCTGAACATATAAAAGGGTCTAGGCTTATCAAGCCTACTTCCTCACAGGGAAGAAGCATCAAGCCAATTTTTTTCTGCTATGATGATCACTAATGACAGCACTGGTCAGAATGTTACCTAAGATAGTCTGATGTCCTCTGAATAGGCTGCTCAGCTAAGATGATTACAGTTTAACCAAATAAAATCATTGGAAAGAGAAAATCTTGACCTGGCAGTGGAAGTACAGGGCAGAGAAACCAAACAAACAGAAGAGAATAAGGATCAGAGCTGGTACCAGAACTTTTTTTTTTTTTCTGAACTAGCCTTGAACTGTGATTTTCCCAATCTCAGCCTTCCAAGTAGCTAAGATTCAAGCATGAGCCTCCACTTGTTTTTTGTACAGAGGCTAACATCTGAGTTTCAAAAATCAGTAAAACCTTAAGTCAACAAGATGTACACTATATGAGCACAGCTATTTATCCTTTACAATTTTGTCTGTAGATATCTCAGAATAATATTGTTCTTATATAATTTGACATCATATTGATTTTTAATATAATTTGACATAAAAGTTCTATATTTACAAGTCAGCATAATGTTTAGTTCATTTTTTTCAATTTCCCTTGTTTTTTGGCTTTTTTTTTAATACTGAGACTAAAACCTAGCCATTGCCTTGTACTCATCAATGGGTCCACAATCCTAGATTTTTTTGTAATCAACCTACTCTGAATGTTTTTTCTCTTAACACAGAATCAAGATTGCTCTTTGTAAATTTGAGGTGTACTAGTAATTGCTGATCTAGTGCATAGTGGTCTTTCAAAAATTACTTAAAAATATCTAAGGCTTAATCATCATCAATATAATTTGCTAATACAAATTAATGTAATTTCATAATAGTTAATTGAAGATTAGGAGACAAATAAGGACAAGTTAGAATTATTTTGTAAAAACATAAGTCATTTTCATTTATGATTGACTGGTTTTATATTTATTTTACCCATTATAACATCTCGTAGCTATTCACCTGCATCGCCATTAAGCTTTAGTCTTTTTTCTATTTTTTTGGTGGTATTGGGCTTTGAATCCAGGGCCTTGTGCTTGTAAGGCATTTGTACCATGCCCCTACTCCTACATAAGTTGTTTTCAAATGAATACGATTTAATGTAATTATCAACAAAAGTTCCACAGAAGCCCCTTCTATTTGACAAATAGTTCTTGCTTGACGATATGTAACATACACCTCAGCTGCTTTAGTTTTTAAAATAGCCTCTCTTACTAAGTTTATTTTACTCATTTATTTAGCAAAATTTTAGGGCTTGAACTGAGGGCGTATAGTGAGATTGCTCGGTTTTTCTGCTCACAGCTGGTACTGACTTGAACCATGCCTCCAGTACTTGCTTTTGGTAGTTAAATGGAGATAAGAGGCTCCAGATTTATCTGCCTAGCCTTGCTTGAAACTTTGATTCTCAGATTCAGCCTTGTGAGCAACTAGGATTATAGGCATGAGCCATCAATGCCTGGTTATTTGTGATGCTTTTAAAAGTGTAAAATGTTGTCAAAAACCAGGAGACTTGAAGTCTGTTTCTGGAGTCAAGAATAAGTGCTAATTTAGATCCAATAGGCAGTTCATAATCAACTGCATTTAGGTCCAGCACATTCTTAAAGGACAACAAACCTCCCCCAGAAATCCCACTGATGTAGAAAACACAACTACCTTTGTAGTAACAAGATTTTAGAGTTGAATTTAAGTAACAAACATTTTACTAATCTAATCCTATCAAATACATTAGAAATAACAAACCCAACAGTTATATTGCCTTGGTTTTATTTTGAAATTCACATGTTATTACAAAATCCTGAAAGCCTGATTGGTTTCTTTGTTTTTGATAAAAAAGGAGAAGAAATACTCCTGGTCATATCAGTACAGTTATGCCAGTTTCATCTCTCTAGCATAAAGGAGAAAAATGGCAAAGATATGATATTGAGTGAGATTCCTTGATACAAAATTTAGCTGGGATGTTTGAACAACTAAAATTTTGCTTGGCCTATACATAGTCATGGAGCAGTGACCAAGCCCTGAGTTCAGACCCCAGGACTAGCCAAAAAAAAAAAAAGAAAGAAAGAAAAGAAAAATAACAAAGCCCAATGTCCACAACTGTAAAACACACAGATAACTTGCATCACTTCTACCTCTAATATGTTCATTAAATGAGGATAACTCTTAAATCTGAAAAAAAAGTTTAATGCTTTCATTCTTATTTTGGGTTTGAAAACTATCACTAGACAACGTTACTTATTTTGAATTTTATCTAGCTTGAGTATATTCAAAGTGAAAATGTAAAATTTTATGTAGTATAGTTGCTTTACAAAAGGATCTGTATAAAGGGAACCTTACTGCATTGTTGGTGGGAGTGTAAACTTGTCCAACCACTTTGGAAAGCAGTATGGAGGTTCCTTAAAAGACTCCACACAGAGCTCCCCTATGACCCAGCAATCCCACTTTTGGGTATTTACCCAAACGATCACAAACAAGACCACACTAAAGCTACCAGCACGACTATGTTTATTACAGCATTATTTACATAGCTAAGATATGGAACCAACCCAGATGCCCTTCAGTAGATGAATGGATCAAGAAAATGTGGTATATCTATATACACAATGGAATTCTATGCCTCCATCAGAAAAAATGACATTGCCCCATTTGTTAGGAAATTGAAAGACTTGGAATAAATTATATTAAGTGAAGTAAGCCAGGCCGAAGAAACATAGGTCCCATGGTTTCCCTTATTTGCAATAACTAGTATATGTCTGTGTCAAACAGAAAAGATCAGATAAATTGATGTTAGGAGAATGAACCCCAAGATAACTATTCAAATATTTTTGTTTTTTTTCCTTTCATGCAATTGTTTATAACATTTTTATAAGATGATTTCTAGGTTGCTTTATATATCTCTCCCCCACGGTATAACCCATGCTTTCACTGTATTTGATGTTGGCATAATTTGTGGAGGGGAAGGGAAAAAAACAGATCATTTAACAGGGATACAGGTGGACCCATTGCAACAGTGAGATGTACAAGTCATTATGTCGAAAAACGAACTTTACAACATTGGTGGGAGGTGAGGGGGAGGATTGTGTAGGGGGAGGGGGGAGTATGGGAACGGATAGGAAGGGGAAACAAAGAGGAGGCAACAATGCTTGATAAGAAATGTACTTGTTATCTTGCCCATGTAATTGTAACTCCTCTGTGTGGTATTCTCACAATAAAAAAAAAGGACCTGTATTGTGTTCTGAGACTTTTCATAAGAAATATAGCTTGAATAATATACATTAAAAGTGTACAACTGTAACAGTTATGCATTTATTTTATGTATACATACTCATGCACACAGATGTATCTAGGTGAACAGAGACTGACTTTGAAATTAAAAGACTGAAATAATAAAAAAAATGCTATCAAAGTGAACACTTCATTTGTAATTAAAATTTGGCACTAAATTTTGATATATGTTTCCTAAATGTCATTTACAGTTCTGCCATATATCCCAAAAGATACGTCCCAATAGAAAGTCTCTTGGAGTACTGCCAAAAACTGACAAAGAGGGCTATGTTTTCTTCTTTGAAACTCTGGTAAAGACTGTAATTTGTCTTCCCTTTAACTTAAAAAAAAATAAAAATAAGCTGGGCACTTGTGACTCATGCCTGTAATCCTAGCTACTCAGGAGGCTGAGATCGGAGGATCAAGGATAAAAGCCAGCCCTGGCAGGAAAGTCCGTGAAACTCTTTTCTCCAATAAACTACCAGAAAACAGGAAGTGGTGCTGTAGCTCAAGTGATAGAGCAATAGCCTTGAGCTGAAATGCTGAGGGACAGCACCCAGGCCCAGAGTTCAAGCCCTATAACCAACAAAAATAAATAAATAAATAAATAATAAAAACATTAAATGAAAAAGTTAATTTGTTTCTTCTTTTTCTTCAAGAAATGTTTCCATGATATTTAAAGCAAATAAATGATCCTTACACATTTGTAAAATTCTTGAGAGAGGGTGGCCCTTGTTAAGATACTTCAGGATTTAGTAAAAGAAACAATTGGTAAGCTCTTTGTGACCCTGATATATTGTATGAGATAGAAGAGAAATGTTTGAACATTTAATTAGCTTGAGCCTTTCCTACAAATTCATCTGTTTCTCTACACTGTGTTTAGGATTCTTCTTTGCTTCCTGAGAAATACTGGAACTCTGTTTTTATCACTTTGCTGCATTGGGGTAAACTCCTTATCGGTGGATCCTTAAAGCTGGCTATGGTCTTAGCTGACCATGTTTTCCACTCCCGTTGAGTGGGAATAGCCAATATACTCATAGATCAGAGACTCCTAGTATGCCCTCACTTTCAACATAATGTCTTAGACAATGTTATCAGCTCAGAAAGGATCTCAATTTCCTAAAGCCCCTTGAAACTAGTTTAGAGTGCTTTTACCTTTAGTAGACACTGAGGGATGACATATTCCTACTTACATCTCACATTTCTTACTCCCCTGTAAGACTGTCCAGAGGTCCTAATTGTTTTATAGGCAAAAGAAGCTCAATATGTACTAATATCAGTTTTCAGTATCCTATAATGATTAACTTTCTTCTCAAAAGCCAAGGACTGTATAGTAGAAGGTAGGGAACATGTCTATTCCACATATGCTTCTTCAATACAAGAGAAAACCCTGTAAGTGCTTATAGTCTATTGTTAGCAATCTGGAGTTGATCCTTATGTAGATATTGAAAAAATATTGAGGGCTGAAAAGTCTAAGTATGAACAGCAACATTTATCACACATATATGAACACTAAAGTCAGGAAAAGAAATAGCTTAACTGATAAAAAAAAAAAGTAATCAGCAAGTAGGCCCTTGTTATAATCAAGTGAATATTTTTCTTCTACCTCTCCCCATAATGTAATAGTACTTAAGCATGAACACTTTGGGAAGTAATTAAGTCAATGAAAATGGATCCCTCATGAATGGGATTAACACCCTATAAGCTATGAGAGCTTGCTCACACTCCATGCTCTTTGCCAGGTGAGAATATAATGAGAAGACTCTGGTCCACAAATGACAAAGAAGGCCCTTGTAAGACACTGGGTCTGCCAGTCCTTTGATCTTAAGAATACCTAGACTCCAGAACTGTAGGAAAAAAATGCTTGCTAGTTTAGTTTTTCAGCCTATGACATTCCATTAAAGCAACATGAACTAAGATAGCTCTTATTTGTAAAGGCAGGAAAAACTAAAGAATTGGAAAAGAACCAAAAGCCAGTCAAATTCATCAGTTTCTTGTTCATTATTGATTTAAAATATAATTCACCACTGTATCTAGATGGGTGTGGATAATGGATTATAAATGCTTACTGAGAGTACTCAACACATACTTGCCAGGCAATAGGCAAGGCATCTTCATGGATGACTAGTCTTTCAAGTCTAGCAAAAAAGATGTGCTTTGCCAGAAATCAGTGGCTCATATCTATAATCCTAGCTACTCAGGAGAATGAAATACAGAACAATGATTATTCAAGATCAGCAGCAGCAGAAAAGTTCATGATATTCTACTTTAATTAATCAGGAAAAGGCCAAGCTGGAAGCATGGCTCAAGTGGTAGAATGCCAGCAAAACAAGTCCAAGGTCCTGAGTTTAAACCCAGTACTGCCAGAAAAAAAAAGATGCTTTTAAAGTAAATAACACATAATACATAATTAGACATAGAAAAAATCACTACAATACTAAGTTTGAATAGTTTTTCATATATTTTCCTATGGCCTCAACGATTACTACTCTTTCTAAGGGTGAAAAGCAAAGAACTTTTCATTGGTGAAAAAAATCATTTTTAGAGGCATTATTTTATTCATTCCAAATCAATGACCTTTAAGATATTTTTAATCGAAGATGCTGAGTTAAAAATACTTTAGTTACTAGACACAGCCCAGATCTTTTGGATTATAAGGCCTTTGCAAGGAGACAATTTGCTACATATCTGAAGAGAAACTGAGTAAGAATCTAAGGCATGTGAAACTGAAAAAGGACTTGTTCAGCTGTTAATGGATTTACTATTATTCTACTAGGCAGAGATTATGCTCTGGAAATGAGAGTTGTGTAGACTTTTTACAACATGAAGTTTTAAGTTATGATGTTTTGATTTGATTGCCTCTTTGGGCTTCCCTTTATTCATGTTCACTTTCACTTTCTTTCATTTTATTCTATACAAATCCTCTGGGTAATTCGTAATTTTAAGGTAAAATTTTATTTTATTTACCATTAGCACATTGCAGGAGGTAAAAGATTAATGACTATGCCCGCAAAGAACTTATCAACAGAAGAGAGAAGAGAGAATTTGTTTATAACACATTTGATTTTACAGATATGATAGATTTTACACTACAAGTATGTCCCAATATTTTGGAGAAATGAAGATAAGGTTATCCACTGTCAATTAAATTAATTAACTCATAATATAAAATAATATCACCTATATCCCCTTACAATGTTTATAAATCCCATTCAAATTTTGTTTGGCATAATAAATAAAATAAATTTTATCCTTTTAACCATTTGGGAGTTTATTACTCAGGGTCATTAAGTACATTGATGTTTCTGTGCATCATCCCTACCATGTGTCTCCAGAATGGTTGTAGTCTGCCAAACGGAAACTCTACACCTATTAAACTCTCATTCCACCTTTCTACTTTCTGTCTCTATGAATTTGAGTAATTTAGGTATGCTTCATGTAAGTACAGCCATTACAGAATTTGTCCTTTCATGTTTCACTTATTTTATGTAGTATAATGCCTTCATTACACTAAGTCCTCAAGGGTCACCCATGTTATGCTATGTATCAGTTAATAATTCATTCATTTTTAAGGTAGATTAGTCAATTATATATATATATATATATATATATATATATATAGAGAGAGAGAGAGAGAGAGAGAGAGAGAGAGAGAGAGAGTTCTGCTTTGTTGTTTATTAATTTCTCAATGGGCATCTAGGTTGTTTCTACTTTCAACTACTGTGAAAGAATTGCTATTGGTGTATAGGCATTTACTTAAATCTGTTTTCAGTTCTTTTGGCAAATATATTCAGGTGGAATTTCTGGATAATTAGATGCTTAATTTTTTGAGGAAATGCTAAAATGTTTTCCACAATGGTGGTACCATTTTGATTCTGACTGGCAATGTACAAGTCTTATAGTTTCTCCCAATCTGAATTATCCCTTTTGTTCTCCATGCTAATAAGCACTTTTACATAAAATAAGCATTCAATAAAGTTTGTCCAGTGAATGGCATTGCTAACTTCAAATAAAAATCACAATCGTTGCCTGGCACCGGTGGCTCATGCCTGTAATCCTAGCTACTCAGGAGACTGAGATCTGAGGATTGTGGTTCAAAGCCAGCCCAGGCAGGAAAGTCTGTGGCACTGTGGCTCAAGAGGTAGAGCGCTTGCCTTGAGCTGAAGAGCGCAGGGACAGCGCCCAGGCCCAGAGTTCAAGCCCCACGACTGATAAAAAAAAATTACAATCACTGTTAATAGGAACTTAATTTTAATATTAACAATAAACTACTTTGTTTTATGACAGTACAAAAATACATATTATAGAAAGTAAAATTACACAGAGAGCTATTCATATGAATAAAAAAGTAAAAGATATCAAGTGATACATTAGAAATAATGTTTTAAAGAGTCCCTTTTACTTAAATTACAAAAGTCTCTTTCTGATGATATTAAAGTAAGCTTAAATTGTTAAATAATAAAAATCTTAGCAAAGACTTGACTGGAGTTTTAACTCTTGCTACTTCAGCTATATATGAGGAATAAGTCTTTGTGAGACTGATGGGTTTATGTGTGTGAGACAGTGAGTGTAAGTGTTCAAGTATGTGAGCACACATAGGTGAAACATAGGAAACAATCACAGAATAAATGTCTTCAGTTGCAAGGAAAAACTTTCACTTAACCTTCAGGCTGGCAGTATACTCTATTTACAAAAGCTACGGGGATTTATAAACCCTTCCTGCTGCCATACTGCAAGGCACTCTATAGAAGGTAAGCATATTTTGTAGAGAGGACACTGGGGAAAGTGAACAATTTGAAATTTCAGCATTTGCAAGATGTGAAGCAACTAACAACAACAGTGGTGTTTAAAGCTAAAGAAAAACTACTGATCAAAGTCTGATTACACTCTCAACAACCAAAAGTAAAAAGACAGAATTATAAATATGGTTCCAACATAAGCAAATCAGTTTTTATTGTTCACATAAGGGTTTGAAATGTATTATTAAATGGCTACATTTCACTGAGATGAGCCAGACAAAAGGCTGGATGAATTAAAGAAAAACTGTAACCTTAAATAGCTAACCTACCAAATTTTGTATAGCTTCAATTGTTTAATATCTCTTCCATATAAGACCTGTTTTATATTTTTTATTTCTAAAATTACTTAAGGTATTTTCATCTTTCTCATCACATAAGGCATTAAAATTACTATCTCTGATTTCTTCCTTCTGACCATTTCATCCAATCTCATTGCAATACATCCATTTACTATGTCGTGAATCATATATATACTACCCTTTCTATTTCCAGAAATAGGAGAGACCACCCTCGTTACTCTTCACCTAGACTGCCTTATTGCTCCCAGCCTTTTTTTTCTCTTCAAACCATCCTAGAAGCTGATCTCATAGATTTGTCTAAAGAACACTTTTGTTTTCCCCTGTTTTCTCAAAATCTTGTATAGTGTGGTCCCAGCCTACTTTTCCTCTCCCCACTCCTACTTTCTATAGAAAAATTAGTTTCGGATGCTTATTGTATCTTACTAACCATCTCATGGCTTCTTTGTATATTTCATAAATTATAAGAAATTTAAAAACATATTGGCATGAAAAGTTAATATAAATACAAATGTTCAAAGGTGAAAAAATGAAAAGTAGCTATGTCATTGAAAAATGAAAGCAGATCTTAGGCTTTTTTTCTCCCCACTGTGGTTCTTACTATTGGAAATTACCAATTGCATAGGACTACTTGAAATAATGATGACAAATATTTGCACTCTGAATCAAATACTTGTAAGCTGAGATTTTAGAGATTTTATTCCTCATTCCCTTTTGGCTAACAACAGCACTAGGTATTTCATTGTATACTTCCACATTGCCACCGAGCAGAATTGCTATTCTATTTTGTGGTAAATATTTTGTTGATATAAATTTCATCAAATGAATATAGGTAAATTTTTAACAACAACTATTTCTATAACCTGTTCCTTAAGACAAAACATGGGGTTAGATTCACACTCTATAACCTTAGGATTGTATGTATCACATACAATATATAATACAGAGGGAGGGTAGAAAAGATTTCTTATTATTTTATCATTGAAATATTTCAGTACTATACCAGCTTCAAATTAAATAGCATTTAAGGGAGTATGCTCAATTCTTTTACTTGAAGATTATGTAAAACTCAAAATCAAGAAGGAATAACCCATAAAATAAATCAAGTGTATGAATAAACGTAGTTATACTTTTTTTCTATATGATTTTGTGAGCATCTTAGACTCAAAAAAAAAACTGGTAGGAAAAGAAAGTGTTTTTAAAATTCCAGGACAAATATAATTGCTGGGATTGAGAGAGAAGAAAAGAAGTCTAACAGCAACAACAACAACAACAAAAAGAAGATATTTTCTATTTTATAGATTTTTCTCTTGGGTATGATTATAAAGTGACATTCAAGTGCAACCAATGAAGTTCCTATTTTTTTCCCTCACAAAATCCAAAGACATCAGCAAAACCATGTATGTCAGTAATAAAAATAAAAAGTCTTTGACTTTTTAAATGTTATCATACTGTCAAAGTGGAATAAAATTAGCTTGAAAAATGATCTAAAGGCACATGATGCAGTTCATTATGTATAACAGCAACAGCAGCGGTTTCCCAGTGTTCATAAAGGCTGCTCCATTAAATTTACCTCCAGTCAATAATTAGGAGTCCACAAATAAACCTGGGCAATTAAATCAATACTACCAGGCAATTATATTCCAGAGTCCAGGCGCAGTGGCACTAAAAGGCACTATATCAAACTGCAGTGTTAAGCAGTCTGATGCTATTTTCAGCAGGATTTTTTACACTAACTGGACAGAATAAGCATATAGCTAGATATTGTAGAATGTATGATGTATGTATGTATGATGATTGCTACATGTATTAGGCAAAAATATCTGGTGTCTATCTATAGTTTCAGTGACATTTAATAAAGAGGTAAATACTGGTTTATTATTTTATGATCATAATTGATGATGTCTTATTAAAAGAAATATAAGGTCATGACTACAAGGTGAACATTCAAAAATTCATTAAGATGTTTATTTTCATTATTTAATATGCAAAAAATCCTTTTAACAAGTATTAGTGAACTTCTTGAGATGGCAGATAAGGGATGGGTTGTGGCAAACAATATGGTTAAGAAATAAGCCTTCTTCTCAAAAGTAAGTTGTCACTGTAAAAGGCTTTGTCTAGTGCCTGTTCATCTGTACTTGACTTCAAGAAAAGGTGGTTCCTTCACCTTCTATGGTTATTGAAACTGTTTTAGAGGTTTCAAAAATAGATAAAGTTAATACTGATTATGCACATTTTATATATTATTTACTTATTCCTGACTTAAATAAAATTAACATAAACACAAAGCAATTGCACTTAATATCAGCTTCTACTCTTAATCTTTGCATAGTATCTTTGCATAGTATATTTGCATATGAAAACCATAGGCTGATAGGAATTTTTGCTAGTTTGACAAATATATTTTAGCTTTTCCTTACTCCAGATCAGTTTCGAAGTAAGCAATTAGGAAGAGCAAAAAGAACTGTGATGAAAAAGTTTGAGAATATATTACACACTGTCAGTGATGTCAAAACAAAAGCTGGCTATGACTAGAAAAGCAGGGCTCTCACCTGCCAATAAACTGCCCTTGATCACTTACAAGAGGGGCGCATCCCAGAAGACTATATGCGTATTAAAAAAAAAAACACTTGAAAGGAAAGAAAAAGTATCACACAGGTCACAGCAGCAGTCTCAATAGACCCCTCAGGGATTTCAACTCGTCTTGGCCTTGTCATCCTCTATGCAGCTTTCCACTCGGCCCAGAAAATGTCGATAGGAAAATGTTTGAGGGGCCTCTGGTGGAAATTTTTTCATTCTTTCTGCATTGACAGGATGCCAAATCAATATTTACTTCCCACTAACAAGCTGCTCGAGGTCTCAGTAGAAAATATTGTAGAGAATGCGGGAAGACACAGTAATAAACAGCTGTCTGGCTGTGAGGAAAACATGAATTGACTGGAAACAGGTCCATAGTAAAAGGTCACTGAAACCCATGAACTCCTCAGGTGTCCATATCAACTACTAACTTTAAAGACACATAATAAAGAATTTCTTTTCCTAAGAGGTCTGAGAGAATGGATCCTTTTCAATCTAGCAAGCATAGAGGTTGGCTCAATAATTTAATTAATGCATTTGCTAAACCTATGTTGGCTCTTTCCCAAGGCATTTATTTCATTTGTTAAGTCCAAAAGTACAAATAGAGGGTTAACTTTCTTGTCTATCTTTTGGAATACTTCTTTATCTAACAGACGTAAATAATGGGTATTTGCAAAGTTAGACATCTAGTAAAAGTGTGAGTCTTGAAATTTTTATTAGAAAGTTTTAATATATGAAGCAGAAAATGAAATACCTGTCCTTCAAGAAGTTTCTGAATGTACAACAGCCATTCCTTCTCATTTTCAGCATCTACCTTTGTCTTTTCAATTTCCTAAAGAAAGTAGAATCATTGGTATTAATTGAATTTATACAAACTTGGTCATATTAGGAAGTACATTTCGTAAATAAATCTAGAGGGGCATCTGTGATATATTTTAACAAGAGTGGCCTGTCCCCTCAAAGTAAGAATATTTAAATCTGTGCCTGCTAATAATTTACAGATTTTTCAAATATATGGAAGATATTATATTTCTATATTTCACAATAGTATAGAAATATTTTATGTCTGCTTTCATAGTGGAGCTCAAGATAAGAACTGAATGGGAGTGAAAGAGATTTAAAACCAAGTGAAAAGAAAGACAAAGCTGACTAAAAGAATCGCTTCAGTGATATTTAAAAATTGAAGTTGAAAACAGGTAAATGAGGTATAATTGGTATAAACCGAATAGAAAAGGACACAACTGATATATTTAAGTCCTTGTTGACTTAAAATATTCAAAGGTTTACTAAGAGCAAAGGACACTCTAACTTAATGTGCTGAAGTCACTATTTTTAAGCCAACATTTCTAAAATTATAGTGTATTTGATTATTTACTTAAAATGGACTTTATGAAACATTTGAGAAAGTAACATTTTGTTGAAATTTCCTATATGCCAGGCTTCAAGCTAGGAACTTCACAAGAATTTCATAGTTTTAGACATGATTTTATCAATCTGATGCAGCTTCAAGGACATAAATTAAGTTGAGTGCTGGTAGCTCATGTCTTTAATCTTAGCTATTCAGGAGGCTGAAATCTGACTATCAGGAGTTAAGCCAACCTGGGCAGACAAATCAGTAAGATTTTTATCTTCAATTAACTAGATAAAAGCCAAAGTGGAGGCATGGCTCAAGTGAAAGAGCACTAGCCATGAGGGAAAAAAACACATAAAAGAATGAGGCCCTAACTTCACACCCCAATTCTTGCACAGAAAAATAAAAGAACATAAACTGAATGCTTTGGACTCTCCTTGGGCAAGACACACCACTCCTTATATCCCAAACTACGCAAGTATCAGTGTAAATAAGTTCTGATCCATAATTAAAGCTAGTAAGCATATTTCAGAGTGCACTGATATTTCTCAGAACTTTTTGTTTGTACTTGAATATGGAATGAAAAATCATAGTGTGTACGTGTTCTCTGGCTCAATCTGCATCAGCCTAGAGGCAAGTGTACCATTTCTTCACACACCAATGAGTTCTCTAACTTTTTGAGAAATAACAACAGACCCTGTTCTAAGTTATTTAAACTTAAATGAGATAGTTATCCTAATGTATTCATTCAAAGGGGGTGCTTTTTTCCAAACTTTTCATCCCAGAGAGGACATCTAAAATACCAAATAAAGACAGTAGTTGTATATTCCCAAATATGCACACATACACATGTGTGTACATACACATACATGAGAGATTTTGCTAGATTTGTTTATGATAAAACCCCTAGACAATGATAAAATTCTGAATCCTAATTTTTGTTGTTTTTTACTATTGATCAAGAAAATTTAAATTAAATATCTGTAATAAAGTACAGTTAACATTCTGGCTAAAGGTATTCCTATCACCCATGTGTTTTATATTTGATACTACCTTTAATAATGGTCTTGGATTTGAAAGTTCAGAATTTTATAGTCACAAACATTGTGGTATAACTGCTAATAGTGGAAAACATAATTCATTAGTCATTTATAGGATGTTAAATAATACTTGAAGAATTCTTTTGACTCTTTTCAAATAATTGTTGGCAGTTAAAAAGATGTTACAGACTGTTCTACTACAGAGTATCTTTTAGGAGCTGACAGAGTGTGTGGTGGAAGGAGTCTCATACAAACATGTAAGTGTGCCAGGTGCCGGTGGCTCACACCTGTAATCCTAGCTACTCAGGAGGCTGAGATCTGAGGATCGAGGTTCAAAGCCAGCACGGGTAGGAAAGTCTGTGAAACTCTTATCTCCAATAAACCACCAGAAAACTGGAAGTGGTGCTGTAGCTCAAGTGGTAGAGCACTAGCCTTGAGCTGAAGAGCTGAGGGATAGTGCTCAGGCCCAGAGTTCTGAAGAGCTGAGGGATAGTGCTCAGGCCCAGAGTTCAAGCGCCACGACCGACCAAAAAAAAAAAAAAAACAACAACAAAAAACAAAAAACAAAAAAAATGTAAATATCATTTCTTCAAGAAAATATTTATTAGGATGTTCTGGGCAACATTATTTCTTTAATCTTTCCAAGCAATAAAAGAATTTAATATTCATGTTAGAGTTCAAAGGCATCATAGAACAAGATTAAACATCTTCCACAGGTTTCAAATAATACTGTGCATAGAAGAGATTCTCTGTTTATATTGTAGTTTTCCTATGTTAAAATTACATACTAAAATGAAGACCTATGCCTTTATGCATATAATTCATCTTCCAGAGTATTTTTCTCAATTTGAAACAATATTTTAATTTTTGCCAGTTCTGGGGCTTGAACTCAGGCCCTGGCACTGTCTCTGAACTTCCTTTGCTTAAGGCTAGTGCTCTATCACTTGAGCCACAGCACCACTTTCAGATTTTTCTGTTTATTTGGTGCTGAGGAATCGAACCCAGAGCTTCATGCATGGTAGCCAAGCACTCTACCACTAAGCCACATTCCCAGATCCACAATAAATATTTTTAACAGATAATTTTGAAGAAATATATTGCTAAAAATAATTTGGGAGTTGGGCGCCAGGGGCACACGCCTGTAATCCTAGCTAATCAGGGGCTGAGATCTGAGGATCCTGGTTCAAAGCCAGCCCTGGCAGGAAAATCTATGAGAGTCTTATTTCCAATAAACCACTAGAAAACCAGAAGTGGTGCTGTGGCTCATGTGGTAGAGTGCTCGCCTTGAAGAGCACAGGGTCAGCACCCAAGCCCAGAGTTTAAGCCCCATGACTGACAAATAATAATAATTTGGGATTCAGCTAGAAAAGTCAATTTTTTAAAAACTCACATATGAGATTTTTTTAAAAATCAAATCAACAGTGATTCTGCTTACCTGAATCCATTCAAATTGGCATGATTAAAAACATTGTCATGCCAGGCACTACTAGTTCTCGCATATAATACTTAGGAGACTGAAGACTGAAGTTTGAAGCTAACCTGGGCAAAAAAGTATGAGATTCCCTCTCAAAAGGAGTCATAGTACCAGTAATTACCTCAGTGAACAAGTCAAGCAAGTGAGAGGCCCTGCATTCAACTCCTACCCTCCATAAGAGAAAAACAACAACAAAAATAATGGCTTCAGAGCCAGGTGCGTGGTGCATGCATATAATTACAACTGCTCTGGAGATGGAAATAGGAGGATGGTGGTCTGAGGTTGGCTGAAACAAAAGGCATGAGATCCTAGTGGAAAAAAATACTGTAAGGAAAAAAGGGCTGGGGCATGACTCAAGTGATAAAGAGTACTTGCCTCTACTCAAGTACAAAACCTTGAGTTAAACTCCTCGTACTCAAATAACCAAATAAATACATGAATACATAAATATATAAATAAATGGGAATAAATAGTAGCTTCAATGAGAGGCTGAGGTAAGAAAATCTTGATTCCAGGAGTTCAAGTCCATTCTAGCAAGATACTGCTAGCAAGTCCATTCTAGCAAGATACTGTTTGAATTTAAAAACAAAACTAAAGAATACGGCTTACAAAATAGAATTAATCAAATTAAAGAAATGGGAGAAGGCAGCTATGCTCACCACTATACTACCAACACTAACAAGGATTTCTTACAAAAGGATCACAAAGGTTCAAAAGTTTATTGAAATGAACTCCAAAAAATGGAAACAAGAGTCTTTTTGTTATTTGGTTTCTTTTTGTTTTTCATCCTTTGAGGCTGTTTTCGATTTCTGTACCTTTTGTCTTATACTTAAGTTTACCTGATTTGGGGAGAGCAAGGGGTAGCAGAGACATGGTGGGACAAGGGTAAACAAATGCAGGAGTGAAGCTCACTAGACACTACATTGAAAACAAACTATCCAATTTGTGGGGGAGGGGTCTGGAGGGAAAGACTGGGAGAAAATAATGGAAGAGGTGCCATTGTTCACAAAGAAATGTACTTATTACTTTATATAACTATAACCCCTCTGCACATCACCTTTACAATAACAATTAAAAAAAGAAAGTTGAGGAAACTGACATAAGTAACAATTCAAAAGGTTACAAATATAGGCTTATTTTTTGACTACACAGTTACATTTCTCTAAAGGTGTTTTGAGTTAATTAGTGCTCAATGTATATCTTTCATTGCCACCTTAACAATTTTTCCTTCATGAATATAATGTTAAAATTGAAATCCTACATATTATGAAGCAAAAGAAGTATATACTTGCAAAGCCTTTACTATAAATACTATAAATTCATTTTTTACCATTTCATCTTCTGTGTCCAATATTTCCTCTAGGTCTGAACGTGAAATATTCAGGATCGAAGCTGCCAGTGTCTGAGCTTTATGGGTTGAGGTTTTAGAAGTATTTCTGTTTCTCTGCATTTTTTCAGTCTCTCTGATTTGTCGCTTTATTGCACGGACATCATTTTGTAACTCTTTGACCAAAGCCTATAATATGTTGGAAAGGACATTGGATTATATGAAAGTCATAATGGAGGCAAAGCAGAAATAACATAAGAATATTAAGATACCAGAACATTTTAATACCCCAGAATCATTTTATAACATAAAATTGTTACAGATAGATCTTGATTTTATGCATGAGCTCTTTGAATGATCTATATTTCTCTTTGTTTCCATATTTACTATTACTTATTATTTCTACAAGTGGATTATTTTGACAGGTCATATATGTATTTTGATTTACCATTCACCCCCTCCCATCACTTTCCCTCCTCCACCATTTTTCCCAGATCAAATCTTAACCAACTTCATTGTTTTTTTTTTTTTTGCACACGAGCATATTTTTGCTACACTCACCCTCCTTCACCCTCTCTGTTGACATACAACACAGACACTCATGTACACACAAATTCTCTGCAGAATGAAGTCTGATGGTAAAAAAAAGTGTTCATATAGAAATGGTATGAACCTCTTAATACAAATAAGTTAAAGCACAGTTCTTTCCTTCAGCTTTTAGTCTGATCAGAAAACTGTATATCTAGACCATTCTTAGAACAGACATTAAGGTATATTAAAATTGACTCCTCAAGATTTTTATTTTTTTATTTTTTTGGTGCTAGTAGGGTTTGAAGTCAGGGCCTTGGACTTGCCAGGCAGATGCTCTATCATTTATTTTAGCCACATCTCCAGCCCTTTTTACTTTAGTTTTAAGACTGGGTATTCCATGTTCTGCCCTGGGCCAGTCAGACAGCAGAATCCCCTTGTCTAAGTTTCCTGTGTAGCTGGGAACACAAACATGCACCACCTGCCCAACTGTATTGTTGAGAAGGGGTCTTGCTAACTTTTGGCCTAGCCTGGCCTTGAAGCATAATCCTCTGTATCTCCTCTTCTTTTTTAAAAATTATTTTTTATTGTAAAGATATTGTACAGACTCATTACCTTACTCATGTAACTATAACCCCTCGGTACAGTATCTTCACAATAAAATATATATTAAAAATTTTTAGAAAATTAAAAAAAGATACTGTACTGAGGGGTTACAGTTACGTGAGTAATGAGTACATTTCCTATCCCATGCATTGTTACCCCTCCTTTGTTTTTCCCCTACTATACCTTCCCTCCCCACCTCCCCAACTCCTCCCTCCACCTCCCCAAGTTATAAAGTTCATTTTCAATATAGTGTCTTATATGTCTCATTGTTACAATCGGTCAACTGTATCCTTGTGTCAGTATTTTGTTATTTCCCTTCCCCTCCTCAAATTAGAAAAATGAATATATAGGGCACCGAAATCAAATATAGTAGCTATGTTTATAAGTCTGAACCACTATATCCAGCTCCTTAAGAATTTAATGAACCTATTATGCCCCAGTTCTATAAGTAAAACAACTGACAATGTCTCTGTCCCACAAACTATTTTTTCTTTAAAGGGAAATATCCCCCCTTCATACAAACTATACTTAAGCCAGTTTGATCATGTATATATGCATATGGCCCTATGTGTATTTTACTATATGTTTATATATATATATATATATATATTTTTTTTTTTTTAACTAACTTCCACATAAGAAAGGAAATATATGTTCATGGTCTCTCTGAGCCTGGCTGGCTTTACTCAAAGTAATTTTTTCCAATTTCATCCATTTTCCTGAAAATTACACAATATTATTCTTCTTGAGAGTTGGGTAAAATTCCATTGTATGTGTATGTGCATACATTTGTATATATGTATGTGTGTATATATATGTATTGTGTATATATACATATATATATATGCGTGTATGTGAATATATACAGCATGTGTGTATACGCATATGCACACAGATGCATACACATTTTCTTTATATTGGCTGTAGGACAGGTGGGCTATGGTGACATGTAGCAATGGACATAGGTGTGCAGGTGTCTATTGTATGGTGACTTGCAATCTTTTGGATCAACATCTCCAACATTGCAGTTGTACTTTTAGTTTTGGTTTTGTTTTGTTTGCTGGTCCTGGGGTTTGAACTCAGGGCCTGGGTATTGTCCCTGAGCCTCTTTGTGCTCAAGGCTAGCATCTATAAGTTGAGACATAGCACCACTTCCAGCTTTTTATAGTAATTTATTGGAGATAAAATCTTACAAGGACTTTTCTGCCAGGGCTGGCTTTGAACCTCAATCCTCAGATCTCAGCCTCTTAAGCAGCTAGGATTACACGTGCCCAGTTTATTTTTAGGTTTTTAAGGGATGGATCTCCATATTGCTTTCCACCATAGTTCCACTAATTTACAGCCAACAGTGTAATAGAGTTCCCTTTCCCTCTCATTCTCACTAGCAGCTTTTATTCTTGATGATGGGCATGTAAATTGGAGTGAGATGGAAGCTCACTGTGTTTTTATTTGCATTTCTTTTTTGGCTAGGTATATTGAGCATTTCTTCAGGTATTTATTGGCTATTTTTATTTCTTATATCTATTTAGCTCCTTTGTCCTTGGGCTATTTTTAACAATAGCATCACTGTTATAGGCTTCAATTTTTAGGGGAGTGAGAGGGGAGGGGAATGAAGAATATTCTTTTAATATATAACATAATATTATGAAAGCAGTTGTCACTTATATACAAACTCCAAGCAAGGAATTTTATTATTTATAAATAAATACCTAAGGAGAATACAAACATACTATATGTTGAACAGAATAACTTCTCTACTGGAAGCTTAAGACATGTTCAACTACCAACATATCAAGAGAAAGAAAATAAAAACAGTTGATTTGAGATAACTAGCATACTAAAAATGCAATATAATTTTAATTCAATATGTTGCTTCAGAAAAATCTAATGTCTGGGTCAAATGATGGGGTCATTTGTGAATGAATAGATTAAGTAGTGGTGTAAATTTATGCTCTAAGGAAGATTTAATAGTTTTACTTCCAAAACCACTCATCAGCTACTATGAAATGACTTTTTTTTTTTGCCAGTCCTGCAAGCACTCTACCACTTGAGCCACAGTGCCACTTCCAGTTTTCTGATGGTTTACTGGAGATAAGAGTTTCACAGCTTTTCTTGCCTGGGCTAGCTTTGAACCGCTATCCTCAGATCTCAGCCTCCTGAGTAGCTAGGATTACAGGCATGAGTCACTCATGCCCCACTATCCCTGAGCTTCTTTTGCTCAAGGTAAGAACTCTACCACTTGAGCCATACTGCTACTTCTAGCTTTTTCTAAGTACTTGATTGAGATAAGAGTTTCACAGAGTTTCCTGCCTGGGCTTGCTTCAAACTGAAATCCTCAGATCTCAGCCTCCTGATTAGATATGATTGTAGGCATGAGCCATTGGCACCTGTCTGAAATGACAATTTTTAATAGTGCATATCTTATGAAGGACAAAGCAGTGCAAGAAGCTCAATCTGGGAGGGAAAACTAGGAGAGAGCGAGGGGAGGGGTGGCATTATCCAAAAAAATATTCTTTATGTAACTGTAAGCACTTTGTCTATCCATTTTATAATAAGAATAAAATATTAAATTTAAGAAAGATCAATCTCATCAGACTGCAAAAAAGAGAATACTATGAAATGTGGGGGGGGGGGAGGAAAGGGAGAAATAAAGGAGTAGCTTTCCCACTATAAAATGTCTTAGTTCTTTCTTATAAAGGCCAAGAAAACTGCCACTAAACTTTCACACTCAATGAAAATTTTAATTAGAGATCATAATTTTGTGCCTTTTCTTTGCAAGACACTATGGTATATACTGTGGAGATAAAGATTAATAAAATATTGTCCTAGTTTATAAGGGCCTCAACATGATCTATCTAGTGGAATTAAAATTACTTACCAACCATATTACACAGAAGAATAAAAGGTATTAACCAGAATAAGCAAATTGCAGTGGAACCAAAAGGTACAAAAAGATCAAGGACTCCAATCCTTAGTACCTTTGAATCTAACGCCTTTTCTTTCTCCTCAGCTTCTCCAGAGGCCTAAGGGAAAATTATTGCTGGCAATATGGTATGAAACTGCAAATCAACAGCAAAGTACCTATCTGCCTTTCCTCTAGCATTCACAGCTTTGCTGGTTCTCTGTGCACCCAATTTCTATGCCTTTCTAGGGTTGCTTTTTTAGTTAAGTTCTAGATGACATACTTTTGCCATTCCTAATTTACAGGTACTTCATCAATCTTCTCTTTGTCTTGTTAACAATTTACCACTCCTATATATAGTCTATGTCTTAACAGATTTTAGACTGGACTTCAAATGTCTTTGAGCTTTACTGAACAAGTTCTATTTGTTCTTATTCCTTGGGTGATTTTCAAAATGAGGACAGAATGAAAATACCTCAATTCTTTAATCTCAAATCTATATCTACTGTTTGACTATTATAGTTATTAAGCTGATATTAAAAGACACATAGTAGTCGTTTAAGGATTCTGGTGGACCTGTTGCAACAATGAGAAGTACAAAATGTCATGTCAAAACCAGCTTTACAATGTCGGTGTGGGGGGGGAGGGGGGTATAATTGGGTAGGGGGAGGGGGGAGGCGGGGAAGGGAGGTGAAGGGTAAACAAAGGAGGAGGCTGCAATGCTTGGTAAGAAATGTATGCATTATCCTGCCCATGTAATTGTAGCCCCTCTGTACAGTATGTTCTCAAATAAAATAAAATAAAATTTAAAAAAAATAAAAATAAAAATAAAAGACACATAGTAATAATAGTGAAGGCAATCTCAAAATTCAAACTATAAAAATATTTTATAGAGAATTTTGAATGTTATGACCCAGAGAGAAGGAGGAACTATTCTGAGGGTGAGGAAGACAGAAAGAAATCATCTGAAGCAGACTGTAGCATATTCTGTATGAAGTAAAGTGCAAGTAAAGTAAGTCAAATTTAATTCATACCTTCACAAATATGGTAAATTCTTTCACTTTCTCATTGGCTAGCAGCAATTTCTTCTGTGCACCTTCTAGGGCCTGCTCACTTTGCAGTGCTAATCCCTGCAGCTGTTTAGATGCTGCTGTCTCAATTTCTGCCATTGCAGATTCAGTCTCATTTATTTTTGATGCTAGGAGAGTAAGCTTGAGATCCTGTAAGAAATCAGTAAACATAATATTAAAAAAAACTGTGTGCACAGATTTGGAAGAATTGAGTTAATTATAAAACTGGGAAAGTGTTTTATTACTCTACATATGTATTTATTTTTATTTGGAGAAAAACAATAATTATTTTTATTTTTGCTAATACAGAACTATAACTAATTCTTTTTTTTGGGGGGGGTATCCAGTCGTGTGGGGCCTGAACTATGGGCCTGGGTGCTGTCCCTCAGCTCTTCAGCTCAAGGCTAGCACTCTACCACTTGAGCCACAGCACCACTTCTGGCTTTTTTTTTCCTGCTTATGTGGTGCTGAGGAATCGAACCCAGGGCCTCATGCATGCAAGGCAAGGGCTCTCCCACTGAGCCACCTTCCCAGCCCTATAACTAATTCTTATTAGTATAACTAATTCTTATACAAATTCTTGGCATTTCTTGTAAAATGTAATGTTTCTTGTGGTTATGTGAAACTTTATAGTAGCTCATAGAGTTTGGGGACAAAAAGTAACAATGTCAAAAGCAGAAAAGAAATTATTATATTCCATGTTTTAGATGCTCATATCTAAAAAATATACCTTTTTTTCTAACTCCTCTTTAGTTTTCTGATACATCTGTTCATACTGTGACTTCTCTTTGACTGCAACGTTAAGTCTTTGCTTTAGTGAATCAATTGATATCTTCTTATTGGAACATTCTTCAGTTAATGTCTTTACCTACAGTAAAATTATAAAAGTAACTTATTGGTAAAGGCATTATAACAGTATCAACTCACGTAATGAAACTAACAAGTGCCAAGTTAATGATAAAAACCACAGAAATGAAAAATATGTACATAAAAATAATAGCATTTATTCATTATTTTGAATAGAAAAGATTTTCAATAAAATGCAACATACAAAAATTATAAAACTATCTATGAAATTACTATAGAAGTTAAAGAATTAGAAAATCTTAAAGAATAAAACTGAAAAAAACTGACAGGATTGATAGGTAGGTACTATCATTTACATTAAATTCATGCAAATTTTTTGCTTGAAATCCATTTGAGCTAATAGTTAGACTTTAGTGAATGCCAAAGCACAAGCTACTTTATGAGTTTAACAAATGCCAACTTTTTCATTTTATAAACAAAAACTTTCTACTTATGAACATCACACAACTATTTTAAATGTATGTTCTTTCCACATATAAAGAATTAAATATTTGGGCTGGGAAGGTGGCTCAGTGGTAGAGCGCTTGCCTTGCATGCCTGAGGCCCTGGGTTCGATTCCTCAGCACCTCATAAGCAAAAAGAAAAAAGCCGGAAGTGGCACTGTGGCTCAAGTGGTAGAGCACTAGCCTTGAGCTGAAGAGCTGAGGGACAGCGCCCAGGCCCAGAGTTCAGGCCCCACGACCAGACCCCCCCCCCCAAAAAAAAGAATTAAATATGTAGAAGAAAAAGGGCACTTTTTAACAGAATAATTAATGGTTATTATTGTTAATAGTTCTATTGGTATATAAACATGATTCTAGTATTATACACTATAGCCTTAAATAACACAAAATACTAACCAAAATGCAATCATATACAAAAGAAATAATAAAGATTTTGAAAATTAAATGTATCTTCTTATGTGTGGCTATATTGTATATGGGACTTTAGAGTCTTAAATTTTAAGACAAAATATCGTCAGAGAAAATAGTATTTTAATAACTGTGTATCTTATAATTTTATTAGTATTGGATATCTGAGTAGATACCATGAGAGTAGGTAATTTTCTACTGTCAACGAACATAAAAGTTTTACCTTTTTTTCAAGATTTTCTAATATTTCACTATAACTCTCATGGTTTTCTGAATTCACTTTCTGTCGAAATTTCAAATCCTCTATCAAATGTCTTTTCATAGTTATATCTCTCTCCATGCGAGACATCCTTGAAAGTTAGAAGAAATATTTTTTGTCAAGAGAATAGAAAATACTCTTAATACCTTATCTTACAGAGTATGTCCAATGTTATACCTACTATTAGCTGTCAGTGTTATCTGATTTTAGTGAAATTATAAATTAGTAAAATAAACTGCACTGAGTAAAATGACCTGAATTTGATATGATCATAGTCTCATATGTATTCATTAAAGCACAGATTATTGAAACTCATAAAAGTACAAAGATTATTGAAACTCATAAAAACAGAACTGTTGTATTTACATTACATTTTGCCTGCTAAGAAAAATTGAGGTGATATTTATATAATCAAAACCATAACAATGTTAAAAACAATCCTATAATTTAATAAACAAGTTTAAAATCTTGTCTATGCAACTAAAATTAGACATGATATCTTCCAGTTTAAAATAATTTAAGATGGGATTCACATATCAGTTTAGGTTAAGATAGTAAAATATTAAGGATGATAGATGAAGTACTTGTACTATTATTGTTGCTATAATAAGGGTAATAATAGCTAAATTTTACTGAATGCTTATATGCTAGTCACTCTTGTAAATGCTTTATACATATTAATTCATCTATTGCTCCTAAAACCTAATAACTTAAAGCAAGGCACATAACTATTAGGTAGAAGAGCCACAATTTTAAGTGTTTCTCTGGAGCACCCACTGTTAAACAAAAAGCAAGTTAATCTCTTGATAAATAAATTTTAATATATTCTCAGAAAAACATTAACCAATCTTTTTGTCTAATAGTTTGTCCAAACCTTAATATAGTCTCAGTTAAAAGTATTAATCAATATTTTTATCTCATAGTTTGTCTAAGTGGTTTTCACCTATAATGTAATATATAGGTAAATATATTAAACTCATATAATGGTGCCTGAAATTCTATATAAACATGTTATAATTTTATAAGAAATTTAGACTTCCTTCTTTAAATGATAAATACAAAAGAATTTCTTACTATTTTAAATATGAACAAAATATTCCCTTTTCCATATTAGTTTTATAACCTTAACTCATTAAACTCAGTGGAAAAATCAATGTACATATTTTGTTGGTCACATAATTGACACATTTTAAAGTTTTTCTATTCAGTCTTGAGGCTATTAATTATACTTACTCAAGTCAAATGATTAAGAGAAATCTAACTTTAAATATTCTTACCTTAATTAAAAATAGTAACCTGATTGTCACAACAGTGACACAGTAATCATACTTACGTGTAGTATTGTTTAAAATTCCATTTTATGTAGGATTGAACATGAACTCAGTAAAATCTCATTATAAGTGATTGGCATTGTTTCTTGGGGTGCAATGTTTAATAGATTTGACTGCCAGATTTAACTACCACTAGGTGGCACCAAATACAATGGAGAGAAATATGAAAAACATACTTTTCATGCATTTCCTTTATGTGTTCTTCTTTTGCTAGGAGTTCAAATTTCAGAGACTTCGTATTTGATGACTGTTTAGTGAGTTCATTAGTTGCATTCTAGATTAAAAACATATAAATTTCAACATACCTTTTAATCTTGATATAAAACAAAAGAAATGCTATTTTAAGAAAAAGAAATATAATTACGGCAAAAAAATAAAATGAACATTTTCTATTTTATATACTCAGAAATAATGTAGCCAATGCAAAAATTTTTATAGTGGAATTGTATCAAATTACAGTTGCATAGTACCTACTCCAAATATACTTTTCGGAAATCTGAATGGTTTTAACAAAATGTAAATATATGAGTAATTAAAAATCTTAATGGCCCAGTAAGATTCATCCTACAATGAATGCTAGATTTACAAATAAACTACAATTAACTGCCTATGATAACAAATAATTTGCTGCTCCTTCCATCAAGTGGCAAATTCCCTTTCTCACCCTCTTTGAATCTAGTCTGGTCTGGGATTTACTTTCACTGAAAAAAATGTGGCAAAAAAGACATCATGTAAGTTTCAAATCCTGGACCTTAAAGCATTGTGATTTACCTTTTGCATTCATGGAATGCTTTGCTGAGATCACCTTGCAGTGAAAACGACTGAAAGAAATGTCATGAGGAATAGTACTAGCAGACAATTAGCAGCCATGTGAATGAGAGCCATTTTGGACCTTACAGTCAGGTAAAGATTCTCTTGGTTTAGAAGAATGCAGACATCTGAGAGAACTCAGAAGAAAATAGCAAAAGAAATAATAATATAAATAATAAATTGCTGTTATTGATTTAAGTTATGGTATTTTAGGATAGTTTATAGCAAATAACAGATGAGTGATAGAGAATTATATGAATACTAAGCACTTCATCACTTGAACCTATTAACAGCACTAATTAAGTATTTATACGTAATTACTATATTTGGAAAAAGCACTTTGTGGTATTTATTGTCTGCACCACATAGAAGCCAGAGGTAACTACAATGTTAAATACCTGATTTTCAACTTTGATTCAAGTTCCAGTTAAAGTTATGAAGATAAATATATATGTATATATAATCTGTAAGTTATTGTTTGATCTCTGGCCATAAAGGAAATGCAAATCAAAACATTGAGACCTAGTTAGAATGGCCATTATCAAATAGTAACAAAGGAGAACACTGTTAGTGGGAATGTAAATTTGTTCAACCATTCTGGAAAGCAGTATGGAGGTTTCTTAAAAGACTAGCATTTTTCCAATTGACCACAAACCAGACCACACTCAAGCTACCAGCACTACCATGTTCATTGCAGCATTGTGTCTCATAGACAAGATATGGAATCAGTCTAGATGTCCCTCAGTGAATCAATAGATAAAGAAAAGGTGGTATATATGCACAATAGAATTCTATGCTTTAATCAGAAAAAAATGATACTGCCCTATTCATAAGAATATGGAAAGACTTGGAAAAATTTACATTAAGCAAAGTAAGACAGATCCCAAGAAACATAGGTTGCATGGTTTTCCTCATTTATAGTAATTAGAATGTGCCTATAAATTTATTAATAAACACAATGTATGGTAAAAGAAAAAAATTACCCTTGGACATGATAAATTGAACAGGATTCTTAAACATTCACAGTGAGACCAAAGGAGGATATTCTTAGGAGAGGATCACAAAGACTCAATAGCTATGTGCCTGTGATCATATAAAATGATGTTTATTGAAATGAACTCTGAGAAGAAATAGAACCAAAGGGTTTTTTTGTTATTTTACCCCTCCCACCCTTTTTGCTGCTGTTTTTTATTTCTGTACTTTTTGCCTTGTATGTAAGTTTATCTATTATAGGGAGTGTAAGGGGGAGCACAGAAATGGTGGGATAAAACATGAACAAATATAGAAGAGGTACTCACTAAACACTAAACTGAAAAGGAATTTTACAAATTGTGGAGGAAGGGAGTCTGAAGTAAAAAACTGGGAGAAAATGAGGGAAGAGGTGACAATATTCAGAAAGAAATGTTCTCATTACCTCACCTACATAACTGTAACCACTCTGTACCTCACCTTTGCAATAAAAGACAATAAAGATACTGTTTGCATACATTAATGCATTTGTTAGCTTTAACAAGCATTAAACTAACATACATAAATATACATAACATACATAAAATATAACTCAATATAGTTGAAGAAATTATTTCACTAATCTTTCTATACTATAAGGAGTATTGTGAATTTCTTTAGCATAATATTTAATTGTGCCGAATTTATGAATATTAAGAGATGAAATCATTAATCATACAAGATCACTTTTAACTGTCTAACTGGTATAGTCATGCAAATTTAAAATTGCAAGATTTTTAATTTTCCATGAAATCTAATATTAATTTCTTTAAGAACTACCTCAACATGATTTTTGTTTCTTTTGGTGCCAATTCTAGGAGTTGAACTCAAGGGTCTGAGCACCATCTCTAGGATTCTGTGCTCAAGCTTAGTACTCTTAAGTTACTACTCTACTTTCAACTTTTTGTTGTTTAATTGGAGATTAGAGTCTCAAAGACTCTCCTTCTTGGGTTGGCTTTGAACTATAATCCTCAGATCTCAGCCTCCTGAGTTGCAAGGATTATAGGCATGAGACACTAGTACCCAACTCAATATGACTATTTTTGAATATTACAAATTTGATTGTATATGTTCAACATAATATAAAATTTCACAATATTTTATATGTCCTATTCTAGCATTATCAAAGATTCTACAATCTTAGTGAATTTTTCAAGTAACAGAATATTTTTCATAATCATTCATGTTTATTGAACTCCAAGAAATGGAAAAAATCATTAATCTTAAATTCCCTTTGGATTGTTCCTTTTGTTAGAATTATAATTATTCATCATTGTGCTAGGCTAACTATGAGATGTCATCTCAAAAACCAAGGCTGGTTACCAGTGGTACTAGCCTATAATCTTAGTTACACAGGAAGCTGACACCTAGAGAATCATGGTTAGAAGCCAGTCCAAGTAGAAAAGTCTGCGGAGACTCCACCTTAATCAGCAAAATGTTGGATTGGAGGCATAGCTCAAGTAGAAAGTAAAGGGTAAGTAAAGGGGGGTACATGAGGACTGTAGTTGGGCCTTAGTACAGGCACTAACAAACAAGAAACAAACAAGCAGCTCATGGTAGGGATGTTGCTTAGTGCTAGAATGTTTGCCTAGTATGCATAAATCCTATTTTTCATTCTATTATTCCAGCATTTGGGAGGGTGGAGCAAAAAGATTATTGGTTCAAGAGGCTAGGGTGAGCTTCACAGTAAGTTCCAGGTAACCTGAGCTACAAAGTGAGACCTTGTCTCAAAATAAAGAAAGAAGAGAATAAAACAATAAGTATCTCAGTTAATGACATTTTTTAAACTATTAATAATAAAGCCAAATGTTTTCAAGTATGACATAATCACCTATTTTAAATTTTACCCATTTGTAATCATAATTTTTGTAATATTAGCTAAGTCTATATGACAATTCAATATTCTAAAATCCTTTAACTCTCATAATTATTACATTATGTCATTTACATCACACTCTGCATTTACAATCACATTTTCCTTTCTAATGACTCTCATTATGACTATAGTCCTATTGATAGCTTCCACCAAGCAACCTTCAACTGAAGAAAATTATTAAATATGAAAAAAATGAGATTGTTTTAAGCAGCAGCATGAAAACAAACTTGCTCATCTGAAATGCATGTATCCTGTTTCTTACGAGACTTTGTCTATTTCAGCTGTTCAGTTTTACCTTCATTAGATATATTTCTTTATAAACAATAAAAAAATGAAAACACTACTTTTATTCTCACTCACAGGTTCAACTTGCTAAAATCAAACCTATCCATCTTTGATATCTGCTGCTTTTCCCTTTCCCACTTCCCTTCTCCTTTTCTGACTACAATAAAAACAAACTAAACAAGTAGTAAGTGTGTAGAAAATTATTCTATTTGTGTTGTTTCAGTATGTTTGGAAGTGCTCTGTTCATGTGGATTAAAACATAAGGATAGGTAGAAGACAACAGCCAATTCCCATTTGCTCCTATGTTAGGATTTCATTGTGTTGGATAATTTCTTCCAGCCAGAGAACATCACTGTAAGTAACAGGAATGCATTAAGCTAAAACTGAATTATGAAGTCAAATATAGTATTTATATTTTTGGATTATGTATATCATATTATACCTTTGTTAGAATAAACTATAGTTCATATAAAATGTCTTTAAAGACACAGCAACTTAACATCTTTTCATGCTTGATACACTTTATCATCACCTTTAATTTACATTGCAATTGCTTCAGTTCCAAATCCATGCTTTTTGAAGAAGCCAGTGATGTAACATGTATCTGTGGAGCGGCTACTTGGGAAACTTCTCCCAAACTTGTGACTTCAGATGAGGATTCCAATTTCTTCAATAAATCTTCTTTTTCTTTTCGAAGCCCACACAAATCCACATTTAGTTTCTTGAAAAAAAAGAAATAAAAATATTACATGTAATGACATTAAATGTAAATTAAATGTAATTACTATTAATTTAAAAACTGTCAGCATATAATTCTATAGGCAGGGATATGCTAAAAAAATTCAGTATAGAAATAGTAACATGGAAAGACTTAGAAAAAATCATATTAAGTGAAGTAAGCCAGATCCAGAGAAATATAGATCCCAAGGTTTCCCTCATTTGCAATAATTAGTATATGTCTAGGATCATTTTATCAGATGAACAGAAAGGCTCAAAAGCTATGTATATATGACCATATAAGGTGATACTAAGCAAAATGAACCCCAAAATATGGACACAAGAGGTTTTACTTTATTGTTGTTTTTAATGTATTATGTGATTTTTTTTTGTTTCCTTTGTATATTCTTCCCCCTATGGTATAGCCCCTGTTGTCATGGTATGTGATTTTGGTACCCTGCACCTTGTATATACACTGATCTAATTTGGGGAAGGGAAGCAGAATAACAAAACACTGAAACAAGGACACAGGATGACCCATTGCAACAATGATACAAGACACTATGTTGGAAATGAACTTTACAACATGAGGGAGGTGGAGGAGGGAAGGGATAGTGGGAGAACAACAAAGACGTGGGTAACAATGCTTGACAAGAAATGTACTCATTTCCTTACTCATGTAACTGTAGCCCCTTGGTATAGCATCTTTCCAGTAAAATAAAATTTTAAAAAAGAAATAGTATAAAAATCCTTTACAACTAAAGAATCTCTCGTTTCCTTTTCTTGGAGCTCATTTCATAGTATATGATCATATATGTACATGGCTATTTGAGCCTTTGCTGATTTTGTTTTCTTTTTATTTTGGTTGGATAGGATATGGGAGGGCATATTAAAGGTAAAACAGGGATGAACAAATACAACACCGATACTCACTAGACATTATGTGGAAAATGAACTAGATATCTTATGGGTGGGAACAAGAGGGAAGGCCTGGGAGAGAGTGATGGAAGGAGATACATGGTTCAAAAAGAATTGTACAGTGGCGCTGTAGCTCAAGTGGTAGAGCGCTAGCCTTGAGCTGAAGAGCTGAAGGACAGCACTCAGGACCAGAGTTCAAGTCCCATGACCGACCAAAAAAAAAAAAAAAAAGAATTTTACTCATTACTTACTACCTGATTCATGTAACAATAACAATAAAAAAGTGAAGTAAAAACTTTACAAAAATTCTAACCTCTACTAGGTTTTGCTTAAGTTCATAAAGTTTGTTAAGTTAAAACAAAGAACCAGCTGTATTCCATGTCTTTTGCTTGGCTAGTCTTTATTCATGATGCACTATTTCTTTGTCTTCACATATAGATAGTGAGCCAAAGATTCACATATTTGATAACTTTGACTTCAGGGCTGATGTACTTTACTTGGTAAAAGCCAAGCTGGAGCAGGACAGGGTAACAGATGTTACTTGTTTATTCCACTGGGTAGGACTTACTACATTACAGAGCAGCCAAAATGCTTCTCATTTAGCAACATAAATGTTAAGTCCAATTAGCAGACGAGGCTTGTTAGGGATTTAGTTCAAATAAATAGCATGGCAAACAAACTCACTCAGTTTTATGTACTTGATTGATAGTTCACAAGCTGTGATTGTAATACTGAGGTAGAAATGCATTAAACTCCTACCACTTGAATTTTTAATAACCTAAATATTTTGCTAAACAGCACACAAGGAATGCTTTTTTGAAGGATTATTAATAAAACCATCTCCTGTTCATCAATTTAGTTTCAGCAGAATGTCACCAAATTGTACTAGTATAACAACTCCAAGCACCTTGAGAGGATACCTAACTATACTATTATTTTATCATTCTAAAGGAGCGTATAATATGAGAGAGCAGCATAAGGAACAATTAGACAAAATGATACTGAAAGTCCTCAGAGGGAAAAATCTTTTTGTACTGAGTTTAAATTAGAAATAGCAAAAGATGTAGCTCAAGTATACAGTAATATATAATATAGGATGTTTCTTAGGAACTAAGACTATACACATAATAGGATGTTTCTTAGGAACTAAGACTATACACATAAACACAACTTATAGAAAACGATCAATATTATTGGGATACTGGAACAATATTATTGTCTAAAAGGTATGAAATAATTAATATTTAAAAGAAAATGCAGTTTCCTTAAACATGAAAATGTTGCTGGTGTAATTCAAGCTTAAAACACTCTCCTATTTGTTAATTCTCTAAATCCAATCAATTGTCAGGTTCCATAAATCATGCAATGTATATTTATTTCTTTCTGCCATGGCCATAATAAAGTCTCAGCTCACTTAAACTATTACAAGAACCTCCTCTTCCCTCAAACTTTCCTTCAGTTTCTAACATTGTCTTAAACAAAAATGACCTATTACCCAAGAGAACAAATCTCAGATGTTTGGAAATAATAGAGCTTTCTAAGATTTAGTTTCTATTGGTTTCCCAATCTGACAGCATAAGAAGTCAAAACTGCCTGCCTTCTATAAAGTAGTGATTCTATGGTGTCTCCTCTTGCTGAACTATCTCTCACTCTTAAAAGGAAATTATATTTTCTCCTTCACAAAGCCATCTTTGTTCTTTATTTCTCCTATTCTTCAGCAAAAATGTAATAAATTTTGAAGAAACGGTTATGCTTTAGTTTCCCTATGTGTTCACCATAGTATCTAAAAACAATGATTTACATATAAGACTTATAAATTTCAAAATTCATTATTTGTGGCATGAATGGTACTAACTTCTCTTAATTTAAAAACTCATTTCTTACTTGAGAAATGCTATCAGTGAGAAAGAAGAATAGATAATTTTTATCTGCAAAGACTACTTTTGTGGATGACCACAAAAAATGTTAATTTGCTATAAAATCTATCAGTAAGATTATACTTAAAATGATTAGTTATTAGTTTTCTTTTTAATCAGTAACATAGTTCCCTTTTGTCTACTATTATCATTCCAACTCAAATAAAAGACTTAACGATTTATGTCATATTTAAAACAGAAGTAGTAAAACACAGATGAGAGGGTCATAATTTCTGGGCTATAGTTCTCTAGATCTATTGCTTACTAGCTGATCCTTAAGCAGACATGTGGTTTTGTTTCCACATTTAAAAACAAAGATGATTCTTGCCTACCTAACAAAGGCAATTTGGAAGACAGAATTTTAAAAATATCTGTGATTGCTCTTGGTAGATTTTAAGTTTTCAGTATTATTGGTGATATTGTTATTTTGTAATAAATGCTATCCTACAGTCTAAGACATGTCAAGACAGAATTAATTAATTCATTTTGTTTAGTATATATAGAGCTACCATTCCTATAATCACTCTCATAACAGAAACTTTAGTTTGTATTTAGGCATAATTACTTTTTCATTCCAGTCAGTTAAAGAATATTAATCTTCTATTTGATGTGAAAGTATTCTGTATGATATGTATTCTGTATGATATGTTTTCCTGTCTCTATTTTCCAACATTGTAGTCCTTCCATAGACTTCTAGAAGTCTAATTCAATTTAAAACGACTTCAATGAAAGTAAATACTGGATTTGTTCGGATTTCTTTTTAGTCAATTATTTCTAACCAAAAGTTATATGCTAGAACACTATACAAAATTTAAACCTAGATATTATTTACTAATTCTTTAAACCTAACACTAGAATGGACTGAAAATCATTGTACTATGTGAAATACACCAACATTTTTAGATTTATGAAATACAAAGAAAGTACCATATGATGTTATTTACATGTGGTATCTATAAAAGTTGATCTCACAGAAGGTGAGAGTAGACTGGTGTTATCAAAGGCTGCAAGGATGGGTAGGAAGAGATCAGTAACTTGTACTTGAATAAGAGTAGGACACTCTTGTGTGCACAGTAAGGAGACTATAAATAAAAATATGTGTTGAATATGTCAAAAAGTTAGAAGACAGGATTTTGAATGTGTCCTCAATAACAAAATGATAACTGTTTATGGAGACAAATACTACATGTATTGAAATATCACATGGCACCTCATCTATATGTATGTCTTTCATGTACCAAGTCTTTAAATTTTAAATACAACATTACAGAAGTACATGTCCTTAGAAAGGAAAGAATCATTCAAGCAACTCTAAGGAGAAAGAAACACACTTACACTGAAGAATTTATTCTCAATAATAAGTCATGAGGTAAACACAATTCTCAGGTGACCACCAATGGCCCAGGTCCTGGTATACTATCTCCCCTTAAATGTGGTTGGATTCTAATATGGGCTAACACAATGATTACCTACCATTATATAAAAAGGGATTCTATGAATGTAATTAGGAACCCCAATCAAGTCACTTTAAGATTTCCCTGATTGGTCTAATCAGGTAAGCCCCTTCAAAGAAGGGCTGAGAGAGGGGGAAAGTCTCCTGCTGACTTTGATAAAGTAGTTAACATATTGTGAATGGACTACATGGAAATCTGAAATTTGAGAACTGTCCCTAGCTAGCAACTTGCAACAAAGAAAGAGATTTAGTTCTACAATATAGGAATTAAATTTTTCCAAGAAGCAAATGAACTTGGAAGAGAAGTTTAAACTATATGAAGGCGAGAAGTCCTACTGACAAACTGATTACAGCATGTGATTCTCTGAGCAGCAGAACTGATAATCTGACACAGAAGGAATGAAAGGGCATGTTACTTCTCAATTGCCAGGTTTCTGGTAATTTCTTATACAAAGGAAATACAAGACACGGGAGTCATGATGTTTTTTTTAAAAAGCATCAGCCCCTTTCTTTAGCCTACTGTTTCTTTAGTGCTACCTTGCCCTCACACAAGTATATTGAATCCTGCAATGTATAGTTTATATGTGTCCCTCTAGTTCACCTATTTTTCTTATTCAAGTTTCGTATTAAATTTTTCTTTTAAAAGGTTCCATTTTCTAAGCTAGAAATGCAAGTTAATTCTACCAGATCTACATTTGTGGCTTAAATATACCAAGTATAAAAACTCTTGGCAGATGTTTCCTATTTCCATTCTTAATAGTAACTCTAAAATCTCATGAACATGGTAAATATATCTGCCTGTTCCTTTTACGGGAATTCATTTACAAAACACCTTAATATGGGGTTCCAATAGTATTTCCTGGAAGATTTAGGTAGAAAGTATCTAGACTCAGAACCTGACCCAATATCTATCATTTAATCTTTTTTTTTTTTTTTTACATAGAGAATGTGATAGGGTACTGCACTAGTTCTATGGGAGGAATATTTATTTATTTATTTATTTATTTATTTAAGTCCTGGGGATTGACCAGGGTCCAGTGTTGTTCCTTAGCTTTTTTGCTCAAGGCTGTCACTATCATTTGAGCTGTAGCTCAAATGGATTTGGGGGGCTTAATTGGAGATTTTCCTACCCTTACTGGCTTCAAACTTTAATCCTTAGATATCAGACTCCTGAGTAGAAATATAAGCATAAGGCACCAGTCCATTTTAATAATTAAAATGTTAAAGAAATGTACTCATTAACTAACATGTAACTGTAACTCCGTTGTACATCACCTTCACAATATTTTTTAAAAAGGAAAATATTATAATCCTTGCCTTTAAACAACTTATCAATCTAAAATCTAGAATTATTTAACAATAAAGGTAGTAAGGAATATCAATCACACTGTATGACTGGGGCAAAAAAACTCATAAAAACTGAAACAGAGGAATGGTTTATTTTGCTCTTTGTTTCAGAGGTTTTAGTCCCTTGTGCCAGGCAAAGTATACATCACATCATGGTGACCAGAAGTAAAGAGAGAATGGGATCAAAGACCAGGTATAACTTTCAAAGGTCTCCCACACTTTATTTACTTCCCTTAGCTAGAACTCACCTGCTAAAGTTTCTATCCACTTCCAAAATAGTTCCATCAGCTGGGAACTGACCCTTTGACACATGAGCCTGTGGAGGCCATTTTATATCCAAGCTACAGTAGTATCATGAAGCAGTAAGACAGGAAGAAAGGAAATTGTTCCTGCTTCCTTTCCTCTCTGGTAAACTAGAGGCAGTTTACCTCTATGTATTCCCTATCCCCTATACCTGATATGTTTTTCTAGATGGTAAGGAAAATATCAAATGCCCTGGTCTAGACCTAAAACCACTTGCTTTCCAGAGAGAAACTCAGGTATTGAATACCAATGAGTAAACTGAGGGCAGTCAGGAGAAGATAAAACATATAGCTTCTTCATTAGGATTCCCTTTGAATGGCCAAGAGTAAATGACTAGGAAAACAAAAGTGATCCATGAAAACATTCTACAGGCCAAATAAAGAAAGGTAACAACTTCAAAATTAAACCTAAAAGAATCATTTTTCTAATCATTATGAAAACAATACATTTCTTTTTTTCTGACTTTAGTATCTGCTTAAGTATTTAATATACACCTTACTCAAGGAACATATTAGCTGTAGCATGTAAAGAAAATGCTTTTGAATATTCAAATGTTTTAAAAGCAGTGCTCCGAGAGAAAGGAATAAAATGGGAGTGTAATTCCTTACTTCTAAAAAGAGACAACTCTTACCACTTTTTTTCTGGAAAGTAAACAACCTGTATAACTCAAAGGTGCATTTAATTTGTCATATATATATATATATATATACATATATATATATATATTACCATCAGTTAAAAACCATTAGGTAGTAATGAACCATTTAAAAATTCAGCAAATAGTATTAATTTAGAGGGTAGGATCTGAAAAATGGACACAAAGAAATTCTAGAGAACTGAGCCAAATGTGAGACTGAATGTTATGACAAAATTTTCGGGAAGCTCAAGAAAATGTGGTATATATACACAATGGAATTCTATGCCTCCATCAGAAAGAATGACATTTCCCCATTTGTTAGGAAATGGAAAGGCTTGGAAAAAATTATATTAAGTGAAGTAAGCCAGGCCCAAAGAAACATAGGTCCCATGGTTTCCCTTATTTGCAATATCTAGTATAGGTATGAGTCAAGCGGAAAAGGTCAGATAATGTGATGTTAGGAAAACGAACCCTTAAACATGTATTTTAATGTTTTCGTTTCTTTCATGCATGTGTTTCTAACGCATTTATAAGATTATTTCTTTGTTGCTTTGTATGTCCCTCCCCCACAGTGTAACCCCCGCTTTCACTATATTTGATGTCAGTATAACATGTGGAGGAGATGGGGACAAACAAGTCGTTTAAGGATTCAGGTATACCTGTTGCAACAATGAGAAGTACAAAATGTCATGTCAAAACCAGCTTTACAATGTCGATGTGTGGGAGGGAGGGGGGTATGATTGGGTGGAGGGGAGGGGGGAGGCTGGGAAGGGAGGTGAAGGGTAAACAAAGGAGGAGGCTGCAATGCTTGGTAAGAAATGTATGCATTATCCTGCCCATGTAATTGTAACCCCTCTGTACAGTATGTTCTCAAATAAAATAAAATAAAATATAAAAAAAAAATTTTCAGGAAGCCCTTGGATGAAATGATTGGAACTCTTTACAGCTCACGTTGGTGCAAAGGTTAGAGGTTGCGTGCTGAAAAGGTCAAATGGTAACAAGAATAAAACATGAGGCATAATCTATAACTACAATGGGCTCTCCAATTTTTTCTTTCAAAAGCCAAAGGGCTAGAAAAAGTAGGGAAAAGCAATTACTGAATAGCAGTAGTCTGTTTTCAATTACTAATTGGAAACTTCTTATCTCAAATTCTGTTTCAGACTGACATAGAACACTATTTGTGTTGAATACATAAATTCATTTATATTATCACAATCTGGTTATTATGGCTGATACTTTTGCATCAGTAATTCCGTAGGCAGTAATTTTACAATCTTATTGAGGTCTTTACTAATTATAAAAACAATTTTGTTACCAGAATGGAAGTAGGAGACTAGAGAGAAAATTCAGATTTAACAATATCTGTGTGAGTTTTATAGCAAGCACTCTCTCTAATTTTAATGATGTTTCTCCCTCCAATAAATATTTAGTATTTTTATTTGGATTATACTTTTATAGAACTAAAACTGAAAGAAATAAAAATCATTGTCTCTATATATATGACTAAAAGTATAATCAAATAATTATACAAGTTATCAAAATTGCATTAATTTCTACAAACACAGATATTTCTCATACAAGTAGTTCAGCAGTTAGATAAATAACTCAAATTAAGAAATAAGAATTTCAAATTTAAAAACGTAAGTTTTTCTTTCTTGTGATACTTAGGATCATCAAAAGAAAAAAATGAGGAACTGAAAATCAACACAAAAAGTTCTTAGGCAGATGTGATTATCTGTGTAACAAAACGTCTTTTGAAAAACACCTCAGTTACTACATCACCACTATAAACTATTTTTCTGACAAATGCAGTTATTAAAAGCCTACAGTATGTTTCACAAAATGTCAAGCAAATGAAGGTAATATAGAGGACTTTTCACCAATGCTTTGCTAGTAGTTAGACTTCAGTAGCCTTTAGAGACCATTAAGTACCTTTGGCTAATTGGGCAATGGTAGATTAATCTTCTTTTTATTCTAGCAGCACTACTTTAACACTCTTACACTCTGTCAATGTAGTGTCTGAATGACAAAATAATATTGTGCATGAATAATAAGCAGAAAAGTTAAATTAACATTTCATGTTTCACTTGCCTTACCTATGTGTCAGAGAACTTTCTTTTTAAGTCACTGACAGTCAACTTTTTTAAACAATCTCATGTTGACATCTTATTGAAGTGAATTTTCCTAATTACTGCTAATTGCCTATCAAGAAAAAACTCTTTTCACGAAGTGCAGTTATCTAGCATAGATGAACCTACTCCAGTGCACACATTAAAGACAAAGCATGACACTTAAGGTGTTACTTTGTTCTAAGGTCATACTAAATATGGTTTGCAATTAACAAAGCAGTTTTTTTATGGTACTAAAAATGCCAATCTGTCCTGATGTGTTCAAATTAGATTCTATCAGAGAAATGTCTGCATATGGATAGGAGCTATACTATTTTCCATAACATTTTCAAGAGGTAAAACTAACTCAATACTTTTACATTATGTAATGCCAAGTTCTAGCTAATGTCTAATTAAGTCATTATTTTATAAATATGTTTCAATGATTCCTCAAAATGAAAATCAACACTACTATTTCAAATGTCAAATAGTTAAACATTTTGCTAATATTAAAATAGTCAAAATATTGAAAAACTATTATTTTGGTATGATATGCACTTACAGTAAAATTTTAACCTATGTGATATTAGCTTTATTGTACATTTCAAAATAATCTTAATAACTAAACCAATATCTTAATAGATTAAAGTTAAAGAACATCACTTCAATTTTCTGTCCTTTAGGAGTATCACTATAATAACAACTTCTTATGGTAATATACTTTTCTGGAGAGAGGGGGTTGGTTGTGAGGCTTGAATTCTGGGGTTGGGCGCTGTCCCTCAGCTCTTCAGCTCAAGGCGAGTGCTCTACCGCTTGAGCCAAGGCACCACTTCCAGTTTTCTGGTGGTTAATTGGAGATAAAATCTCACAGACTTTCCTGTCCGGGATGGCTTTGAACCATGATCCTCAGATCTCAGCCTCCTGAGTAGGTAGGATTACAGGCATGAACCAACAGTGCCCGGCTGGTAATATACCTCTTATGAGTAATATATTACCCAAAATGGGTTGCCTAGATTAGCCATATATATGAATACCATCTATACTATTGTTATTAAAAGTGAGTCTAGACAATCACAAATTTCTTCTAATATTTAATTTTTATACAGATTTGAAAGAAAAAGTGTCAGTGTTCCTCAATATTTTTCTTCTAAAAATTTATAATTATGATATATTTCTGAAATTGATATTTTATAAGACAAAGTATTTTCAATAAAACTCTGATAAGTATTTACATGAGCATTGTTTATTAGATCATTTCAGTAGACTAATGAATTGTCACACTGATTAATTGGAAATTGTCAACATTTCATTTATAAGCCCAGAGACTAAAGATCATAATTTGTAATTCCAACTTTATATATTCAAATTAGTCAGAAGCTGCATATTCCTTAATTATACCCTAAATATGAAGGGAATCTGAATTCTTAAGAAATTTTAACATTTCTATGGTAAGCTAATGGTTAACTATGTCTTTCCTTATTTGTACTACATCTAAACCCATAAATAAATACTTCAAAGACAGTCAGGCTGTGAATTTCAAAAACCTTACAACCCATTACAAATTTAACAGCAGCAACACTAAGTATACATGTGATGCTGATCATTTATAACTATGTCATACTAAAAATCTTGAGAAACAACCTAATAGTATTTTTTTATTGTGAAAATACCGTACAGAAGGGTTACAATTACATGGGCAAAGTAATGAGTACATTTCTTATCAAGCATTGTTGCTTCCTCCTTTGTATCCCCTTCCCACCCCTCTTTCTCCCCCCCCCCAAAGTTGTAAAGTTCATTTTTGACATAATATCTTGTACATCTTTGTACATAACGTCTTGTTGCAATGGGTCCACCTGTATCCCTATTTAAACAATTTGTTTTTTCCCTTCTCCTCCACAAATTATACCAACATCAAATACAGTGAAACAGGGGTTATACCATGGGGGAGGGACATACAAAGCAACAAAGAAATCATCTTTTAAATATGTTAGAAACAATCACAAGAAAGAAAAAACATTTGAATCCTTATCTTGGGGTTCATTTCACCTAACATCAGCTTATCTGACCATTTCTGCTTGTCTCAGACATATACTAGTAATTATAACTTTCCTTGAGATTCAAGAGGGGGAAAATGGATATCGAAAGAAGTAAGATTTAAAGTACTTTGGATTTTACCAAATAAAAAGCTACTATACTGTTTGAAATGCAATTTTTTTCAGTAAAAATTACCAAAGAAATGTCACTCATAGCACAGAGTAGAAGTTTCTTTTACAAGAGGAAACAATTAAAAAAACAACTTATGAAGCTGGGAGTTTCACTGTATTAGTCATAGAATTTTTCAGTGATTTTACTGGAGAGCTATTTTTTTTATCATGGGAAGAATTTACATAGAAATTTCTTCTATAATCTTTCATTTTCTACATAAAATCATCTTGTCTATATTTTTCAGTAGTAAAGTTTAATCTGAGTAATCACTTATATGCTATATAAAGTATGATTCATATTGGTCTTCATGAACAGGATGGTCTGAGAGTTATTTTTGCTTTTATTAATTGTATGGCTTCTCCTAGAAATCAGTAGTTGTTTTGTTAATGTACTTTGTGATGTCTTGTTTCTTTTGTATTTTTTCCACGGTTTATTCCATTGTCACTGTATTTGATTTTGTACCCTGGGTATCATATATACATTTATCTGAATTAGGGAAGGGAAGGGGAACAACAAAATGGTGAGACAAAGGCAAAGGGGAAACCAATGCAACAGCAATACTCACAATATGTTGGAAATGGTCTGTACAACAGGGGCAGGGAGTGAGAAGGGGAGAGAAAAAGGGAGAAAAATGGAGGAGGAGGTAACAAGTTTGACAAGAAATGTATTCATTACCTTATGTATGTAACTGTAACCCTTCTGGTATATCACCTTGACAATAAAATTTCAAAATAAAATAATTAAGAGTATATTACATTCAGACACATATTTGGAATTTGTGGACACATTTCGCATTTCCAGTGAAGTAGGAGAAACAAAGTAATGCTAAATGTGCTGCAGTGTGTGAAATGTGTCCTGACCATGAATCTTAACATGACTCAGATTTGTTAATGTAGGTGAAAACATTCATATAATGAAAAGACTGTAAAATATATTTAACTACTATAGAAATGAGAGGAAGACTGAAAGATGGAAAAGGAAAATACCCCTTTTTCTATGGGGTCTGAGCTATCAGGATGACGTGGCTGGTACACATGTCCAGGTCTGCACTGAGAGAGCTAATCTGGGATGATGAGGTGTGAAGCAAAAAGAAACATTAAAGACATTACAGTTTTCTGTCCTAGTTATTTCTACCCTTTCTTAGTCCATTTTCTTCAGCTTATCTTTTTGTTTTGAGCTCTTTTCTCCTACTTTATTGTTTTGGGTTGACTCCAGTCTAATATTTGCTATGAAGAATATAGCCTTTTAAGTAAAAATCTAACAACAATGCACCTTTCTATTTGTAGTTCACCCATAGCATCTAATACTGATGACCAAATCTTTCACTTTAATAACTCCTCTCTTGTTTCTGTATTGCAGCACCTCCTATTTTTCCTTTAGCTTCTCTGTGTACTTCCTCCTGTCTTCTCACTCTTCTTTAGCCCACAGAGCAGATACTCCACCAAACTGATTTTCTTGTTGCAAATATTTGTTTCATCTCTAGCATTCTTTTTGTAAATATATCAGTAAGTTTCCTTCTTCATTTTTAAATGAAGTGATATAAAACACTTCAAATACAACACTAAGTGTAATAATATAATAAAGAAAAATACAATGAATTCCTATGTGTCAACTACTCAGTGAAGACAATTATGAGTACACGTAAAAGTTATTATCCTGTCTCCTGACTCCACTTTATTCAATGTCTTTGATGCTTATTTTTCCATATATGTTTAGATACTATATATATTTCAAAACATATATAGTAAGTTTTGCATTTTAGAATTCCTGAAATTGGTATGTATTCCATAACCAATACCACATATTTTTTGTTCTCATTCAAAATTTCTTTTTTAAATTGTCTATTCTGTTGACTGTTGAATATGAATCCAATTCTCTCAACCTATATTGAATTTATATTTAGTGATCTTGCTAAATTTACTGTTAAAGTAATAACGCATTGAGATTTAGTTTACAGAAGCATAATGTCTAGAACTGACATTTGTTTTGTTTTCCATTTTTACTACTTTTAACTGTCACTTTCTTTTTTAATATGCTGGTAAGACCCTGGAGTTAAAGTTGAAGACACTGACAGGAACTCTAAAGGCTTTGTTTCTGATTTTTAAAGGAATACTTGTAACTTCCAAGTATGATAGCTGTTTTAGGTTTCTGGTTGACACCTTTTGATAAAACACAGAAATTCTCTACTATTCCTCTTTTGCTAAGGCACTTTTTGTCATGAATAGGTTTAATTGTATCAAAATATTTCTACTTTAAAAACTTCTCATAAAAACATTTAACAAGAGATCTACTTTTTTAAATATGAAAATCAAGGTACTTGAAAGGGTGGGGTAGGGTTATGGTGGGAGTAGCAGAAGAATGAAGAGGAGAAGGGCAGAGAATGCAGTCAAGAATTCAATGTACACCCTACAAAATCCATTGTTTCTAACGTATTTATAAGGTGATTTCTTTGTTGCTTTGTATGTCCCTCCCCCACAGCATAACCCCTGTTTTCACTGTATTTGATGATGGTATAATTTGGGGAGGGGAAGGAAAAAACAAAGTTTGTTTTTTTTTAAAGTAAGTTTTTTATTGTGAAAATACCATACAGAGGGGTTACAATCACATGAGCAAGGTAATGAGTACATTTCTTAACAAGCATTGTTGCCTCCTCTTTTGTAAAACAAATTATTTAAATAGGGATACAGGTGGATCCATTGCAACAATGAGATGTAAGAGACTCTATGTCAAAAAACAAACTTTACAATTTAGATGGAGGGGTGTAGTCGTGGAGATGGGAGGGCAGAGATGGTAGGGGAATAACAAAGAAGGAAGCAACAATGCTTGATAAGAAATGTATTCATTACCTTGCTCATGTAATTATAACCCCTCTATATGGTATTTTCACAATAAAAAAAAACTTATTTAAAAAAAAAAGTGTGGGAATGGGCAGGTTGGGAGGGATGGGTGAGAATGTCGGAAGGGGTGACACAGATTTATATTCATAAACTGCTTTAACTGGCAACTCCTTTGTACAACTACTTAAAGACAGCAACATAATTTAAAAAAAGATCTACCTTATTAATAAGTTTAAGTATTCAGTACAATATAGAAACTTCCCTTTTTTTCTGGGGGGGGGGGTCTGGTCATGGGGCCTGAACTCTGGCTGGGCGCTGTCCCTCAGCTCTTCAGCTCAAGGCTAGCGCTCTACACTTGAGCCACAGCACCACTTCCAGCTTTTTTCTTTTTACTTATGTGGTGCTGAGGAATGGAACCCAGAGCCTCATGTATGCAAGGCAAGCGCTCTACCACTGAGCCACCTTCCCAGCCCCAGAAACTTCCCACTTAAGACTGCTTTTGTGTTGTCAGGCACCTGTAATCCTAGCTACTCAGGATGCTCAGGTTAGAAAGCAGCCCAGGCAGGAAAGTCTGTGAGACATTTATCTCCTTTAACTATCAAAAAGCTGAACATGGAGGTGTGGCTCAAGTGGCAAGCATTGAGCAAAAAACTTAGAGAACACCCAGATTCTGAGTTCAAGCCCCAGTAATGATTAAAAAAAAAGTTTGTGGCAGTCCATTAGTTTAGGTATGTTGTAGTCTCATTTTTATTCATCTTAATGTTTTCTAATTTCCTTTGTGACTTCTTTGGTACACAGGTTGTTCAAGAGGTTTTGGTTTGGTTTCCATATATTTGGGAATTCTCCAATTTAACTTTGATATTTATAATTTTCCCATTATAGTCAGGAGAGATATTTCACTTGATTTTAATCTTGAATGAAACATTTGCCTTGTGACCTAATCTATAATCTATCATGGAAATTGTTTTAGACGTAGTTGAGAAGAATATGTATTGTTGCTGGAGGTAGTATTTTGCAAATGTCTATTAGGTTCAATTAGTTGTTTAGATCCCCTAGTTCCTTGTTAATCTTGTCTAGTTGTTCTATCCACCATTAAAAGTGGAGCTTTGTGTTGTTATATTTATGTTAGGTTTTTAAAAAGAGGTAGCCGAGTAAGAACAGCACCATGCACGTGGTATTCAGGTAAGGAGTAGGTTTATTCATCATTCAGGCTGGCACCAGGCCATCTTGGTCCTCCACGCAGTGGGGAAAGGCCTGGGAAAGAGAGAGCTGGGAAAGAGAGAAAGAGAGAGAGCTGGGGAAAAGAGCTAAGAGAGAGCTAGAAAAGAGAGAAAATAGCTAGAAAAGAGAAGAGCTATAGAAGAGCTAGAAAAGAGCAGAGAGAGAGCAGAGAGAGGGTGTCGGGGCCTGGGCTAGGCCTTATCTAGGGTATGGGCAGAGAAAGGTGTGGCCACATCAAATTCAGATGTGACCTCAGCAGATGCAGATGTGACCTCTTCCAGGTGTCCCAGTTACCTAGGTAACTCAGGTACTGGGTGGAGACTTTGCTGCGAGAAGGGTGGAGTCTGCTAGCCATCCAGGAGTGGACCTTACATTCCAGCCTTTTAATAATCATGAAATAGGGCGCAGATTCTCTCTGGCTACTTCCTGCTGACAAGGGGCATCGACAATAGGGGTAAAAGGCTGGAATTTGGTCCCTCCCAGAGAAGGCAGCGAGCAGCAGCTGTCCCTTGGTGGCGTGAGTAACACAGGTACTGGGTGGAGACTTTGCTGCGAGAAGGGTGGAGTCTGCTCCCTGCTTGCCATCCAGCAGCTGACCTTACAATATCTTCCTTCAATTCTGTCAAAATTTGTCCCATTTATTAAAGAGCTCTTAAGGTTGTACTTAGAATTAATGTTTTATCTTCTTGGTAAATTCATCCTTCTTTCAGATGAATGTTTTTTCTTTAAAAAACAGACTTTAGTTCAACAGACTATACTGATATAGTCACCTCTTCTCTCCATGGCTTACCATTTGCATGGACTATCATTTTCCATTTTTTAACTTCTCACTTGTGCTTCCTTAAACCTACCATAAATCTCTTGTAGGCAGCAAATAGTTGGATTGTTTTAATCCATTTTGCCATCTTATGCTTTTTGTTAGCAAGGTTAATCCACTTACATTTAAACTCCCCATAGATAGTGAAAACCTATACTGCCATTCTGTCAATATATGTTCTGTAGTTCTTTGATCCCTCTTTTCTTTTGTTACTGTCTTCTTTATTTCTTCTCTTTTCTGTAGTGACATATTTTGATTCTTTTCTCATTTTGTGTATCTTCTTGTAGTTACACTGATGCTTACATAAAGTTTCTGGTAGTTATACTTTAATCTGACAGCAAATCAATTTCAATCATATACAACACTTTTCTTCTATTTTTCCCTAAACACAGTTTGTTATTTTTGTTATTTTTATATTCTGTATCTATTGTTATTAACAGAATTATATTAATATAATTATATTAAGAGCATAGATATAATTCTCATATAATTTTTAAAAATTATCTTTCAATTTCTGTATCAGAATTAGAAATACTTATATAGGAAAATTATAGTACCTTGAATTAATGTCTTTAATTTTGCCAACAAAATATATACTTTCCTATGCCTGTTTTTCTGGCTAGCATTTTTTTTGCTTCTTTAGTGTAAAGGACATGCTTTAAGATAAATATGATATCGGGCTCTCTTTCCCAGCTCTCTCTCTTTCCCAGCTCTCTCCCTTTCCCAGCTCTTTCCCAGGTCTTTCCCAGGCCTTTCCCAGCCACATAGAGGGCCAACATGGCCTGGTGCCAGCCAGAATGATGAATAAACCTACCCATTATCTGAAAAAATAATTAAATTAAAATGATATCGGTAGGTGTGCTCTGCTGTTGTTATCTATATAAACCTCTCTTTCTATATCAGACTCTCTCTCATCTACTGGACTTCTCCTCCCCGATGATATTCTAGAATTATCACAGCCATCTTACTAGCATGTAGTGAGAGCCAGACTCAAAGTAAAAGCAATCCAGGGGAGAAGAGTTAAGAACTGAAGAAGAATCTGGTTGATAACAGGGTCTTGTTATGCTGCCCAGGCTGGCCTCAAACTCATGATCATCCTGCTTCCTCAGTGCTGGGATGACAAATGAGCACCCTCTCCTAGCTTTTTTACTAAGTATTTAATTATGTAAATTCTATCTGATTACTACCATACTTTCATGCTGTAAGATTTAATATATACTATTCATTGGAATTCAACTTGAATTAATTTCTCATCTTCATTATTTTGTTAACTTCTTAGATTTGAGCCATGCCTTCAGCCTATCATTTTGCTGACTATTCAAAAACAGAGTCATTCAGACTTTTCTGCCTGGCTTGCTTTGAACCTCAATCCTCCAGGTCTCTCTCTCTTGAGGAACTAGGGTTGCAGGAATTAGCCACTAGAGTCCAGCAGAAACTGTTAATTTTCAAATCATTTTTAACGTCATTTATGTTAGTACTATTAGTATGTTTTCAATTCTTTGAAAATTTGTGGAAAGATATTTTGTAGCTGTATTATGTAAACAATTTAAAATATTTTCAATATTCAGTGTGAGTATGAGAGCACTTAGATTTACACAATCTTTTGTTTTAGTAAGGCTCTTTGAGAAAACTATAGAATATATGCATATGTAATTTCCTCCAATTTCTCTCATTCTCTTCCTATTCCTACGTTTCTCTCATGAATTCACTGTTATCAGCAGCATTTGACAGTTACCATATCCTTCTTCAATGTTTTCATTGTCTGTCTTTAGGTAAACCATTCTCTTGGTTTTTCTTTTATTTAGCTATATTCTCTTTCCAGACTTTTCTCATCTTCCCAACATCCAAATGTTGGAAAATCCAAAGCTTACACTTTAGAACTCTCATTTCTATTTACCTTCAGTTTTTGAGGGTTTTACTTTATTTTTAATTTTTAAATGTTGGTACTGGGGCTTGAGCTCAGGGCCTCTACCACTTCAACCACACCTCCACATCTGACATTTACAAATTTTACAAATGTAACTGTCTCAAACTTGTCTGCCTGAGCTAGCTCTGAACTTCAAATCTCAGATCTCAGCTTCTAAGGAACTCCTGAGGATCATTATCCTATTATTTACTACATATCTCCACTTTGGTGCCAACTTAGCATCAGCTACCACAGTAAGTTGTCATTGACTTAGCCTCTGGGGACTTATATTATTTTTCTTTCCTTTCTTTTTCTTTTCTCTTTTCACTTTGTTCTTTTCTTCTCTTTCTGTTCTTTTTCTGTCTCTTTTACAAATTCTGGGATGCATTTACAAAGGTATTTAGTACATTTTATCCAGCTTCCTTTGTATTTATTGCAGCAATATTTATTATATTACACTATCACAAATCTAATTTTTTATCATCAATTTGTGCTCACTTAAATTAGAGACCTGAAAAGCATCTTAAATATCCCCTAGCTCTTTTTTAATCTTCCCATTTGTATAGTTATATACTATATTAAAGTATCTTTCATTTAATAAAACACTTTGTACTTTTATTATTTACTACTGTGTAATAGAATATACTTTTATAGAATTTTTGCCTTGATTTTTAAACAACCTTATCTAGTTGCTTGCATTCAATCTCTGTTTTCTCAAACATTAGTGTCAGGTCTTCACCATACATTAAAATCACCTGACAGCATTTTAAAAGTATTATGGTCCATGGCCCATTCTCAGACTATACTTGGATTGAAATGGGCTTACTATGGGGCCTGAATATAGGTAGCTTTTAAAGCCTCCTAGGTAAGGATGATATACAGCCAGGGTTGAGTACAACACCTGTACCCAATTACTCACTATGCTTTACAAACTGTTCTCTCAGGTTAATGTCTTTTCAAACTTTCCTTTGTTCTAATGGCTTTATTGAATGCATACATCTGTCAAACTCATACCAAATTTTAAGGGGTTCAGTCCAAGTGCCCCCAACTGTAAAATCTTTACTAAAGAATGATAATGATAAATGACTGCTCTCTCTCTCCATTTCCAGTATACCTTCATGGTATAGTTTACTTGCATCTATGTACACATATGTATATCTATATATTCACAAATATATGTACTATATATACATATATACATAAATTTTCATAATCTCGTGGTACACATGTACAATTGTTATAAAGGTGTCGTATAGGTGTCATATTTAATTCAACACTGAATATTCATTATTACAGTATTTTAGATTAAACTAATATGAACTGTAACAAATATAAACACATCTATTCATGTATAAACAAATATCCTCACCATTTAAAACTAAACCCTGAAATGTTAAAGTTAAATATTAGAATTCAATAGTGAGAAAAATATTAATAATTTGTCACTTCCAGACACATTTTAATGAGAATACCTGTTTGAAAATATATTGATGCAAAGAATAAAATATTACTGAAATATAAGACTTTATTATAAACAGAAAAGTGGTTTCTATTTAGGCTGTATTTTCTTCTTAATATTTTCTACAGTAATATTAGAAGTAAATCTGGAAATAGAAGTGAATCTGATTTAAGAAGCATGATATTCTAGTACCCAGTGCTCTACGTAATAATAATATTTCCTAACAAAGTGTAATATAGGACCGAGACATTCTGTTAACAAATATCACTTGGTTCATCTAGAAGATCAGATGTAGAAATAAGACAGTCACGTCTAATTCCACATGGATTCTCAGCTCAGATCCTGGATTTTGCACAGTTTACCTTGCGAACATGATCCGAGTGACATTTCACAAATTCCTGGATAAATGTTGCTACACTCTGCCAGGAGAGAGACAGGCTATGTCATGCACAGATCAATAATCGCACTGTGTTTCATCAGCTTCAAAATCAAAAGTGCTTCATCTGGCAAAAGCCATGGCCCTAGAGAATCTGACATATATAAACTGAATACCCTACAAGGATTGTGTACTATACAAACTATTGGGGGAAGGTAAAAGAAAACTTTGGAGACTAGCAATGAACAATAAGAATGGTTTTCTACTTTGTCATTACTAGAAATGTGTTACACAGATCACAAAATGGAAATGAGCCTGTTTAAAATTCTGTAATTCCAGACAGAAAAATGTGGCTCCAATACAGTTAAACACACTTATTAACCAAACACAACTACCATTTTAGGATACAAAGCAATCATATAAGTCTAAATATATGAAACTTATTATGCAGATTAATTAATATGACCCTTTTAAATTGGAAATATGTTTGGAGGGAGGGAAAAAGGAGGGCATGGGAATGGAGGAAGGAAAGATGAGTAAATGCAGTCACTGTATTCAATATACATTATATAAAAAATGAGCTACATAACTTGAGGATAGGGCCAGAAGAGAGAGAAAAAAAGAGGACAATTGGAGGGGTGACATTGATCAAGAAGCTTTGCACGCATAACCTGGCCTGTGGAATTGTAACTTCTTTGTACAAGAACTTAATAATGAATATATAAATAAATAAATAAAACATGACCCTTGTAGAATTAAAAGGTTGAAAAAATGAACTAAAGAGCCAGTTTTGTTTTTGCGCTAGATTAATCTAAAACCTTAAGGCAATTGTTGAATAGAGTATGCTCTGTAGTACTTAATACACAATTCTTCCACTTAGTCAAAGTCTTTGATTTAGAATTTCACTGACATAATTTGAGATTAATTGGCTAAAATAGTTGGACAAGAGATGAAACAAACTTGAAAAATCAAAGTCTATAAAAGAAAAACTGTTTTACATTTTAGATTGTTTTTCCAAAAATGTTTCTGAGAACAAAACAGGTTGCTCCAAAACTGTATGTGACTCAAGAGAGTAGAGGAGTCAAGAATTCATGAAGAAATCAGACACTGGTGTCTAATCACAAAATAAACAATGGTGTATGTTTATAAAATTTATGTTCAAAGATTATATTTGAGTCTTGGGATCATTCTGACATTCTATGTGTTGCCAAGCACTTAACATGAAGAAGACCAAAGGCTACTTGGCAAGAATAATCTAGGGTAAAAGTCTAGTTCTCTACAATACTGCTTATAAATCATCTCTACTATAAATTTTAGAAATATTGTCATTCTCCCTTCTGGAAACAACAACTGTAGCTCGATAAGATTATCATATTATTAACATAGAGAAGTATATTATTTGAAACTAAAAAGATAACCTTCTTCCTTTGGAAATATATAGGACCATTGTGCAAGTCAAGATTCAGAAATTAAAATCCTCTGAGTACTAGAAAAGTAATATAAATAAATGGCATAAGCCTTTCAGTCTATGACCAACAGGAAATGATATTTTTCAATCTTGAAAGTACACCACCACAAGGCTACTAACCTTTACATTAAGTCCAAAGCTCCGATATATTTAGGACACTATATAACCTATGAAAGGATTTGCCAATTTTTATTGAGCTCCTTAGATGATATTTATAGGTTCAATTCCTTATCGTGAATGAAACTAGTCAGTAAATCAATCTTTTTCCATGTAATGAAAATTATACTATGATCTCAATTATGCTAGCATCTGAAAATTATCAAAAATTTGATATATGATTTTTTGTTGTTGTTGTTGATCATGGGGCTTGAACTCAGCCTGGCGGGCACTGTCCCTGGGCTCTTCAGCTCAAGGTGAGCACTCTACCACTTGAACCCGCAATGCCATTTCTGGTTTTCTAGTGGTTAATTGTAGATAAGAGTATCACGGACTTTCTTACCGGAGGTGGCTTTGAACCATGATACTCGGATCTCAGCCTCCTGAGCAGTTAGGATTACAGGCATGAGCCATTGGCACCCGACTGATATATGACTTTTTTATTCATAAGCCTATTATCTATTAGAAGCAACAGAATGTTTTTAAAAAATGTTAAGTTCAGAAACCAAGCATTGGTGGCTCAGACTTGTAACCCTAGCTAGCCGGAAGAATGATACTTGAACGATTGCAGTTTGAAGACAATTCAGGCAAAGAAGTCCAAGAAACTACACCTCCAATTAACCAACAAAACACAAAGCTGGAAGTGCTGCTCAAGGATAGGAGTGTCAGCCACAAGCAAGAAAATCTAGCACAGTGTAAAGTGTAGAGTTCAAGGCATAGTACTGGGTACACACACACACACACACACACACACACACACACACACACACACACACACACACACACACACACACGCACGCACGCACGCACACACACACACACACACACAGACTATTAAACTCAAAGTTGTATAAAATGCCACCTTAGAGATATAGAAGGATTTAGGAACCTTGGACTACTTATTTAAATATTCACTTTTATTCTTTTTATTTAATTTATTATTTTATCCTATTTATATGACATAACATAAGGGACAATACTTTTTGCAAAGTTATCATAAGAAGCCAACAGAAAATCGAAAACTAAAGCACTGACTAAAGAAGTCTGTGCTTATCCATGTAACCTTGCATAAGAGGATACTTTGTTAGTAGAGACTTTTAAGTTTGGTTACCATCTCGGTAACCCCACAGTATAAAATGTACAATTGAAATCTCACTTGAGTTCCTCACTAACTATATTTGAGTTCATTAGCCATTTATGCATTAATAAATCTCTAAATATTTTTTGTTATTACCTAGGTTTGAACAGAGGGCCTCATCCTTTTAGGTTTGTGCTCTACTACTGGCACCAAATCTCTATCCTGACCTTTATGATGGCTATTGTGGGGATGAAATCTAGTGAATACTTTTGCCTAGAATGGCCTCTAATCATCATCTTCCAGATGTCAGGCTCAGGAATCAGTATGACTATAGGAAGTGCACAAATGTTTACTCCTATCCTTTCCCGAATACTTCCTTAATTAGATGGTATTGAACCTGAACCTTTCTAATATCTAAAAATAATATGTATCAAAAGTATAATTACATTTAAGTTGTAAGTTGTAATAACCTATACATTAAGAGCAATAATTAAAAATAAATCATAAATATAATTAAATATAAATTATAAAACTGTGGTGTTGTGGTAAATATATGACATTCACCTTGTATTAGATGAGGTCTGAAACAGCTAAAACTTAATGTTGGCAGGGAGGGTAGCTTTCTATATTGCATTCAAGAGGAAATGCCTCTAAGAGCAACTCATTGGATCATTTATATCATATACACTCTAAAATGCTCATGAACCATGTATTAATCAAAGAATATATTATATTACACAATTATTACTTTATTACTATCAGTATCTCTGATACAAATGTGGATTTTGTTGTCAGAAAAAGAAGTACAATTGTTAAGAATTTAAAAATAAAATATATGTCTTATTCAGATTTCTACTTAAATCCCTGGCATACAATTTTCCTTTTCCTTATAATGTATATAGCTAAGGAACTTCACACTAAGAAAGAATGGAGAAACAATCTTTCCTTTTTCATTTTCTTTTAATAGGCAAGATTATATTATAATGTGTCTAAAATTATTAAAGAACACTCAAATCAACAGTTAAAAGATAGTAGTTCATTATTACATATTAAGATTGATGTTTGTAGCTGGGCACCAGTGGCTCACGCCTATAATTCAAGCTTTCAGGAGACAGATCTGAAGAGTATAGCAGAAAAGTCTGTGAAACTATCTCCAATTAATTAGCAAAAGAGCTGGACTGGAAGCATGGATTAAGTTGCAGAGCACCACTGGAGTAAAAAAACTGAGCAAGAGCACAAGGCTCTAAGTTCAATCCTCCATACCAGAACACACAAAAAAGATATTCATAATAAAAGCTTCATATTTTATGCTAGTATTTGTAAAGAGTAAATTAGTTTAATAATGTAATTGATAATCATAAACAAAATTACAGACATGCACAAAGACTAAGCTAAATTCACTTATAAAACCTACTTTTCACAATTAAATATTAAAAATATGGAACACAATGCTTTAAAAAATGAAATAAAATGCTGGTGAAGTCTTTTGAGCTCCTTCTCCTAGATTTATCCCTTAATATGCACTTTATTAAAGAGATCTCGTAACTCAAAGTACTAATGAAGTAATATTATCCAAATCTAGAGTAGCACCTAAGACTTACTTTTTAGATTGAAACATGTTGAACACAATTTGAACTAAATAGCTCATGTAAAATCAAATGTCCACAAATAAACACAGTGTAGTATAATTTAAAGTTTCTTTTACCTTTATTGTCTGTCTGCTTGTTTGAAATCGTTGATCAGATATTTGCTGTTGATGGAGGAGCTTTTCATTGACTTCTTTGTATTCTTTCACAGACAATTCTGCTGCTTTTTTGGCATTCTGAAGTACATTGTTTTGTTGTTGCAAGGATATAATCCGTTCTCGTAAAAAGATTAAACTGCTACTTGATTTCTGGGCAGTAATATTTTTAGACTTATCTCTGTTAACTAAATAAAAATAATGTTCAAAATATTTTTAAAATAAGATTAAATATTAAAAGACATAGCATTAATTTTGAGATTGTATTCTTACCTCTGGTAGGAACGATTGTATGTGAACTCCTTTGCATACTACCATTTTTCTTTTGAAAAGTTGATTTCTTGGTTTTCTTGTAATGTAAAAAATCCTAAATTTAAAAGTTCCCCAAAAAGTTGGTTATTATTCAATGATAATATCAAATGAACTAATATAATAACTTTTTACAAAAAAATATATTCATATAGGGTTGTAGTTGTGGTTTAAGAGGTAGAATGCCTGTACTAACAAGCTTGAGGCCCTGAGTTCCAACCCTATTACAAGTCACAAATAAATTTAAATTTATTTATTTTAATAGATTTTAAGATAGGCAGAAGACATAGGCACAAAATCAACTTTTAAAAATTTAATCTAGAGACAGTTTTAATCCTAGGAGTACATGAAGTAGCAGCTAAAGTAAAATAAAAATATTTAATAACATCATCTGGAAATGTAGGCAATATTATTTCTCAAATACATTAACATGTGAGGCTAATGGCAAGTAAAGCTAAGATAAAGTAAACTTTGTCCTATGTCGCGTGTTAATAAAATGAAGTCATCATGGTGACTATTTCAAAAATATTTGATGGAAACTTGCTTCCACAAAGCAAAATTTTAAACAGAGAAATATTCAAAAAACATTGTAAATTACAGGAACAAAATATGTGCTCTCAAGAATTTATTGGTGTGGGAAATAGGAACTTATTTCTGTCAGTAGAACTTTTTCAAAGATCCTAATTCAGGAACAAAAATGTAATTATAGTAAAAACAGATGGAGGAAATAAATTTGACTTACTGTTACACCAAAAGTAAACTGCATACTTTATGTTGATAAATGCATACACTATACTATAGTATATCTGTCATAATCCTATGCTATATTATGTATGTCATAATCCTAAAGTGTAAGATAGGGACTTTAAGTTTCAGATATTACATAATCCTAATAATGTTTTATTTCTCATTGTATTTTTTAAACACCTTAATAGAATTTGTCCTCAGAACCAGCAAACATAAAATATATCTTTTTAATCAGGCACCAGTAGTTCACGCCTATAATCCTAGCAACTCAGGAGGCACAGATATGAAGATCTAGGTTTAAAGTTAACCTAAGTAGGATAGTACATGAGACTCTTATTTCTATAACCAATAAAATGCTGAAAGTTGAGGTGTGACTCAAGTGGTAGAGTGCTTAGCCTTGAGTGAAAAAAGAAAAGCATCTAGACCCCAGTATAAACACAAATATGTATGCATATATGTGTAGGCATATGTGTGTATGCCTGCTTAACATTTCATTGCTAAGATTCAATTACACTTTGCCAATTACATACCAAATACTGAAAAATATTCAAAACAGAGTGACCAGTATTAGTTACCGATTCTGTATACAATTAATTGGACCTGTTTACAACTCTGTTTACATACTATTGCTGAAATATAAACTAGAGAAACATGCTTACTATGAAACAAATACTCTTAAACTATCATTTTAACATGGTAAAATATTAACTAATCCAAGGCCAAAATAAAAGCAGGAACTCAGAGTTAAATGAGTGACTACCCCTGTGATCTTACATTTCTACTTAAATAGGAACACAGAAATCACAAGGCAGAAAACAGAGCCTAACTTATGGCTCAAGATGGGAAATCTAGGATACTGTTTATTCACAGCTTGTTTCATTTCCTTTCATAAAAAAATTTGTGGGGCTGGGAAGGTGGCTCAGTGGTAGAGCGCTTGCCTTGCATGCATGAGGCCCTGGGTTTGATTCCTGAGCACAACATAAGCAAAAAGAAAAAAGCCGGAAGTGGTGCTGTGGCTCAAGTGGTAGAGCACTAGCCTTGAGCTGAAGAGCTGAGGGACAGCGCCCAGGCCCAGAGTTCAGACCCCACAACTGGACTAAAAAAAAAAATTGTATTTTGCTTGGCAAATGGATATGCCATACTGTAACTTTTCAGCTATTGAAAAAATTGTCAATTGCTAGTGTTCAGCCATTCTAAATGTAGTATGACTGACTTCATTAATCATGTACAGGTAGATTTTATTTATTTAACAAATTATTTATTTTTCTGATACTGGCCATTGAATCCAAGTATTTTTTCATGCTAAAGCATGCCTCAACCCTCTATATAGTATCTTTACAATAAAAAGCATGCCTCAAAATTATATGGATTCTCAGCTCTAGGTTTTTCTGATAAGCATAAATTGTTATTTCTGTGGGATATGTATCTAAAAATATAACATCTAGACTTTACGGTAGGCTTAGTTCTTTAAGAACTGTCAAGTACTTGCTTTGGCAGCACATATACTAACATCAGAATGATAGAAGATTAGCATGGCCCCTGCACAAAGATGACATGCAAATTCATGAAATGTTCCATATTTTTTGGATGAATGATGAGAAGAAGTAGGGGAAAATGCAGTCAAGAATTCAATGGATATCCTACAAAATTGAGAAAAGTGAGGGAAGGGCTACCTTGGGAGGGGCAGGTGAGAATCTTGAAAAGGGTTACATTGATCAAGACCTATTGTGTTCATAAACTGCTTTGTTGAATGGCAACTCCTTTGTACAATGATATTTTTAAAATAGAGAATTAGAAATATCATCATTACAACAAGGTCCAGGATACCAAACTGGCCTTTAGAAATACTCTAAAAACTTATTAAATGATGTAACAATCAATTTTTTTAAAAAACTGTTTTTAAGAGCATTGTATTGAATGATTTGATATCCACACCACCAATGTCTATTTCTTATCAGCATTTGATATTATCATTAATTTTTATTTGAGCTGTCCTAGTATGCACTTCTAATAATAGTTTTAATCTGCATTTCCCTGGAGGCCAGTAATGTTGACAGTCTTTTCATGTGCCTATTTTACCATTCCTTTAAAAAAAACTTTAATTGACAAATAATAATTACACATATTTATTTTATATATTTATATAAATTTTTATATATTTATACAATGCATAAGGATCAAATCAGGATAATTAACTATTTTCAATACTTTAAGCTTTCATATTTCTTTGTGTTACCTCTATCTCTCTTGTCCTTTCTCTTCCTCACTTCCAGTAATCACTATTCTATTTCTAGGAAATCATTTTGTGTGGTTCCCAGTACTGGGGCTTGAACTCAGGGCCTGGGCACTGTCCCCTGAGCTTCTTTTGATTAAGGGTAGTTTATTAGAGATAGTCTCTTGAACTTTCCTGCCCGGGCTGGCTTCAAACAGCAATACTAAGATCTCAATCTCTTGAGTAACAAGGATTACTGATGTAAGCCACTAGTCCCTAGCACTCTGAAATCATTTTTATAGTAAGAGGTGATATCAATAAGAACATGAAATATTTGTTTTTGTGCCTGGATTCTGGATTCTTTTATTAACATGTTCTTCAGTTATATCTTTTATGCCACAGGTAACACAATATCCTTTTTTTAATGCCAAGTACTATTCCATATATATATAATCACATTTTCTTCATTCACTGATGCACAATTTGGTTGATTCTCTATCTTGGTTACTATTTACAATGCTGAAATCAATATGGGCAAATATACATGGAAATGCAGATATCTCTATGATATACTAATTTTATCTTCTTTGCTTATATAGCTGGATAGCAGAATATTTGGATCACATCTATTTTTTTTAGTTTTTTAAGGAACCTCCATACTCTTTTCCATAATAGCTGATTAATCTACATTCCCATCAACAGGATATACAACTTTCACTTTCTCAACCAATATTTGTTTTATTTACATGCATATTTTTTTATGCCAGTCACAAGCTTGAACGTGGGGTGCCATGCTCTTACTTAGCTTTTTGCTTGACTGATTTTTTAGTCATAACTCCATTTCTGGCTTTTTGGTGGTTAACTGGAGATAAGAGTCTCATGCACTTTTCTTTCTAGTTGGCTTCAAACAATGAAATCTCAGATCTGAGTCTCCTAAGAAGCTATGATTATAGGCATAAACCACTAGTGCAAAGCTATATTTTGTCTTTTTTATAATAGCCATTCTAACTGTGGCAAAAAAGATATCTCATTGTTATACTGATTTGTGTTTCCACAATGACTAATATGCTGAACATCTCTATATTTGCCATCAATATATCCTTCTTAGCAAACGATTCATGTCTTTTGCACATTTTCTAATTGGACTGGTTGCTATTTTTAGTATGCTTTTATTTATTTAATATGTGAGTCCTTTGCCAGATAATTGGTTTATGAATATTTTCCTAATCTAACTAGTCTTTTCATGCTGTAAATTAGGCCTTTTGTAAAGCAACCGTTGTTTTGGCTTTATTCCTTTTTTACTGTACACTGGGAGTACTGAGTTCAAACTCAAGGTCTAACACTTGCTAGATAAGCAGCCATCCAGAGGTGTTAGCCCCTCAACCCTTTAACCTCTCAGTTTACTTTTCAGATAGAGATTAATGGTATGAGCCAGCTAGCTTTGGAGTATAATCCTCCTACCTCCACTTTCTCAGTAGAAGGAATTAGGTATACCACCATGCTCAGAAAAACTTATTAGTTAATTTTGATTTGCTCAAACTTATTGATGTCCTCTGTGAATACTTTATATTATGACTAAATACTCCTCATTGAGCCCCACATTGTATAGTTTTACCTCTTACATTTAAAATTTTTTTATAATATAAAGTTTTTTTTTTATCAGTGACCAATCTCAAGTTAATTTGTATTCTAGGAATTGCTTAGATTATGTTCATGGTTTTATCTGTGGATAACCAATTCCTCTAGCACCACTATCAAAAAAAAAAAAGAATACCCTTTATTGAATTGCTCTTATGTCTTTATCAAATACCAGTAATTCACATTTATGTTGAATAATTTGTAGCCCCTATATTCTATTATGTGAATATAAAGCTTTCCTACCTCTACCGGTACTACCAGTTTTGACATTTTAACCAATTTTGGTGATATGAGTTTTGAGATATAAACCAATTTTAGTGATAGGATTTATGTCAATCTTTATTGGGCGAAAATATAACAAAACAGTTATATTTTGGTTCTATAATTCTAATTTGAGTCTTCATTTCTTTTATTACTTTGCTGAGATATTTTGTACAAGATGTTTTATTGAGCAAGGGAAGGGTGGGCACTGTCCTAAAAGAAATGTACTCATTACTTGATTTTTGCAACTGTAATCCCTTTGTACGTCACCTCTATAATAATAAAAATTAAAAACTAAAAAAGATACTTTATTTTTCATATTGTAAGCTTTTTCACATTTGATGCTTGAAGCATTTTTATGATAGTTACTTTAAATGCTTATCATACAGTTTCATCATCTGTTATTTTACTTTTGGTTTCTGTTAGTTGTCTTTCCTCAAATAAGTTGTAGTTTTCCTGATTTTGAACTGTATCCTGAACATTTTGGATTCTGTCAAGTTTCTGTATACTTTTCACATCTTGTTTGAGTAGGCTTTTATGGCACAAGAGACATATTATCTACTTATGCCAATTGGCAGGAGTCTAGACTGTTGATACTATAGCTGTAGATCGCTACCTTCATATTGCTTGGTGGACATAGAACTTCAGGTTCTCTAGTAGGCCTTGGCTTATTCTGCTGTGGCTGAGATATTCAAGGAGGGACTTGTTAATGCTTCCCACTAGGCTTCCATTGACAATGTGGGGAGAGAGTTGGGGCCTTATGAAGTATGCAGTAATAAAAGTCCCTAACTCTGGTCTTATCCCATAAAATCAAATTGCTGGAAATACAAAAAGTACCTCTTCACTTCTGGATGCCCCAAACCCCTTTGTAGTCTCCACTGAAAAGTAGAGAAGGGAGTATTACCACTGAATATCCCCTCTTGGTATTCTTAGCACTAGTACTATGATGGAAGGAAGAAAAGTGAGAATGCTTCTTAATACTCAGGTGAAAAGAAAACTCTAGGTTCCCAGTAGGTCTTTACTGATGAGCACAGGAGTGGTGTTTGGCTGCAATAGGGAATTTATGGTGTCACATTTTCCATTATACTACCTGGACTTCCCTATCCTTTGGGTAGAAAACCCAGAAAGCTCACTATTCCTCAAGTCTAAAGGTTCCAAGCTGGCTTGCTAACTCCTCTACAACTTCTATAATTGTTTTATATCAACATACATGAATATGGCACCAAAATTTGAAAAATACATTTTTTATTGAATCTAACCTGATTCTAAGAGTAACAATAATGAATAAACTATTGAAAGAATAGGCTGCAGTATTTGTTCTATCAGCTATGTTGGCTACTATAAAATAATAATAATGAGACAGCACTACACAGCTAAATACACTCACTGAATAGAAGAAAAAATCTAGGGCTTTAACTTATACTTATACTTAATCAAACTATACTCCATAAGAAAGCTGAGGTTGTGAGTTATTTATGAACTCATTAAGCTGCCTATAAGTGACTAAAGAGAATTCACAACCAAATAATATATAGCAAAATAGTAAGTTTTTTGAAACAGAGAGTCACTAGACTGGCTTAGAAATTGTAAATCTCCTGAATAACCTCAAAATTTCTATAATATCTTCTTATTTATCATCAATCAGTAGAAGTATAATAAATGAATAAATGACTACATAATTACATACAAAAGCAGAACTTTTTCATGTTGTATTTACTATACCTAAAACCAATAATAACCTAATTATTAAGTTATTAAGTTTCAATTAACTTTCTTGCTAAGACATAAAACTACCTTAAGATTTATGAGGATTAATTTTCATTTTATCTATTAATATATTATAGCAAAATAGTACTTCAAAATTCTTTTTGGATAAGTATTTTCACTGTATACTTCAAGGAAGACAAGTTTTAAGGATTCCTATCTAAAAATGGACAAAATTCAGTGATTTATGTTATGTCATAAAATTAATAAGATAGCTTACAATTAAGCAAAACGATTTCATGTACCTTTGAGGGCTTATCATCTACCTTTGAGGGCTTATCATCTACATTTGAATATGCTTGTATTACTTCATTTCCTTGAGTTTGGATGTCTTCTGTTTGATCACCTTCTTTCTGGTCTCTTCCATTTCCTGCAGGGCCTATTTTCTGTGATGTTTCCACAATAATTGTTCCCAAATTTTGAGAGGTCTGTGTTTCTGAATCGCTGCTTTAAAAAGGGGGAGAGGATGAAGAAATGAAAAATCCAAGTACTGTTATGTGTATTTTGAAAAGAAAACATTAATTTAAATATCTTTTACAAAATTCTAGAATCTCATCCAGAAAATAGATATCTAGCATCAAATCCCTATTACTATCTCTTCTGTAGTTTATAAGTATCAACTCAGGTAGCATACACATTAAAACGCTTCATGGGTATGAGTATGTACTACTTTCTAATCCAGACCATAAGATGTTCCGCTTTACCAGCACATCTCTTCAGCAAATATAAAATTTAAGCCTTTAGGTTTTTACTGATTTTTTTGTAATTTCATTCTTTATGGCTGGCTATTTATCATTTAATAAAATGTGTTCTTATGCCATTTTTGTGTTGTATTAGGTATAACAGATGAATTAAAAAGTGAATTAAAATTCAAAAACCTTACCATCAACTTTTTATCACAGAACTGGGGTATAGGAAACGAAATAAAATAAGTAAGATGCATGGTACGCTGAAGAATTTAAGCAAAAAGATTAGAAGTCTTGTGTCAAAGAAGAACATATAAGTAAACATGCTCCTTTCCACATGATAATCTTCTAAGTATTTGACATAGTCATATGCTGCTTGTTACCATGCTAATCTATATAATACTAATTTATATGTTTATGAGATGCTTTACCACCCCCGTCCACAACTGAATTTGCTCTAGCTTTCATGATGAAGGATCATATCCAGGGTTGAATTTCACATTCCAAATACACTATTGAAAAGAAATTAGTGAAATTGCAGGTAGGTACAGAGAAAACTTTTATAATCTCTCTCTCTTTCTCTTTTTACTTTTTTACCAAGTAAAATCATGTGAGCTTTTTCTGTCATATACTATAAACTCATATAACATTGGGCAAAACTTGTAAAAGTATTTCTATTATTCAACTTCATATTTTTCCCATTGTATTTTGAGCAACTGCCATTTTAAAACCTAGTGAACTACCCTCTAGTCTTTTGCATAACTATATTTTCCCAGTTCATCTATTTTGATTTACAAGGTAAAGTATATCTCATTCTTTATACTTGTAAATATTCTCCATCCCTTTCAATGTTGTTATTATATATAAACAAACTTGATAACCATACTTTATTGGAATTCATATATGTTGTATTTATTATTAGTGTAAAAGAAATAATGTGGTCTGAAGAAATGGCTTAGTGGTAGAGACCTTACCCTGAACATAAAAGGCTTTAGACTCAATTCCTAGCTTATGTGCAAGTGCAGACACTCACATACATATACATACTCTCACATACAAAATAGGGCTGGAGCTGAAGCTCAGTGATAAAGTGCTGTCCTAGAAAGTACAAGACCCTGGGTTCAATTCTAAGTAATGAAAAAATTCTGGTAAGAATTTTCCTTAAAGGCAAGATTCCAGTGGCTCATACCTATTCAGGAGGCTGAGGCCTGGAGGATCATAATTTGAAGCCAGCCAGACTTCTGAGAAGAGAAGCCTTCCAGGCTCCATTTCATATTAACCAGCAAATACCAAACTAGAGGTATGGCACAAGTAGTAGAGCACCAGCCATAAGTAAGAAAGCCAAGTAACAGTTCAAGGCCCTGAGTTTAAGCCCCTGTAATGGAATAAAATAAAAGTTTCCCTAAAAGAACCCATGTTGATTTTGAGAAATCACTGCTTCTGTTAAGACACATTCATGAGTTTTCTAAAATCTTATTTATGATTTATTTAAAAAAATAACCAATTACACACACTTCTTCATATTTTGTTTTTTAGTGATTGTACCAGGGTTTGAACTCAGTGCCTCATATACTCACTTAGCTATGTCAGTTATAGCTGGTGTTCTACTACCTGGGACAGAACTTCACTCAAGTTTTTCAGCTGGTCAATCAGAGAATGTCTTTTTGGATTTTTTTTGCCTGGGTCTTCAGAATTCAGATTCCTGAGTAGCTAGGATTATAGGTATAAGCCACTATCATCCAGCTTCTTGTTTTTGCATCTATATATTTATCTATCTCTAATACTTTTAGCTATTTGGGGTCCTCTTCAAAAAATAAACATTTGATCACATCTAAAAGTACTTTCAATATCCCGATTATTTCCTGTGTAGATCAAAACCCTAGAATCTAAATGTTTAGGTGACCTATTGTTGTTTTATATTTTCTCCTTTTCCATTTGTCTACAACTTGGAAAGAAATCAATATACAATTTCTAAAGAGGCAAAAAATTAAAAGTATGATTTTTTATCTGGTAGTGAGACTCTCCTAAGGAAAAAACTTTAAAATTGAAACGATATCCTTGTAAGAAAACATTTCTGGAAATGGGGCATTTATTCATATTCATATTCTGAAAAATTATTGGATATCTATAATATTATATTAGGTTAGATGCATTGATAAACCAATTCTACAATATTTATGTTCTCAGAAAGTTTATATTCTATCCAGTGAAAACAATAAACATAATAAATTTGAAATGTCTCCTGAGATAAATAGGTACATAGCTTACAAAGGGAAAGCCAGCTTAGGTGAGGACACTAGTCAAAATATAAGCAGACAAAGGCTAGTAGAAATCAAGCTATTGTATATTTCACCATCTTTTTCTCTTGCCTTCAGGTCAAAATCATCCTTATAGATATAGTGGCCTAATCTGTAAGTCGCATACTCTGCTACATATCTACTTAACAAATTTTTATTACTATATTTTCCCTACCAGGTTTATTTTCCTCAATTTTCATCTTGGTAGAGATATTCAAATTCAGTTGTTTCTTTTCTTAATGATTATCACCCATCACTGAATGAGCATTTGCTTGTAAGCTATATAAAATAAATACTAAAAATAGTAATAATTATAAAATATAGCTTATGTGTGTACATACATATGATTAAGTTCTATTCTTTCTCAGTATAACATCTTATATTTTAGAATATGAAGAGCCAAAAGAAATAATCTTTTCTGAAGTCTATAAATTTCTACTTCAGGATTTCTAATTGTTTTAGAATTCTTCACAGCTGGATGATTCCTGCAAATGTTCTGTCAAGCAAGAAACAAAGTTAATCTGCACATGTAAAATTGAATTTCACTGCTAAATAAATAAAGTGACAGTACTATATTTTCTAAAAATATAGCGTGATATAACTCAAAACATATGCCTTTGTGTTAATATGATGAAATTAAAACTGAGTGTTTCACCTAACTCTTAAGCATTTACTTTTTCATGTATTTATTTATACAGACTCACAGATAAGTAAATGAACCATAGATGAGGAATAGTGCAATGATACTACATGACTGACATAGAGTTCATAGTGACAAGAATTTACTTGAAGATTCCGTTAAGTAGTATTTTATCTATAATTGCTTTAGAGAGGATCAAAGAAGCTGAGAAAAGGTAACAAAGAAATGAGAATGCAGATTTGATTCTCTGGTCTCATCTTCACTAAGGTAAACAAATTTATAAATATGTTCTTTTTGTTTTTTGAGTTTGTCTAAGGATAAGAAGCTTGACTTGTACCCATATAAAACAGTGGTTCTCAAATTTATCTGACCATGCTATTAAATTTACATGTTTTCCTCATTTTTGTCTGCCATTCTGTGAAAAATTACTAGCATTTTAAAAAAATGATAGTATCTACCTTGAATGATTAAATAAATTATAAAACCCTCATTCCTACCTTGCATGGTAGTAGATCTTAAGACCTCTCTCCATAAGGGGTTTCCCCCAACATTAAGGAGAGTGAATGCTGAGAAGATAGGCAAAAAAGAATTTGAACAGGCTCGGATAAGCCCTTTTGGGCTTATCTAAATATATTGATTATATTCTGTTTGTCTAAGCATATTTCTGCGCAACTGTTCATTTATTAAATCTAAGCATAAAAATGGACCATAAATCTATGAGTATTCAATCTGAATCTTCCTTTGCCTTGTAAATTTTGATTAAATAAATCAAACAGACTTTTCTATTGCTACAGGAATACTAGCCATGGTCCTTATGAGGATGATCGTAAGTATCACATCTTTCAAACACTGATTAAGAAATTTACATCATCTTCCCAAATCTAATAAAGAACCACTGCTAGAACCTAAAAACAAAACAGAACTAGAGAAAGGGAAATATATATTATTATGAAATAAGGCATAGTTTAAAACTTGATGGAAAATATGGACAAGTTGTTAGCAATTGTGGACTTCTGTGTTGCCTAAAAAATAAAAAGAGATGTCTTATCATGTATCTTTGTGCTCCAAGTGTGCATATGAATGTATAGCTAGGGGTAAGAGAAAGGATGGATTTTTTTATTCTCCTGTTGCTATTCACTAGGGGTTAAATAATTTAAGACTAGGAATCTATATAACCCCAAAGAAGTAATTTTTGACTACTATTCAATTAAAGTTAGTACAATGACTTTGCATAATATATACATGAAATAATTAGTGAAGATGGTTCTTAATTTAAAGGATGTTAAACAGCTTGTAGACATCTGGTAACAAGCTGAAATGGGTCATTCAAAATTTATCTAACTAAATTAAGGGGGGAAAATGTTTCTCCTCCCAGGTTGGCATGTCACAAGATAACTAAACTGACTTAGTAGGCTTGCCTGGGAATCCTTAGCTGTCAGTGGTGAATATGCAAAGGGCCAGCAAATTAAATCAACCTGCCAAACTGTCAATTTCAAGCCTCATGACTGCATGAAAATAGCATCACTGGAAGAAATCAAGCATTGCCTTCTTTTGGGCTTCTTGGCACCTATTCAAATACTCATGCAGTTGTGGCTAATTTTGCATGCAAATTTCAGTCAATAAGCTCAGAACAAGACCTCCCAAGATATTTCAAAGGATCTGACAGTATTTTTTCTGAATACCAAATCGACAGTAGTTGAAATTCAATCTCCATTTGCCAGTGCTTTACATATGCACAGTGTCCCCACCACAGAGCTAAGTTAATGAGAGCCTTACCTGCTTTCACTCATATCCTCCCAGCCGTCCTTGCTGAGGTTCTCAAACATATTGCTCATAACCTTGATGGAGTGATTGAGAACAGTATGTTGACGACCCACAGAGCACTTTTTCTTTGCTGCTTTAAATTTAACCTTGGTAGTGGTTGTCTTACAATCACACTGTCCAGATCTCAGTTCCATAGTGGTCATTTCAGATTTAGCTCTGTCTGTTGAATTGTGAGATTTCTCCACTGGATTCACCAGCTCTTCATTTCTCAACATGTTAGCTTCTGCCACTTGTCTCCTTAGGGAAGTGACTTCTCTCTCCAGCTCATTGATTTTTACTTGAAGTTCAGTTTTGTCTTTTTCTACATCTTTACTCCCCTTTAGTAGCAATTCTAGCTCTTTTTCTCTACTTTCTGCATCTTCTTGATGTTGTTTTAAGTGAGATTTCAGGAAATCATTTTCTTTCATTAATTTTTTATTTCCTTCTTTTAATTTTCTTGACTTTTTCTCAAAAGATTTTAGCCGATTTTCCAATTCAATGATCTAAACAAAGAGTTTAATTAACCCTTTTAAAATCCAAGACCATTATCTTCTGCATTTTTATTATCATTTCTAACTAGTGAAAAATAACCCTTAGTACAAGGACGAAAGAAAACTAAGGTACTTAATTTCTAAATAATTCTAAGGTGTTATACATGAATCCATTCTAAAGTGCAATAATGCATCTGTTGAGTAAAGGACAGATGGTAAAAGAAGTTAAAAATTCTTCACAAAGTGACACAGAACTAAGTATGTTAATAAATTTAGTTCAAATGGTTTGGTTATACATTCTACTTATTGTACAAAATATTTTTATAGAATAACCATTGAAACAATCTAAAAACAGAAACATAAGAAAACTACTAGTAAATAACATTTTTCATCAATACTTAAATATATGAACAAGTGATGACTAAATGCAAATAACCAAGAGCAGTTGCTTTTTCTGTAATTAGAAAAATGTAACTGCAGAAGTCTTGTGGCCCTTATTTTGTATATAATAAAAGGTTTTACCTAAAATAAATTATAATGATTTAAAATTATAAAGACTTTTCGGATGTATATAAAGCAAAATTTTTCCTTTTATTTCAATAAATATTTTTTATGTTACAGGACAAAAGCAATGTAATATATACTTCTTGATATTAAAGAATTTAAAAAATGTCTGGAAGTTGGAGTTAAAAAACATAAATATTTGCATACCTAAAATTGATAAATGGTAAGATCTAATGATAACAATCTAAATGTCAATAAAAGAATAATTCTAATTCCTGAGCACAAAAGTTTCATAGATATTGATTTAGATATAGAACTTGGAAAGTAATAAGTGTTACTTTTGTAAAGAAATATTTCTTTTAATTTTTCATAGATTCACCAACATAATCTCTCCTAATAATTTCCTCCCAAAATGAGGTAAACAAAATCATTAATTATCTTTATAAAAACAATGAAAACTAAAAGGACTGAGATTCTGAAACTTAGATTATACATAGATGGGCCTTGAGCAAAAAGATAAGAGTTCAAACCTTAGGACCATCACCAAAAAAAGCAAAGAAAGAAAGAACTGGAAGTCAAGAAAAAAAATTGAGGTAAACAAAAAAAATCTAAAAACTCTATGGGCTCCTATCTATTTTAAAACTAAATTCTTTATTCTTTAAAGAAAGAATTCTTTCTGTGTGTGTGTGTGTGTGTGTGTGTGTGTGTGTGTGTGTGTGTGTGTGTGTGTGTGTGTGTGTGTGTGTGTGTGTGTATATATATATATATATATATATATATATTTGTTACAGTACATTGAAAAGCCTAAGGAGGAAAATCAATCATTTCATATAGTAATATTCCAGAAATATACAAGGTAAAATATGTATCTTTAACGCTTTCCATAGTACTGAACATTACTGACTATGGTGTCCTCACCATAAGTTTCGGGTACATTTTTCATATATCTATACTTCTATGGCCCCTATTCTTGTGAGTTAAACAAGTTTTATTTAATTAAATGGTCATTTTTCTGACTGGATAATCCTATCCTAAGGCATGAGTAACCAATACAATATGAAGAATTTCATCTAATTTTTCTTACCTCTATACCACAATATACCTACCTATTTATTATTGGATCTATGTGCCTATAGGACCTATTTCTGACCTAATGAGAAAACTTTTGTACCCAATGATTATAGAATTTTATGTATTTCTTTGGAAGACATTCTCTGGCTCCTTCTCAATTCTATTAATTTACTGAAAAGCTGGTTAATGTGACAAAAAAAATAGTATCCATAAAAACAAACAGGCTTAAAACAAATTCAAATCCATTTACTTAACTTTTTTCAAATCATCTACCTCCAATTTTTATTACCCACTTTTAGTAACTTACATGCATAGTAATGAATATTAACTGTATTTTTTTACTTTCTGTGAATGGATCTATAAAACACTTTAGCATGAGATTCCAAGTAAAGTAAGTAAACTGGGCTGTATTTTTAACTATGTATATTGTGCAAGAAAACAACTGTACTTTTGTAAAATTTTAGTAGTTGTGACATAAAAATACCAGAAAGAAGCAATGTGGTTTATGGGAAATAAAATTTTGAGTCAGGTCTCTATCTCACTCTTAACTTTGATTGCTTTAGACAATAAGATATTTAACCTGTTTTACTTTTAGTTTTCTCATTTGTGCAATGAGACTAGTAAAAGGTATTACATGTTTGAAAATAACTAATCTTGGCAGACAGTAAGTGCTAACCAATTTAACACCTTCATCATTATCATTATTATTTCTATTATTATTACTCTTAACAATTACCTAAGACAATTACTTAAAGAACTAAAATATAATTACTTCTATTAAGCATAGTGAAATACCCATTAAACCAATTTTATAGATTTAAAATAAAACTATAAGCTGAATTTTAGATTTTAATCCTGGAAGCTAGCATATTTTTTTTCTTTTGATTAAACTGTATTTATGTTTGCAGATAAATCCTGAAATGTTTAAATACTGGTACTCAGAACCCAATACCCCAAAGTATTTGGGTATGCTGAGTACTCTGCATTGAAAGGCACTGGAAGAGAATCTTCTGCCCTCACATCTCCTATTAACACTTCCTTTCCCAAAGCAAGTCATGGAAACAAACTTTCCTTTTCCAAGGCAGGTTATCAGTTCCCAAAACCAAGACATAATTCCTAAAATGATCTTTTTTCTTTCCTTCCTTCCTTCCTTCCTTCCTTCCTTCCTTCCTTCCTTCCTTCCTTCCTTCCTTCCTTCCTTCCTTCTTCCTTCCTTCCTTCCTTCCTTCCTTCCTTCCTTCCTTCCTTCCTTCCTTCCTTCCTTCCTTCCTTTTGTCAGTCGTGGAGCTTGAACTCTGTGCTTGGGCACTGTCTCTGAACTCTTCAGCTCTACCACTTGAGCTACAACGCCACTTCCGGTTTTCTAGTGGTTTATTGGAGACTTTCTTGCCGGGCTGGCTTTGAACCATGATCCTCAGATCTCAGCCTCCTGAGTTGCTAGGATTACAGGCATGAGCCACAGGCACCTGGCTCATTTTCTTATTTGTTTGCCCTTGAAAAATCCTCATTCCAAGATTGGGCACAGGGGTTTATACCTGTAATCCAAGCTACTCAAGAGAAGGAAGAAGTTGACTCAGGTGGCTCATGCCTATAATCTTACCTTCTCCGGAGGCTGAGATCTGAGAATGTCTGCTGGAAACCTTCCTGAGGAGAAAAATCTTTGAGACTTATCTTCATTTAACCAGAAAAAATAAAAATAAAAACAGAACTGAGATGTTGTTCAAGAGGTAGAGGGCCAGTCATGATCAAAAATGTCAACAGAGAGTGAGACCCTGAGTTATGGCAGGAGAGAAAGAAAAGAGAGAGGAGAGAGAGGAGAGAGAGAGAGAGAGAGAGAGAGAGAGAGAGAGAGAGAGAGAGAGAGAGAGAGAGAGAGAGAGAGAGAGAGAGAGAGAGAGAGAGAGAGAGAGAGAGAGAGAGAGAGAGAGAGAGATGGAGACATAGAGACAAAGAGACAGGTAGGCAGGCAGGCAGACAGACAGACAGATGGACAAATGGACCAATGGATGCACAGACAGAGGAAAGAAAAGAGACAAAGGGAAGACAGAGAGGAAAGGAGAGGGAGGTAGAAGAGAAAGAAGCGGGGGGAAGGGAGGGAGAAAAGGAGAGACCTACAGAAAGATAAAGTCAAAGTATCAAAGAAAGTGAGAGAGAAAGAAAGACTGATGGAAAAGGGAGAGAAAGACATTAGAGGATCACAGTTCAATGCTGGCCCTGGAAAAAAGTTAGTAAAGACATTATTGCTGTATCAATCAATAAGTAAAGTTTGGTTAAACACACTTCAATCCCAGCTATGTGAGGCCTTAGTTAAGAGAATTAATATCTATGGCAATTCCAGATAAAAGCAAAAAGGCCTGTATGAATAAAATGGGAAAGTGCTTACCTATAATCCTGAGTTCAATCTCCATTACCTCAAAAAAGGAAGGAAGGAAGGAAGGAAGGAAGGAAGGAAGGAAGGAAGGAAGGAAGGAAGGAAGGAAGGAAGGAAGGAAGGAAGGAAGGAGGGAGGGAGGGAGGGAGGGAGGGAGGGAGGGAGGGAGGGAGGGAGGGAGGGAGGGAGGGAGGGAGGGAGGGAGGGAGGGAGGAATCTTTCCAGACACTGACCTCACTCCATGCCTAGAGTAAAAGAAAAAAATCCTATACACTGAGGCCCTGAAAAAGAATAAGTAAACAGGTCTTCATGGTTATCCCCTAGGTATATTTGTTCTTACACTTTGGAACAGCCATCCTTTGTTCATAAAACCTAAAAAGAAAACCATGAAACTGGACAGTTTTTCTGGGATGTTTTGGTTCTGAAGCCTCAAGTGTTTTGTCAAACTTTAAGTAAATTTATTACACTTTTTCCCTTTTTAACCTTTTCGTGGTTGTTATAGAAGCATCAGACACTACTCCTATGATAGGGCAGAAAAAGCATTACATTTTTGTGCTTCTAAACCAACTGAAAATGTTTCTAAAGTCTGTTAATTGCTTTATGAAAGTATAATAGTTGAACAACATCATCTATGTTTGTTTAAAAAACAGATAACAAAACATTACTCCTAAAGACTTTGAACAGTAAAATTCATAGCACTTATTATTGATATGTTAGTAAAAAAAATCCAGTTATGAAATTTTGGCTTAGAGAACTTAGAAATAGCAAGATACTCTGATAAACCAAAACCTACCTTATATGGGGGGCAGGAATCTACAAAAAGCAAGTGTGGTGCTGGTGGCTAATGATACCTATAATCCTAGATGCTCAGGAGGCTGGTATCTAAGGATTGAAGTTCAAAGCCAACTCAGGCAGGAAAGTCCACTGAAATTCTTAACTACCAAAGGGTTCTAAGTGGAGCTATGGCTTAAGTAGTAGAGTGTTAACCTTGAGCAAAAAAAGCTCAAGGACATTGCCCAGTACAAGCCTAGGACCAGCACAAAAAAAAGAACAATAGAAAAAAAGAATAAAGAACAAGGACAAAAGAATGAGGAAATAAGGGCAGACTAATAAATCTTATAGGAAACAGAAAGATCTACCAATCAGAAAGTCATCTTCAAGGACTCCAATTTTCACTATTTAACCCAAGATCAATACCTGTAATAAGAAAGATAGCTAATATGGTAGAGTTAGGCAGAATTGCCATCTTTCCCATGGCATGTCTCTTTTTATATTATATTCCTTTTCTAATAAACTCTCCAATCTCTTTCACTGTGTTTATTTCTTGACTGAATTCTTCTCTTGACAGATGCAAGGATGAAGGCTGTTTAGTTGCCCTAAACTTTCTGATAAAACATCTGGTGACTGACCAGGAAATTAGGGATTAAATGTCTTTTTCTGACATGGACTCATCAAATGATTACATTATTAAAGAATCCAAAGTATATACTTAAAAATTGTTGGAAGTGGCGCTGTGGCTCAAGTGGTAGAGCACTCGCCTTGAGCTGAAGAGCTGAGGGACAGCGCCCAAGCCCAGAGTTCAAGCCCCACGACCGACCAAAAAATAATAAATAAAATTAAAAAAAATAAAAATCTCACTTTCTAAAAAAAATTGTTAACCTGATTCTAAAAATGAAAATCTGAAATATTGTCAAAGGCATTTGGTTCATGTGTTAAACCAGCTGAATCTGTATATCACCTTGACAATAAAATTTTTAAAAAAGAAAGCCCATGTTTTCTCTCAATACTGAATATTTAAAATAACTTATCCAAAACACATTGAAAGATTATCCATCTTTCAAATGAAAATAAAGCATCATTGTTAGTGTGTATATTTGTTTACTAGGACTGCCATAACAAAATATGAAGAGTACATGACTAAAACAACAGGAATTTGCTATCATAATTTTGACTTCAAGAAGCTCTCCAATTTGTGTGTGATCTGTAGGATTGGTTTCTTTAGATGCTCCTCCATTGCAACATACATGGCAAACTTTTGCCTGTGCCACATGGTCTCTCTCCATATTCTCAATGTTCTTATTTCCTTTTCTTATAAGGATACTAGCATCTTGAAATTAAGAGTCTAAACTAACAAACCTATCTTAATTACTTCTTTACTGTTTCTAGACAAAGTGCATACAGAAGGTCATCAAATATCAGTGAATGTAATTTAGCCAGTAACAGTGTGAAATTATACTGCATTATTTTAAAATTAATTTACTCATATGTTTCATTTCTAACATAAAGTTTTCATCTTTTTGGAAGGTAAGGGAGTTACTTGGGCTTGAACTCAGGGCTTCCTACTTGCAAGGATGATAACCACTTGACCCTGATCACTTCAGTCCTATTTTTTTGTTGGCTATTTTTAAGACTAGGTCTCTCAAGCTACCCCCACCCTCCACTCCCACCCACACACCGGCCTTCATCCTTCTGCTCTTAGCCTCCTGTACTCTTACAGGCACAAACCATAGGTGCCCAGCTTATTACTATTTTTCAAATCCTTTTGAATGTGTTTCATGTACATCTTTTTAGAATAATAAAATTCAATCATGAGGATTAAAATCATAGCTCATAGAACTTCATGAGGTAATTTTTTTTAAATAGTGACAAATTAGTATGCAAATGTGACATATGGTACAATGAAACTAATTCCTGTTTGTTTTCTAAACCTTGAAATGGTTTTTAAATACATGATGGTAGTATTAATTTATGGTACTGAGAGTGACATCATACATTCCTTTAGGATTTCTACAGGGCAATAATAGAAACTTATTCTATATAAACACAAACAATTATACAAAACCTGACAAAATATTGTTTTAAAACCAAGATTATAAACTAGTAATCAGCATCATGACATCCTAGCTGATAGTAATTGGAATAGTTCAATCTTTCATTTTACTTTAAAATAATGTAAACATTTTTCTATTGCTATTATGTTAATTTGGTATGTGTAATTCTGTAATAAAAAGATGGCAGTTTGTTGCTTGACCATACAGCAAGGGTTAGGAAATCACATCATCTACTGTAAATGACAAGATGTTGTAAGTCAACTCACAGATGCAGAAATACATATATACATAGCTACAATAGTAGAGATTGGTGTGTGTATTTCCAGCTTTAAACACTAAAATTTTATTTTAAAACACAACCAGCCACAACCAGATGACAGTTATAAGATTAAAGTAGTGAAAGATTTTCTTTATAACAATACCAAAAGTTAATATAATTGAATCCAACCAAAAGTTGTTAATATAATTGAGTCCACTTTATTAAGCTCAATAGCAATATATTTATACGCAAAACTGTGAGTTAAGTATAAATTTTAAGGGCAAATGTCTGGATATTTTTTCCAGTATCTCATTCCTGGATCTGAAATGTTAAAATTTCAAAACATTATTTTACTATTAATGATAGTCATGTGGTATTTTTATAATAATGGTCTTAATAAAACTTTTTATCTAATAAGACAAGGATATTTCCAAGTGTAAAATTATAAATATTACTATTTTACTGTGGTAGCACTGTAATTAGTACTTAGTTTTCAGTTCCAAAACTGTCTACCTGTATGTATTTTGCAGTGTAGCAGTCTTATGACCTATTTTAAATTTAAACTGCCCTGTTATAACTAATAAGCACACAGTTTAAATTTTTTAATTTCTATTATATTCATTCTCTTCATTTCACTCTGAAAATGTTTTTAAACTATGTCAACAGAAGCACAAGTGTTTACACATTTATATCACTAACATTGATTTTTTTACCCCATTATGGCAAGCCAATGATTTTGAATTATGAATTTAAATTAAGAAACCACATAAAGTTTAAGTTCATGAGCTCTCATTTTAAAATATAATCCTTTATGTTAAAAGTCAGATTTAACTTGCTTAGCTCAATATCTTAAAGATTAGACTACCTTCTGTAATGTCTGCTCCGACATTTCTTTCTCATTCTTCTCTGGAGTACTCTTGTTGACCTCATCATCTTCATGGTATCTACACAGTTGTTCTGGCAGAGAAAAATAATATATTATAGTTCTTTGTATACTGGTAAAAGACTGTCTTTCCTACATTTTAATGGAAAGATTTTTGTGTTTTTTCACTTATGAATAATCTGGTCTGTTTTCTTCTATGTGCCTTGCCAGAAACTAAATGGTTACCTCTTGCAAGATTTTCAGTCACATAATTATGTATCTTTGTAGAGTGACTTTTTTTCTGCAATGTTAACATTTTCAAAAGTATAATAGATCTGCAGGTTAACAATACTTTACTTTTATTCCCATTTTCATTCTTTTGTAGACTGTTCCTCCTTTGCCTTAAAAGCGAAATTCATTGCCTTTTTATCTATACAGTCACTACTAGTTTTGTTCTCAGGATCTTCTTCCCTGCCAGGAGGATCAGAGTGATTGTGGAACAAAGCAAACAGTAACAGAATTAAGATGTATTGAAATTGTACCCCCACCATCCCACTGCCATCACCAAAATCTTTTGTTCACGTCAAAGGTCATGCACAGAGCAGGGTAAACCATAAAAATCTCATTTCAAGAAGAACTGTGATTTCATAACAAATAAAAACGAGTATATGGGTAAAGTACCTACAATATTCCAACACTGGCTATATAACTGACTACCAAAAGCTTTTTGGTGAAAAAAAATTACAAGTGATTTACCAAGAATAAGAGAGAAAACTCCTAAAATTTTCTGTTAGATTATGAAATTATCTAAATTACTAAAACCTATAAATAACATTTATCAGAAAAATAGTAACAATTTAACATATTCTTACTATTTTTGAAATAGAATTTTTCTTTTAAAAAGGAAGAAAAAAGAAAACTAAAACGATATGTATCTGTGTTAGCTTCAGATAATTTTACTTTAAAGTATGCCTGACTGCTGTAGGTCAGTGTAAAACTTTGATTTATCAACAAAGAAAAAAGAAAACAATATTATTCTCTGTAGAGTAGAAATCCTCTTGGTATAAACAGTGACTAACAAGTTTGTTAGAGTGAATTAAGCATTTCTTTTGTCTTTGAAACATGACATATCCAATTAAAACTTCTGTACTCATGAAATAAATAGAACACTATCCTAAGGATAATAAAAGCTAGAATAGGTAGAATTTGCCATCCAGGGAATAAGTACCTTTACCTTGATAATAATCTAACAGTTCCCAAGTTTCTTTTTCTAGTCCCTTAACACCATGGTGCTGAATTCATTTACAACACTCGTTCAGCAATATAGAAATAATATGCAAATACAATCCATCTGTTCTAGTCATTTAAATTTCTCCTATAGTCCTGAGTGAAATATTTATTCTTAAAAATAAGATAATAGTTCCATATACAAAGAGCAGGAAGTGTTAACAATAGCTGAAAAAGTCTAATAAATAAGTGCCAAATATTAACTATTAAATTAGTTTATTTGTTGCTTTTTTATTCCTAGGCATGTGCAAGGTCTACTGGTAAACTGGTTAAACAAGTTTATTTGTAGTTGTCTGCTAAAACACTTCTCACGTTCATCAGCTTTACAAAGAATACTTAAGCAGATTGGCCCAGGACAGGTAAAGAAATAAAGAATAAAAACTATTTTTTATTCTTTTACCCTTCAAGGACCTCATGAGTTCGGAAGTATGCCAAGAGGGCCTAATTAGAAATCTACATTTAGATTTGTTTCAGATGATAGATATACAAGCAAATGCTTCATATTACAGATTTATTTTTAATATTTTAAGTTTTAAATGTATTAATTTTCATTTCCATAAAAGTTTACTGATTCAGTCTTAGGAGTTTCTTCTCCCTGCATTTTCCCCCTCTGGGCCTCAATTCAGAAGCCTTTCACTTCTTTGGCTTGCTGCTACTCCTCTATCACTTATGCCATCAAGCTATCCAGGTTTTTTGTTGCTTAATTGCATACGGAGTCCCTTAGACTTTTCTGCCCATGCTGGCTTTGAATCTTGCTTATTCGGGTCTTAGCCATCTGAATAACTAGAAATATAGGAATGAATCACCAAAGACAAGTTTTCTTTTTAAATTTTAAATTTTCTCATTCATAATTATTTATTCTTATTTATATTTGTATATTGTTTCTTTGCTTTTAATCCTCTTGGCTTACTATAGGGATGACAGGACTTCAACTTCTCCCTCCAAAGACTGGTCTTTAAGTCTGCTGAAATAAACCAATAATGGACAAATTAACAGGAAAAAGAGGTATACACATTTAATAGTGTATAGAAAAAATATGACAACTAAAAGAAGGGCCACATTATCAAAACAAAAACTCTTCCCAGGGAAAGGGGTAATGGAAGAGGATGTTGTAGGCAATTTTTTAAGAGTAGAGAATGATTTGGAGGACAACTGAATGAGCCTGAAGATTACATAATAGCGTAGGATGGAGGTGAGGGACAAAATTACACTGTCAATTAAAATTATCTATGCAGATAGTCTGTGTTGATAAGTCATCAGATGAAAAGATAGTGTCTCTAGTGAAAACACATGGTAAACTTTTATCTTCTATGAGTTAATTTTCTGTGATTTTTGGAGTGACTCCAAGATAACTTCATTTTTTTTGGAAATAACTTATTTAGTCAGAAAACTTGATAGATACTCTGCCTTATCCCAGTAGTTTACACAAGGTAAAGTTAGGAAGACATTGATTCTAAGGCCGCTTCTTGTAAGGTGGAGGTTAACTGGCTGACTATATAAAACTATCAACTTAAAATTTAGACTATATTTGGTCAAACATTCATTTAAGCTAACCCCTAATGGATGACTGGAACTGCATCTCTTTGATGAAGCTCAAAACAATTTTCCTTTGTCTGGTGCTAATAACTCCATAGCATTACCAGGCACTCTTTCCAAATGCTCCCTATACACAAGGCCTCACATTTGCTATCAGCTCACTACATAACTCAACTGAATAATATTCTCTCTATCACAAGGACTAGAGAAACAGACTTGTGATTCCAAACTCCATTGAGGAGCACTGATTTCATTCAGATACATTTGACCTCCCTGATTTATGGAAGTCAGTGTTTTTTGTTTTGTTTTGGTCTTGTCGCACAGTCTTCCTGTCTCAGCCTCAGTTCTGGCATTACAGGCATGCTCCAAAACACTTAGAATTTTCTAGGTCTAAATATGATGCTTCTTGCACAAACTTCCTCAAACTTCTGTGACTATATCACTTTGTAAAGTTAAGAAACAGTAATAGGGCTGGGTGTCAGTGGCTCATACCTCTAATCTTAATGACTCAAGATGAGATCTAAGGATCGCAGTTCGTACCAAACTAGGCAGGACACATTCAATAAAATAATAGCAGAAAACTTCCCAAGTCCAGGAGAATATAATAGTCCTCAAGTATAGGAGGCTAATATAAGACCAAAACAAAAAAGATCAGGAAAAGAAACTATGTAAGGTTAACTATAGATAGAACATTAAATGTACAAGACTAGAAATGTATGTTGAAAGCTTCCAAGAAAAAAGCACCAAGTCACCTATTAAAACAGAATAGGATATAAAAACATAAAGAGCATGCAATAGTGTAATTTAAATCGTGGATAAAAGGAACTTCCAACTCAGATTACTATACTTCACAACTGAAGAAGGAGCAATAGCCTTCCACGATAACTAAAGGAATTCACAACTAGTAAGCCAGTGTTGCAAAAGCAAATTAGAGGAATTGTTATGACAAAAGAAGGCAAATGCAAACGTGAAAATACAGGAAAGAATTATACAGGAATTATTTTATGTATATCAATAACTGAATAAAACAAAATATATATTATATATGCAACTCTGAATCATACATATTACAAAATCTCTGACTGTTAATAGCCCTAATTCTACAACGTAAACATATTTTGTCAGATTGGATCAAAAATTGGATTAAAAAACAAGAACCAAACACTTTAACCTATAAAAATAGACACATCACTGGGAATGAAAACAAAACAAAATATAAAACATAGGCTTAAAGCAAATGTATGGGAAAACATTTTCCAAACAAAAGGACTTCAAATGCAAGTACAAGTAGCAATTCTTACGTCTGGAAAAGCAGTCTTACAAATTAAGTTTGACTAATTTAGGATTAGTCAATAGAAGGGCATTTCACAGTGCTAACAAGAACAATCCACTAATCAAGATGTATTAAATGTTGAAGCTTCTTTGTACCACTATTTAAAGATAACAGAATAAATTTAAAAGGAAAACAATCTATGAACAGGAGATAACAATTATAAATTTCTATGATAAAACATCATCATAGCTAATTTCATACGACAAACACAACATGAAAGTGCAGATCAAAGCATAATAAGAGTAGGTGCCTTTAAAATCCCAATCTAACCAACAGATAACCCAAACCCAGAAGCAGGAGAGAGAAATAATAAAATTGGCAGAAATTAATGAAATGAAGACTAAAGACTTGGTTGTTTAGAAACAGGACAGCCCAATCATAAAAGTCTTCTGGATTTCATCTCAGTTAATGGCTATATGGTGCTACATCCTTCTTACCCAACCAAAAGGAAGCTCAATGGCTGGTCAAAGTAGTGTGTACCTGTAATCCCTGCAACATGGGAAAGCATAAGTAGGACTGCAGCCCACTTCGGCCAGGACATAAAGCAATACCCTACCTTAAAAGTAACCAACAAGGGGCTGGGAAGGTGGCTCAGTGGTAGAGTGCTTGCCTTGCATGCATGAGGCACTGGGTTCAAATCCTCAGCACCACACAAGCAGAAAAAGCCAGAAGTGGCTTGTGGCTCAAGTGGTAGAGCACTAGCCTTGAGTTGAAGAGCTGAGGAACAGTGCCCAGGCCCAGAGTTCAAGTCTGACAACTGATAAAAAAAAAAAAAAAAAAAAAAAAAAACCAACAACAAAAGGTGCCTGGATGTCGGCTTTTGAATGTTATAGTAACCATCTTTTTTTTTTATTTTTGTAGGTCATGGGATTTCAACTCAGGGCCTGGGTGCTGTCCCTGAGTTCTCAGCTGAAGGCTAATGCTCTACCACTTGAGCCATTAGCACCACTTCCAGTTTTCTGGTGGTTAATTGGAGATAAGTGTCTTATGGACTTTGCTGCCTGGGCTAGCTTTGAACTGTGATCCTGATGTCAGTCTCCTGGGTAGCTAGGACTACAGGTGTGAGACACTGGCGCCTGGCTAGTGACCATCTTTTAAAAGTGAGATGCTCTGAGTTTCATCTCCAAAAACGAAAGAGAAGAGAAGTGAAGGGGAAGGGAAAGGGAAAAGGGAAGGGGAAGGGGAAAGGAAAAGGGAAGGGGAAGGGGAAGGGAAGGAGGGAGAGAGATCAAAAGGGTAAAAAGTAAAATAAAGTAAAAAGCAGAAAAATGTTGAAAGAAACAGACAGAGAAACAGAGGGAAAGGAACAGAGAGAATGAAGGAAGGTAGGAAGGAAGTAAAGGTAGAAAAGGTAGAAGGGAAGGGAAGGAAGGAAGGGGAGGAAAAGAAGGAGGGAAGGGAAGAAGAGAGGAAGGGAAAAGTTAGGAGGAAATACTTATCCTAAAGTTCCTATGTTCATATGAAATCATGAAGAGACCAAGTGGCTAAAACAATGATGAGCAAAAAGAGAAACTCTAGAGGCACTACAATATCTTAATTTTCAAAGTATGCTACAGACTCATATTAACAAAATCAGAAACATAGACCAATGGAATATAATAAAGTTTAAGAACTAAAATAAGTATGCTTAGTGAAAGCCACTTAAAATCCTCTTCAACAAATGGCTTCAGGGAAATTGAATATACACATGCAAATGCTTGAAACTAGATCCCCATCTCTCACCTATGGCAAAAATCACTTCAAAATGGATTAAAGAGCTTAATGTAAAATTAGAAACACTACAACTGCTAAAGAAAAATACAGGGAAAACACTTGAAGATACAGGTACAGAGCACAATTGCTCAGGATATAAGAGGAAGGATTGACAAATGAGAACCTATCAAATTAAAATGCTTCTGCAAAGTAAAGGAATTTGATGACAGTATGCTATATATATTATGTCAATGTCATAATGAACCTATGTTAATATACTATACTAATAAAGAAACAAAGAAAGAATAGGCATACCTAAAATTAAATAATTGATAACAAAGCATTAAGATTAACTTAATATAGAATAAAAAGATTAAAAATTGCAGATATGCAAAATATTCTAAAATGATTAATATATCCCTGAATTATAGTATAATACATATATATATATATATGTCTGGTACACAGTGATATTTTAACTGATTAATAATAAATGTATGGGTTTTCTAGAAAAATATGATATAGAAAAAAGCTATTCGAAGACACATTCTATTTACAATTTAAATATTATGTTGATAACAATAAATCTTCAGGCATGCAGTGAACAAAGTTAAGTCCCATCCAAAGCAGGTAATGGTATGGAGTGGTAATGTAAGTAACACACTGCTCCATAACACATATTCTCAGCAATCCTCTCTTTATTATTAAAAGAGACAACACTAGCAAGTTCTTAAGTAGAAGCATATGACACTACAATATGATGCCCAGCATTTATCTCTTAAGTGTAAAATGGTCACAACATATTCATAACACCTCGCCTCTTATAAGCAAGGCTATTTTGATTATGTCCAATTGTAATATGTTCAACTGTAATGTTTTCAACTGCTTTCAATAATACTTTATATCTGGCTAACTACTATCAACTGTAATTCTTTCAATGCAGTTTCTTTCAATTTAATACTTTCAACTGTATGTGGCTAACCAAAAAAATTACAATTAAGATCTAAAATTAAAAAGATGTAGCTACAAACTATAATAAGCAATGAGTCTATTGTATACAGAAATGACATTGAAACTGACAAAATTTATTGCTGTACTACATAACGTTGACATATTTTAAAAGTTTAATGTCCAAAACTGAAGATGTAGGTGGTGGGGGTGGGGGGATGAAGAAAATGTTTTGCCCAATCTAGGTTTCTCATTTTGTATAGTGAGATGTTAATTTTTAATGTCCCTACAATTGAATTAATGCAGTACTTGCCTAAAGGTACGTGCTTGGGTAGGAAGTGAGACCCTATTCTAAAGTAACCAGTGCAAAACAATAACAGAAAAGCTACATGTGTGCCTTAGCATTGAATGACTGCAGGACTGAGCTTAGCCCCCTTGTACTATCAAAAACAAAAGGATCCAATACAAAAATTATTGATGCATTTTCTAAAAAAATCTGCCTAACATAAAAGCACCAGCCATGCACAATTTTAAACACAAGAAAAAAATACTACAAATACAATTCAAAGAAAGTAAATTGCAAATGATAGCCTCAAAGAGCATGTGCAGGAAGTGAGCATTCATTATCAGTAAAAGGATAAAGTTGCATTGGGAAAATTTAAACAAATTACTGAGGATGTTCAGGACAAAAATTTCTTGCCTAAGTTCCACAAAATGCATTTATCTGTAAAAAAAGAAAGTTGCATTGCCAAAAAAATGGCAGGCCATAATTGAAGGTCATGCTGACGGCCAAAATTTCTAGTGGTTATATGCTTTGCCTATTCTCTATTTGTTTTACCTAAAAAGATGCAACAATCAGATACACAAGACCTCTTATGCTTAGCACCAACAGAGCATGAAAGAATTATTTGAAATTCAATTCAAACAGTTTGAAAAAAAAAAAGGTCAATAAATTGATCCTAGACAACACTGGCAAAGACATAGAAAAATGTCAGTCTATCTTCTTCAGGATGTCTTCATTAGCAAAGTGAAAATGCTGATGAAGGCCAAATTTAAATTGAGCAGACTAATGGAATGTCATTGTAAAAGGTAGTAATTACAAGATATCTACTAGAGATAAGACTGTACTAAAGATAAAAGAAATGATGGATACATGATGGCTATGAACCTAAGAAGTTGTTTAAATTTCGTGGGTTTTTGTAGTGACAAAAACCTTGTGAAAAGATGATTCTGTGACAAGTAATAGTTTGATTTTTTGTTTTTTGGTACAGGGCTTGAACTCAGGGCTTCCTGCTTGCCTGGCTGGCTCACTATGCTGGCACTCTACCACTGGAGCCCCCACCCAACCCAGATTTTGCTAGCTATTTTGATGATGGAGTCTCACAAACTTTTCTAAATACTCTCTAACTATCAACTTCAATTGTCCCGATCAAAGCCTCCTGTACAGCTATGATTATAGGCATGAGTGTGTCTTCCTAATGATTTTGATGTTAAATTGGTTTTGAACTACAAGGATTTTTTTTCTTTATTTTTACTGGGGTTTTGTTGTTGTTTCTTTCATGCTTACGTGTTCATAGTTTTTCAGAAACAATGAAGTCACTGTCTTTTTTTTTTTTTAGGTAAAGCAAGTAGTGGGTTAGAGATCCAAAAAGAAAAATGTCACACTGTGAGAAATAAGATTCAGGCAAGAGTAGGAGGTAAAATGGGCTAGAAGGAGGGGAGGAGAAAGAGCAGTGCTTCAGGATCTGATAAGTAAGCCAGAAGTATGATAGTTAAAGGTATGAAATACAAGTGTTCAAATATGAGCTTAGACAAATTACTCATGACCTACGTAAGAGCTACTAAAACAACAGTAATTATGAAAAAGCCAGGAGAGGTATAGATGAATAGTAATTAGTAGATATTAATTGTCAGCAGCTAAAAATAGCAGTGATAATAATTATGCTATAGCAAGTTAAATAAGAAATCCTATCATGTAAACAATATTTTTTCCTAAAGAGGTAATAAGTTGCATAGTAAACATATATACCCTCATTTTCAACAAAAAATTTACCTTTCAATTTTATTTTATTTTTTTTGGGTCCTATCATGGGGCCTGAACTCTGGGCTTGGGTGCTGTCCCTCAGCTCTTCAGCTCAAGGCTAGGTCTCTACCACTTGAGCCACAGTGCCACTTCTGGCTTTTTTTCTTTTTTGCTTATGTGGTGCTGAAGAATCAAACCAAGGGCCTCATACATGCAAGGCAAGCACTCTACCACTGAGCCACCTTCCCAGCCCCTACCTTTCAATTTTAACAGTGATACATTCCCTATTACTGAACCATTTTAGGCAACTGGTTGCACATTTGAAATCTTCCAAATTTCCTTCTTGGTTTAAAATTCTTTAAAAAATTTTTTATTGAAAAGTGATGTACAGAGGAGTTACAGTTACATAGTTCAGGTGATAGAGTACATTTCTTTTTGAACAATGTCACTTCTTCCCTCGGATTCTCCTTCCCAACATTTTCAACAGTGTCTACTGAGTATTACTGCTGAATTAGTTCACTATTTCTCCCACCATTTCTGTGCTTCCTCTTGCTCTCCCCAAAACAGATAAACTTACATACAAGACAAAAAGTACAGAAATTTTAAAATATCAACAAAAGGGAAAAAACAAATGAAAAACAAAAAACCTACAAAAAGTAAAATTAAAAACCTCTAGTTTCCATTTCTTGGAGTTTATTTTGATAAACATCATTTTACATTATCATATGCAGAAAGATTTTTGTTTACGTGAAAATTTAGAACTAAATCATTTCAAAAGTTTTTAATTTTAAATGAAAATATGAATGGATTATTAGTGATGTTGATTATAACTATAAAACAACATAACAAAGAAAATTTTACCAATGAACATAGAAATTGCTATTATTTGTCCTTATTAAATATCTCCTCAGAAATTGTGACTTAAAAAATTAGGAATTATTAATAGTACAAGAGTTCCATTGTGAAAATTCTGCATATGTACACAGCATACTGCAAGCAAGTTGCAACATCTATTATTTACTCTGAATTACCTATCCTCCTAGGCCTCTTTTTCAAAGAGTATTTGGTTAGTTTCATTATATACTCCTTTTTTGCTCTCCCTTCTTGATGAAAATATACCCCAACAGTCCCCTTTACTTGTGTTTGCCAGTACTGGGCTTGAACTCAGAGCTTGTGTGCTTTTGATCAAGGCTATTGTGCTACCTTTTGAGCCACGGCTCTACTTCCATCTTTTTGGTGGTTACTTAGATCTAAGAGTTTCACAGACTTTCCTACCAGAGTGGCTTGGATCAGCAATCCTCAAATCTCTACTCTTTGAGCAGCAAAGATTTTAGGCACGAGCCAATAGTGACTGGCAACAGTTTCCATTTTTACTAATGTTGTATTATTTTTATTGCTATCACATAAGAAAAACATACAGTACATGACTTTTTGAGGTTGGCTTATTTCACTCAATGCACTAATCTTTACTTCTATCCATTCTTTGGAAAATTATGTAATTTCATTCTTCATCATGGCTGAATAAAACTCTACTGTGTTTATATAGCCATATTTTCTTTACCTATTTGTTGGCTGTTAAGCATAGTCTAATTTCATAGCTTAACTACTATGAATAGTGAATAGTGTTGCAGTAAACACAGTAGTATAGATATGTTTCTTGAATGTTGATTATTTTTCTTTAAATATATACCCAACGGTGGTATAACAGGGTCAGAAAGTAGATCTTTCTTCAGTACTTTGTTTTAAAGGTCTGGCGTTTAAACTCAAGGATTAACACTTGCTAGGCAGGAGTTCTATTCCCTGAGTTATGTATCCTAGGCTTTTTGCAGTTTTGACTTTTCAAATAGGCTCTTGCTTTTTACCAAGTCAAACCTAGACCAAATTTTCCTATTTACACCTCTTACATAAGTAAGTGTCAACTACCACGCTCACTTTCTTTGTTGATTGAGATGGAGTCTTTTAAGCTTACTCCTCAAGCTGGCCTCTGACCATGATTCTCTCCGTATCCTCCAAAGTAGAAAGGACCAAAGACATGAACTTTCAGCTATTTTAAGCCTTTTGATAAATCTCCATTCTAATTTCAATACAGTGTGTATTAGTTTCAATGCTAGCATTTATTGTTTTTGTTTTCTTGATGATTGCCATTCTGACTGGGGTAAGATAAAATCTCAACCTAATTTAGATTATAACCTTGTCCCAAATGACACTTGAATGGATTCCATTTATTTTATTTTTTTTGTAATGGTAAAAGGGAAAAAAGAGCAACATTATTAAAAGAAACTGAAGATAAAACATCAAGAACACTATAATTTAACAATCCTTGTACATAGTTTGATGAAAATTACCTTCTCTTTTCTCAGCTATACGTCTATTCAATTCTTGTATTGTTGCTTTATCAATAGACATATGTACTTTAAGTTCATCCAATTCTTCTTGAAGATTTAACCTATGAAAATTAGAGCAATAAACAATTACATAAGATGTATGAGCTTAAAAAAAAACAAAGAAACCGGACACTGGTGGCTCACACCTGTAATCCTAGCTACTCAGGAAGCTGAGTTCTGATGATCACTGTTTGAAGCCAGCCTAGACAGGAGAGTCCATGAGACTCTTTTTCCAATTAACCACAAGAAAACTGGAATTGGAGCTGTGGCTAACGTGGAAGAGTGCTGAAGGACAGCACCCAGGCCAAGATATGGAAATAAGAGGTTTTTCTTTGATGTTGTTATTTTAATGTACTATGTGAAGTTATTTCTTTATTCTTACATTTTTTTCTCTTTTTTCCATATGGTTTATTCATTGTTGTCACTGTATTTGATTTTGGTAACCTGTGTATTGTATATCTGAATTAGGGAAGGGAAGGGGAACAACAAAATGGTGAGACAAAGGGCAAACTAATGCAACAGCGATACTCACCAGACATGTTAGAAATGAACTTTACAACTTGCGGGGGGGGGGCATTACGGGGAAGGGGCAAGTGAGAGAAAAATGAGGGAGGTGGTAACAATATTTGACAAAAAATGTACTCACTACCTTATGAATGCAATTGTAACCCCTCTATACATCATTAAACTAAAAAAATCACAATTAATGTTTGACTCAAACAGAATAATAAAGAATAAAGATGATAACTGTATATAATTCTTTTAAAATTAAGAAAGATAAAAAAAATAAAGAAACAGGGTTGGAAAGGTGGCTCAGTGGTAGAGTGCTTGCCTTGCATTCAAGAGGCCCTGGGTTCAATTCCTAAGCACCACATAAGTAGAAAAAGCCGAAGTGGAGCTGTGGCTCAAGAGGTAGAGCACTAGCCGTGAGCTGAAGAGCTGAGAGAGAGCGCCCAGGCCCAGAGTTCCCCATGACTGACCAAAAAAATAAAAAACAACAAAAAAAGAAAGAAACCAATAAAAGCAGTTAAAGTGTTTAAAATATAAAATAAAAATTGTAAAATAAAGGCAAAAATTAATATAATTGAATTTTATGCAACTGGTTTTTTTTAGGTGGGGGGGGCGTCCTGGGGCTTGAACTCAGGGCATAGGTGTTGTTCCTGAGTTTTTTATGCTCATGTCTAACACTCTAACACTTAATCCAAAACTCTGCTTCTGGTTTTTTGGTGGTTTACAGGAGATAATAGTCTCATAGACTTCCCTGCCATCGTTGGCTTTAAACAGCAATTCTTATTATCTTACCCTGCTGAGAAGCTAAGATTACAGGCATGAGTCTCAGGCACCCAGTGCAATTGAATTTTAATATTTTAATAAAAAACTCTTTATAAACTAAAATGTTTAAAATGATTTCTTTTAACTGTATCCCAAAGAAGTTGCTAAATACTTAAAATATTTAAGTTACCAAGTAGTTAATAAGTAACTCATTACTCATTTGCAAGAGGAAGAGGCTTACTATATTGCCTAGCCTAGTTTACTCTGAAATTATGTAGCACACACACTCACTTCAAATTTTCAGTCTTCCTGCCTCAGCCTTATGAGCACAGGAGTTACAAGCTTGGGACATCCTATCGAGCTAAATAAATTTTTGATTCTGTATATTTTTATAGGTATGGTATTTAGGTCTGAACTCAAGAGTCCTACAATTGTGAAATAGTTGCTTTACAACCTGATCCATGTTCCCATGGCTCTAAATAATATTTTATCATGCATTTAGTTTTTCAACCACTTTTTAACAAACATGTGAGAAACACTAGGCCAAAGATAGGCTAATGAAATATTCGTAAAAATATTAATAGATACCATTATGCTAAATAAAAGCAAGATACCCTTATTAGTACAACAGAATTGTGCTACCATGGCAAGCATTTGCTCTAGAATAAATACATACAGTGAGCTAAGTGAGAATGGAAATTTAAACCCAAAATCCCTACTTAAGATGTGTCTATAGTAGGACAGGAGACAAAAATCCATTGAGTGAAAATATAAGCCTTTTAGATAAATACTAATACATATTTTTAACAATGTAGCGGGATATTACATGAGAATATAAAACTCAAAAGCTTTTCTATACAACAATGAACAGGATGAGAAGAAAACATCAGGAAAACAATTCCATTTACAATATTCTTAAAACAAAAACAAAAATTAGCTAAATGGTGGCTGATGCCTATAATCTTTCCTATTAAAGAGGCTGATATCTGAGGATCAGTTTGAAGCTAGCCCAGGCAAGTCCAGGAACTCATATGTCCAATTAGCCACCAAAAAAAACCCCAGAAATGGAGCTATGACTCAAGTAGTAGATGCTAGCCTTGAGCACAAAAGCTTAGAGACAGGACCCAGGCCCTAAATTAAGCCTTAGGATTTGCACACACTGATCCACACACCACCCCCACACATTAAACCCTAGTTTAAACTAAGATAAAATGCAAAGAAAGAAACTAAAAAAGACTCAAGAAGATAAAAGACCTTTCATGTTTGTGAATTGGAAGAATTTGGTGATATTAGAAGAAATATACAGATTCAAAGGACTGCAAGCAAAAAATCCCAGTGTCATCCATTGCCGAAATTGATTAAGTTTTTGAAAAAATACTGACAATACCAATGGTTGACAATAAACAACTGCACTCTTATGAATCGTTATGTAGAATGAAAATAGGATAGTTACTTTGGAAAAGAGTTTGACAGTTATTCATATACTGACCAACTGACTCAGCAACAACTTTAAAGTATGATCATACACGAACTGTGATATCATCTTTACTCATAATTGTTTTCTAAAAAATCTAGGAAAGACCTAGTTTTCAGCACATGTATAAATACATTCTGTATACATCTGTACAATAAAATTCCACTTAGAAATACAAGAAGAAGCTGGGCGCTGCCAGTGGCTCATGCTTGTAATCCTAGCTACTCAGGAGACTGAAATCTAAGGATCATGGTTCAAAGCCAGCCCGAACAGGAAAGTCCATGAGACTCTATCTCCAATTAACCACCAGAAAGCCAGAAGTGACTCTGTGGCTCAACTGGTAGAGCACTCACCTTGAGCTAAACAGCTCAGGGACAGTGCCCCGGCCCAGAGTTCAAGCCCCATGACAGACAACAACAACAACAAAAAACACAAGGGAACAAACTGAATGAACCCAAACAAATGACTGTCAAAGATACTATTCTGAATGAAAAAACCTGGCCTTTATAAAGTTATATAGGTGTAATAATAATTAATAACAATATAAAATACAACATTTGAAAAAGGAAATGCTGCAAGGAAGGAGAATAAATCAGTGGTTGCCAGGTGTTGGTGCTGAGAGGATGTGAAGAGTAAGGGTTATTTTTTAATAATTAGGAAATTGTTTTAAAATGTTGTTCCTGAATGAGGCAATACTTGCTCAAATCTATACACATGTTATAAATTATATAAGTATACACTGAAAAAGTTAATGTATATATATTTAAGAAAACAAAAATTTCCACCCCATCAGTAAACAAACTTCACTAAAAGACTAATTTTCTGTAATTCCTATTTTCTCCATCATACTTTTTTTTTCAGGAGTGGGAGCAAAAAAACAGAAAGAGAATATAAGTCACTTTGTTCAAGCTGCAGTATTGGCACATTTTTATATTTTCATTGTTTAATTATCTTTAAGTAGTTGTACAAAGGAGTTACCATTTATCAAAGCAGTTTATATATCTTGATTAATGTCACCCCTTTTAAGAGTCTCACTCATTCCTCCCCTACCTACTCCTTCACTCCTTCTCTCACTCTTCATAATTTTGTAGAATATATTGGAATTCTTGTCTGCATTTTCCATCTCTTCATTCATCTGTCTCTTTCCCTTTAACCTCACCCTATCCTTTTTGAGTATCTAATTTCTGGAGTTATTTTGCTGAATTTTGATTTTGCCTTTCTAAGGAATTACATTCTTTGAGATCTTTCTTGAATCTACCATATTTCAGTTAATACATTTGTATAAACCTGATTGCCACACTATGTATTATGCATTTATAAGCTAAATCGAGCTTACACATATAAGGGAAAACATGCATCCTTTTGTCTCTCTGAGCTTGACTTACTTCACTTAAAATAATTTTTTCCGGTTCTTTCCATTTCTTTAAAAATGGTACAGTATCATTCTTTCTAATGCATCCATTAGATTTTCTTGATCCATTTGTCTAATAAGGGGATCTGGGCTGACTCCATACTTTATGGTGAGTAGTGCTACAATAAACATGGCTGTGCTTTCTTTACTGCATCCTGGTTTGAAATCTTTAGAGTAAATGCCCAGGAGTGGAACTGTTGAACCAAGGGGTAGTTCTGTGTTTTTAATTTTTCTGGGGAACTTTCACATTGCTTTCCAAAGTGGCTGAGTAAGTTTATGTTACTACCAATAGTGTTAGGGTTCTGTTTTGGTTGTACCCCACCAGTATCTGTTGTTGCTTGTTTTCTTGATAATGGCTACTCTAACTGGGGTAAGGTAGAATCTGAGTGTTGTTTTGATTTGCATTTCCGTTGAGCATTCCTTCGTGTGTCCACTGGCCATTTTTACTTCTTCTAAGAAGACCCTCATTAGCTCATTAGCCCATTTATTGAGTTCTTGGCTTTTTGAGCATTAATTTTTTAAGCTCTCTGTAAATTCTGGATATTAGGCTATTGTCTGATATGCAGCTGGCAAATTTTTTTTCCCATTTTGTTAGCTATCTTTTAAGCTTATTGGCTAAAGTTTCTGCCCAGCAGTTTGATGCAGTTCAATTTTTCGTCTTTCTTTGATTTGTTATGCTGGATCTTTATTCAGAAAGCTTCTATTTATGCCCAGGAGCCCTAATGTTTCCCCTGCTCTTTCCTGTGTATACCAAATAAGCAACTTGAGAATAGAATTGTTATCTAATTTTCTCATTTCATTAACCAAGCACAGCACCTAACACATAATAGTAGCTCAGATATATTTACATATGTGAACTATACAAGTATTTAGCAAAATAACCTAACAGTTACCATGAAAATGTTTACCACATAAAGTTTATTCACTATTTTAGCATTCTTTTGAAAAAATCACTACCTTATACTAAAAGTTAAAACTAATTTAAAGCCAGATTTTACATACAGCTAACTTACACAAATTTTTATTCAAAGTGCTGTTTGTAACATACAAAATGTGAATTAAATGTACAGAAAGTACATTAAAAGTTGTTGCCTAGGGCTGAAAGGCTAGACAAGTTAGGAGTATGATAATTAGATTGTGTAAGTTTTTAGAAGATGACAATATTCTAAAATTAATTGTAATAATGATGGTAGATAGCTCTTCGAATATAGTATAAGCCACTTAATTATATGCTTTATAGTAGTGAATTATATGTGTGGTTCCATGGTTTCTGAATTATATTTCACTAAAAACATACAAAACCATCAGGAGCTGTTTGAGGATATTCTATATAATCTATATTCTGCATAGTCTATAAAATAATTTTCAAGAGAAGTGACTCAGCATTACATGTTTACCACAAATAATATACTCTAAGAGGTAAATGAGAGAGTATACATCTAAATCTGATAAGGTCATCTTTAAAGGTTTATCATTATATAGAAAAGGCTGAAATTCAGTTATGTATGTTACTTCATATGTAAAATAAACTGATTTAGAGCTAAGAAAAAATCAAGGACATTTAATTGTAATATGTCACATGATGCTAAATTCTAGCAAAGTAAAAGTCATCCAGCCTTTCAAAGATCTGTATGGTCTTAGTATCAAAACTTAACTCTACATGAGAAAATAGATAAGTAACAGAAAAGGCTAATTATATTAGGTTTAATTCTTCTTTAAGAAAAAATGTGTTCATTCCTTGCCAGGCTGAACATTATAGCATATGCATGATAAGATCAAGCAAACAAACTGTATGTTTTCTAAAATATGAGTATCCTTCATCAAGTTTTATACTTAGGGCAACTAAAAGACCTATGTGGAAGGATCAGCATTAAGCCCAAAGGACAGGAAGTGCACAAAAAGAAAGCAAGCAATTCCCTTGTGTCTTTTGCAGGTCACTACCAAGGACCATGTTAGCAGATCCACACCAGACCCTTAACAGGCAGTTCTGCTGCTACCAGTAATTAGCTTGGACAGCTCTGGCTCCAAGAGTAGCAGCAAGGCTACACCATAATGAGCTCAGCTGGGATTAGCAGGACAGGGCAGGGAACCAAGAGAGCTCAAGCATTCTGCATTGCGTATATATCTAAGAGATCAAACAAGGATGGCTGGCTAGGTTATCCCCTCTCCACCTCATTCCAAAAATGAAGCACGGCAGTCTCTAAAATACAGGCTAATGAGGAGCGACACCTCCAACAGATGAGAGCCACATTAATTAACACAATCCCTAGATCATATTATACAGTTTCCATCAGACATAGCAAATGTGCAACTTGTTATTGCATAATACACACACATACACACATAAACACACACTCATATATATGTATTCTAAAAGGCAGTCTTTTTGTTGTTACTTTTTTGGACAAAATCCAAATAATTTCCTTTTAAAAATTTTATAAGGTATTTCTCTAATGGCCTTTAAACCACAAAACAATTCCTCTATAATGTTCATTTAAGTCCATATATTAAAAAAAAGAAAAGAAAGAGAAACTCACTTTTGAATCATTAGCTCCTGGTTTTCCCTTTTGAAATATGCCAGCTCATTCCATACAGCATCAGAATCTTCTTGGCGAAGTTGTTGGGGATCAGCTCTCTTTATTTTTCTGCTTTCAGTCCTATTTTTAATGAAATTTTTGTTTTCCTCAACATATTTAAAGTGAAATATAAATTAATTTATAGATTTCTTAGATTTTAGAAATACAAGTATCTGTTGACTAAATTTCAATTACTAATTTCATGTTCACTAGTTATGGATTTATTTTCTAAGTTATTAGTGTAAAGAAATTAAAATCCTATGTAATACTTTCCTAAAGCTAAACTGTTACCAAGGAAAGCAACTTTTAAGCAAATACATAACATTCTAAAATTTCTTTCATTCATTCCAGCACAGAATAACAGGTATAAAACATAAACTGGAGGAGTATAACCATTTTTATTATAAGCAGTCAACTGAACTAGAATTTTCTGCCATCCAATCTGAAAGTAGTAGAGATGCCCTGTCTTATAATATGCTATTAACAGTGAACATGTCAGAAAGCAATTTCTCTTCAGCAGTGATTACCAGAAAAGTTAGGTGTGAAGAGGCTACATCTAGGAAAATTGACTTGATTACTGCTTTACTAACATATGATTGGAAATATTTTCCATTCATCAAAGCAAAAATTAGACATGATGATTTTCAACAAGTAATTTCGAATAGTCTTTACATTTTCATTTTCTGTACATAAAACAAACTCTTCATTTTATTTTTTTAAAATGCTGTAGTGGCCAAATTAGAAACAGTATTTCTCTATAGAACAGACCAATGTGTATCATCAACATTGCCCTAAAGGATCCATCTCAAAAGATGAGATGGTAGTAGATTTTCTGTACTCATTCAGTCCTTTGCCCTCTGTTGATACTGTTAACAAGGGAGCCACTTAGAAATAACCAAGATCTGAACACCTGTTCAGAGCAATTGAACTGAGACCACCAATTCATTCAAATAAGCTAGAGAACAAACTGATGGATAGTAAAGATCTTCAAATTACATATTAGGTTGAAATAGTCTTAGGACAGTAACTATATATGTGAATTATATATTAATTTTACATTTCTCTATTTTTTTTATTAAAATGTAAATCACTGCATTATAAAAATTTTAATGCTTTTTTTACTTATTTGAAAGCAGATCTGTATAGTAACTATTTTCTTGATAGTAACTATTTTGTACTGAATATATTCTTTAATTAGATTATTCCACACATACTACAATATATACAATAATTCTTAAGTACCTACTGCTATTGACATCTTCAAATGATAAGAAAACTTATAGCATGGCTAGCACATTTCTGTTTTCATTTATTATATTCTGCATTTAAAAATTTATAATAAAGATTTGACTACCAAATAATGTCTTTAAATCCAAACAAAAGCCATTAAAACAACTATATAATGCTATACCATTCCATTTAATATTTAGGGAAATGTCTTTATGAGCCATGTAACTCACATGCCACTGCCTTCTTCCCACTGTTTTAATTGCTCTTTTACTGCTCTGTAGTTGGTCTGTAACATCTGTAGCCTTTCTTTGCGTTTTTCATGGGCATCTCTTAGCTCATCATTTTCTTGGCACTACAATACAAAGAAGGTTTAAAAGTTTGCAGGAAGTATTGATATAATGTTTTGTGTAAAAGGTTGCCCATCTAAGTGATTTTAAAAGAAAATAAGGTGAAAAACTGAATGTCTTTATATTTCTTAAGCAAAGGGAAGAAATTCCTAAAGTAACAAAATGCAATACATTGGTTTGATAAAGTTGATCAGCTCACTAAGCAACTTAATCTATTCAAATAATTTCAAAATTTTGCTGTCAAATTAGTCCCATGGAATAGGATACTGTAATAAACATACAAAATTCCATAAGTATATTTTGTAAATTTTTAATATTTTGTTTCCCAACAACACAAGAATTTATCTATGTATAATAGAAGATTGGTTTGTTAAAAAGTAGAGACATTATTAAGATTAATTCTTCAGAACACTTACTCATACTTAAATATATAATAAGGCATAAGGAGTTCACAAAAGAAAGAAAATAAGGCTGAATCTATATTAAAAAAAAACAAACTCAAACAAAATAAAATAAAATTTAAAAAAAAATTGGGTTTTGGGGGGATAAAAACACAGTCAACAACTTTTAAAAGTATATGGCACATGAGATAAACATTCATTAGATATAAACACAAATAAACTTTATAAAGGTCAAATTCTTAATCGTTAGAAGATATTCACATATTTATGAACTAAGTTTCTTTAATAAGGAACTTCAATTCCTTCAATTAAAAGAAATATTCATATTTCTAAGTAAGTGAACTTGTATGTTTATTTGCTGGGAAAAATAATAGGACAACAAAGGCATTATGCTTGCCCTGCAAAGACACAAAGCAAAAGTTTGGCTTTTTCACTCTCTCCTCTTCCTAGGTATTATTAACAGTGATGTACTTCCACTGGAATTCAATTTTCTTGACCATTGATGTGTCACCTCAATAGTGAAGCAATGCTTTATAGTTTCTATAACTTCTGTGCATTTCCATCTGTCTCATCAGTATGAATACTTTTACTTTCTGCTTTGATTATACTTCCATTAACATTGTTCTTTTAAGTAGCTATCAGGACATAGTGAGTGTTACAGATACAAAGAAATACAGTATTCTACATGCCTTATGGAAATGACAGTGCTTATAATCCAAAAGTATGGAAATAGAACCTTTTGACAGGATCATATTATTTCAAAGAGTATGCAAGTTATCAGCTATTGCAAACTTGCCAAAAGGCAGTATCCATTTGATAAATGAAAAAACTTCCAGATGCTAAGTTCAATTTTGTTCATTTTGTTGAAGAACCACACAGAAAGGGCCTATAATATGCAAGATATTAACTATTCACAAATCCAGATCTTGTTGCCCAGTTGTTAAATCTTACTGTGAATCCCGTGTATGTCAGTTTCTCCATGTTGAAAATAGTTATTTAAATCCCTTCTTCTAAGGCAACAGGAATAAATTAATCTTAAACTTGAATTTTCCATCCCACAGATGACTACCAATCTAAATATTAGTTTACTTCTTTGACCTATAAACTTCCTAATCATAAGTGTGCTAAGTGAATAATTTCAGTTAGTCAAATAAAACACTGATCATTAATGATCATTAATGATAACACTGCTATCATAGATGACATGGTTGTAATTATTTGGATTCCTAAGAACCAAGTTTTACAAAAAAATAAAAAACTAATAGGAGAAACCCTAGGTCTCCTTGGCACAGGCTGAAATTTTATTAATAGAGACACAGAAACACAACAAATCAAAGAAAGGTTGGACAAATGGGATTGCATGAAATTGCAGAGCTTCTGCATGGCAAAGGACATAGCTAGCAAGATCAATAGAAAGCCCATGCAGTGGGAGAAGATCTCCACTAGCCATACAACAGACAAGGGTCTCATATCTAAAATATACCTGGAACTCAAAAAATAAAATCCCTCAACAACAAATCTTCAAAGAAACAACTGCCCAATAAATAAGTGGGTTAAAGACTTAAAAGAGAAACTTCTCTGAAGAGGAAAGAAGGATGGCCAATAGACACATGAAGAAATGCTCAACCTTCCTAGCCATAAAAGAAATGCAAATCAAAACAACATTGAGATACCACCTCACCTCAGTTAGAATGGCTATAATCAAGAACTCTAATAACAACAGATGCTGGAGAGGATGTGGACAGAAGAGAACCATACTGCATTGTTGGTGGGAGTGTAAACTTGTTCAACCACTTTGGAAAGCAGTATGGAGGTTCCTCAAAAGACTCCACATAGAGCTCCCTTATGACCCAGCAAATCCTACTTTTGGACATTTACTCAACTGTTCACAAACAAGACCACACTAAAGCTACCAGCTCGACTATGTTTATTGCAGCATTATTTATCATAGCTAAGATATAGAACCAACCCAGATGCCCCTCAGTAGATGAATGGATCAAGAAAATGTGGTATATATACACAATGGAATTCTATGCCTCCATCAGAAAGAATGACATTGCCCCATTTGTTAGGAAATGGAAAGACCTGGAAAAAGTTGTATTAAGTGAAGTAAGCCAGGCCCAAAGAAACATAGATCTCATGGTTTCCCTTATTTGCAATAACTAGTATATGTCTGAGTCAAGCAGAAAAGGTCAGATAAGTTGATGTTAGGGAAATGAACCCTAAGATATGTATTCAAATGTTTTTTTTCTTTCATGCGATTGTTTCTAACACATTTATAAGATTATTTCTTTGTTGCATTGTATGTTCCTCCGTCACAGTATAACTCCTGCTTTCACTGTATTCGATGTTGGTATAATTTGTGGAGGGGAAGGGAAAAAACAAATTGTTTAAATAGAGATACAGGTGGACCCATTGCAACAATGAGATGTACAAGTCGTTATGTCGAAAACGAACTTTACAACTTTGGTGGGGGGAGGAGGAGGATAGGGTGGGGGAGCGGGGGAGGATGGGAAGGGATGGGAAGGGGAAACAAAGGAGGAGGCTACAATGCTTGATACAAAATGTACTCATTATCTTGTAACCCCTCTGTACAGTATTTTCACAATAAAAAAAATTGGTTACAATTTTAGCTGAGAAAAAAAAAGAATCAAGTTTTAGGCCAGGTACAATGACTCATGGTTGTAATTACAGCTACTCTGGAGGCAGAGATCAAAAGAGTTGGAGGCCAGTCTTCCCAAAAAAATTGGGGGGGAGGGGATATTGAGGAAGAAAGGGAAGGGATGGTAGGGGAAAAATAAAGGAGGAGGTAACAATGCTTGATAGGAAATGTACTCATTACCTTAGTCATGCATGTAATTGTAACCCTCCCTATACTATTTTTACAATAAAAAAAAAACATAAAAAAGAAGGGCTATTAATAAAGAGAACTGGCTTTTGTTAAGCTCCTAAAAAAAGAGAGATCTTCATCTCAACAAATAAGTCAGGCATGGTATGCACACCTGTAATTCAAGCTACATAAGAGGTAACAATGCTTAATAGGAAATGTACTCATTACCTTACTCATGTAACTTTAACCTCTCTGTACAGTATTTTTACAATTAAAAATATAAACAAAAAAAGAGGCACAACTAGGAGGAAAAATGATGTTAAAAGTCTCCATCCAGAAAATTACCAAAACACAAAAAAGATGGGGGTATGGTTTAAGTGGCGTTTGACAAACATGAGTTTCTAAGTTGAAATCTCAGTATTACCCCAAAAAATAGTTCTATTAGATTTTAATAAGATGTACCAGTAATTTATGAATAAAATAAATTTAATTTTAAGAAAGCTAGGAATCCTATGAGAGATTAAAGTCAAAACTACACATTTTAAGCTTACAGTTGATATAAAATGATTATGTAATTCTGTTCTGTTTTAAAAGTATTCTATAATAACTTGCTTTGTTTATCCTTCATGAATCAAAATTCTTTCATACAAGTCTTATTTTAAAACAAATTTCTTAAGACATTACAAAGATTGACCAAAAATTACATTCTACTAATATTCCATTACTTTCCCAACCTTATTTATTATTTCCCAACATTATTCCTTCTCATCCTCTGTTGAATTAATAGAATAAGTTGTTTCTTATTAACACTGTCACTATTCTAATAGTTTCCAGTACTACTTCAGCTACCATTAAACATTGTTTTCCTTAATTCTAATTGAGCTACCATTAAACATTGTTTTCCTTAATTCTAAAACACAAACTAAACTTCATTAGGCCATTAGCAAACATTTTAGACTCACTAGGAAATCTACCAAATCTCATATATCATTTATGATATGTTATACTTTATGGGAGACATACAAATCATAGCACTGAATGCTCCCACTTCTGATTCCTAAAGCCTTAGTAAAAATGTTCAATAGTGGCAAATAGTTTTGGTTTTCCTGTAATAACTCAATAAATAGCTATTCCCATTAGCTAGTTATTATAGTCAAAGATTTTATTGATATGTTTTCTGTTTTAATTTTACTTGGTGCTTGATTTATTATCTCTAACACTAGAATGTTTGCAAAAGTTTTAGAGTTATTAAAAGTTAAACTATTTAAAATCAAACTAAGGATTATTTGTAACTCAATATAATAGAAATAATAATTGTTCTTAAAGACATTTATAGTTAGGTTAATGTGCTAAACTAATCCTGGCACTAGTGTTTATTTGTCCTACTCCACAAACTAAAAATTTACAAAAATCTAAATGTTAGATAATAAGACTTCACAAAAAATGTTCCTACAAGAACCGATGGCAGATGAAGTTACTTGTCAAAAGTTGATAATCTTAAAAGAATTAATAACTCTATATTTCACTTGACATGAGATTAAAAGCAAAATTGTGCTTCATTTAGGAAATATTACCACCAAATTTCTTAAAAAAAAATTAAGTATATGAACTGATACTGTTTATATCACTAACTCAAAGGACACATACAAAAACATTACAATGTATAATTGATAGCCAATGAATGAGATTCATTCATGAGAACACTCTAAAATTACTAAACTACCATCTTCATAGTTCTGTGTACAAGCAAGTTTGAATGACTAAAATTTGTATCAGCTAACTTTATTCAAAGATACTTATAAACTCATTTTTAATTTCATAAAATAGAAACTTTTATCTAGCCTGATTTGGTTAAAATCTCAATGAGAATAAAGCAAATAAAAACAGCACAAGTTCCGATGATAAAGCAGTGACTCAATGTTAAGGGAATTAGAACAAGGTTTTATACAAGTAAAAATAAAATGAAGTATTGAATAAAATACCAAAAATCCCATTATGAAAATTTAGTTTCAGCAAATTTTATAAAATACATATGAAACATACATATCATGATTCTGAAAAAAGGATATGTAAACTATCTTTGACAGAGAATTAAATAGCATTGAGAAGTGTTAATAGAATCAAGTAATCAAATGCATGAAAGTCAATGAAGTAGGAATCCAAGGTTTCACAAAAATAGTAAGGATTTCATAAAACTCTAATGTGCTCATTTCTAAAGTTTATTTTAGAAGTTGTTAGATCACAAAATTCATGACATCAGAATTACAGTTGGGTGAACAAATGCAATCATGCTATTTAGTATACACTATGTGGAAAATGACTTATGTAACTTGTGGGAAAGGAAGCCGGGGGTGACACTTTCCAAAAGAAAAAATGTACTTATTACCTGACTTATGAACTGGCAGCCCATATCTACACACCTTTATAGTACCAATAAAATTACTTTTTAAAAGCAGTTGTTATTTCTTTTATATCATTAGCTGTTGTTATTTCTTTTATATCATTAACTTATTTATTATTTATTACATGACAATGATAAACCATCTTAAAATATGTAAGGGTATTCACAAAAGAAAATACAAGAAGATCATGTTAATAAGTGTACAAATAAATGTGTAAACTTACTGCTGATATAATAAAGAGCATAATCTCAATGTATCAAAATGCATATATAAATGTTATATGCACCATTGTGGAAACTATATCTCTCTCCCTCTTTTAATTTACCTGGGAAAATCAGCCTTGGACTATACAACTGTCTCTGGTTCCATGGATTCTGTCTTTTGTGTTTAGTTCAGCATTTCCTCTCTTCCAATGGATACCAGCAAGTTGGAAGATATTAATAAGTATAATATAGCCAATATGAAAAAAACATACATTTCAATAGGAGAAAACATGTACCTTTCACAGTACACATTGATATTCTAAAGTCTCACAAAAGAAGAGACTGTTAACTAATTGTCTATAATAATCATTTAAGCATGGAACATTTTTGGCAATCTTTATCTGAACTTCTCCACTCATCCCTTGAAGCTGTAATTGTACTTTCCTAATAAAAACATTTTAATATAAAAAAACTTAGCATGTATTAGTGGTTAACAATCTATAAAGGTAATACTCAGATGAACAAATATATTTTATAATTCAAAAGTCATGTGTTACAGGTTGAATTATGAAACTCTGCCTCCACTCTCAGAAACAATGTATGTTAGATTCCTAAGTCACAAAATATATGATCTTATTTGGAGACACTGACATAAGTTAAAATTAAGTCATTAGGTAGACCTTAATCCAATATGACCAATATCCTTTGTTAAAAGAGGAAAGATTAACACAAGGAAAGGCCAGGCTCTATAGTCTGACATCTATTATCTTAGTTACTCAGGAGGCTAGGATCTCATGGTTCAAAGCCAGTCCAGTAACAAACCTGAGACTCTTATCGCCAACTAACAAGTAAAAAGTCAGAAGTGAAGGTATGGCTCAAGTGGTAGAGCACCAGCTTCTTCAGAGTACAAAGGCCCTGAGCTCTACTGAAGTAGAGTGTGTGTGTGTGTGCACACGCACACGCGCACACACACACACACACACACACAGACGGGAGAGAGATGTGAATAGACGAAAAATAATATTAAAATAGGAAGAATGCTACTTACAAGACAAGACATTCCCAAGGCTTCGAGAGGTAAGAGACAAGAATATAACTGATTGCCTCTTGCAGTACTTGAAGGAACCAAACTTACTGCTGTCTTTGTTTAAGACCAAGTTACCTCCATAAACATTAGACAATAAATTTGTTTTACTAAGCCACCCCAGTATTTTGTTATAGGAAACGAACAGACATCATCATTATCATCATCATCATCATCATCATCATCATCTTTACCATCATTATTCTTATTCTTATTATTTAGTGTTGGAGCTCAAACCCAGGACTTTAGCCAGGTACCGGTGACTCCTGTCTATAATCCTACCTAATGAGGAGGCTGAGATATGAGGATTGTGGTTCAAAGCCAGCCCAGGCAGAAAGGTCCTTAAGATTTCTAATTAACCACCAAAAAGCCTGAAGTATGGAAATGTAGCTCAAGTGATAGAGAACCAGTCTTTAGAAGAAAAGCCAAGCTAGAACACATGGCCCTGAGTTGAACTTCCAATACCAGTATAAAAATGAAAAACACCAACAACCAAAAAAATCAACATGCTAAATATACATTAATATACATTCTACCAGTTAACTACATCCCCAGGCCCAGGCATACTATTAATCAAACTACTTTAGACTTAATGCACTTAAATAGTAACAAAAATGTTAACATTATACCATAATAAGCTGTAATAGAATAAGGAATTTTATCTCTACAAATATGATCGTTTTCCTCATTACACCAAACTAAAGCTATAAAAGGACTCTGGTTTCAATAAATCTTCTTAGATTACTATAAATTTTGTTTACTAACTTCTTTTCTTAAATATCCTTGAGTATAGTGTTTTTTCCCCTTTAAGAAATTGTACTAAATGATAAAATGAAGAAAAACTTTTGCTCCCGTGTTTCATCATTTGAAAAAATCTGTGAAAGATGACATACATTTGAAATTCATAATTTTTACCAATTACACTGAGAAAAAATGTGAATAAAGAAAAACTACTAAGAAGAAATTTTGTGAGGACAAGAATTTTACTCTGAAAATAAAATTGTATAGTTAGCTAAGAAATCAATAGTCAAAATAAGCCTAAAGATAAAAATCAAAATAGCCTGTCTGAGATTCTTTTTTTTTTTTGTCTATTACTAGAGTTGGAACTCACTCTCACACTTTCTAGGTTTGCATGCCAAGCGGGTACTCCACCACTTGAGCTACAACTTCAGCCCAGATTTTTGCTGGTTATTTTGGAGACAGAATCCCAAGGATTTTCTTGCCTGACTCATCTTGAACCACAATCCTCCAGATCTCAGCCTCTTAAGTAGTCTTTTTGGATAAGATTAATATTTTTAATAGAATGCTATGACTTGAATAACGTTTGTATTTGACCCGCATTGTTCATATAGTAAAATTTAATTCTCATTGTACAAAGTGGAAACTTAACCTGAAATGGCATTCAGAGTTGGTAGCTTAGAGATGTGATCAAGCTTAGACCAGGTCACTAGGGTTGAGCTCCTAGGAGTGAATCCCAATGGTCTTATAAGAAGAAAGAAATAAGAAAGAGCATAAGATGTATATTACAAAGAGGTATACTTCCTCTTCCAATAAAATTCTCTATACTTCCTCAGGACTGTACCACTATGAAGAATCATCAGACACATCCATCTGCAGAACTGTGAGCAAAATAAACCTTTTTTCTTTATAACTAATACAATGTTTAGTATTATGATCAAAGTAAAACATACTAATACACTGAATAAAGTATAATGCCCTCTTCAATGTAGATGGCCTTCAACATCTACAATGAACCAATTTTGTTTCAGAAGACACAAACTTGAAGTAAAACTTTTTCTCCTAAATAGTAACTATATACTATATGAAAAATAATGCAAACTTTATTGTTGGGAATCTGTCTTAATGGTAGAGCATCTGTCCAGCATGCACAGGTCTAGAGTTCAATCTCTATCACTAAAAACTTATGGGAAACATAAGTATAATGATCAAGGTCTGAGGCTGGCCTTGGGCAAAAAAGTAAAGGCCCACTCTAGGCAATGGTGGCTCACACTTGTAATCCTAGCTACTCAGGAAGCTGAGGTCTGAGGATTGAGGTTAAAAACCAACCTGGGCAGGAAAGTCTGCTTATCTCCAATTAACCACCAGAAAACTGGAAGTGGCACTGTGGTTCAAGTAGTAGAGCACTAGCCTTGAGCTGAAGAGCTGAGAGACAGTGCCCAGGCCCAGATTTCAACTGACCAAAAAAAAAAAAAAAAAAAAAAAAAAGGGAAAGACCCTATACAAAAATAACTAAAGCAAAAGAGGTTGGGGATATGGATCAAGTGATAAACCTGCTTATTAGCAGGTCTTATGTTTAAACCTGGGTCAGGGCAGGGTGGGGGGAGGGCAGGAAAAGAGGAGGGGAGAGGAGGAGAGGGGGAAGGGGAAGCAGCAGCAGCAATTGCCTCCTGGTTCTGAGGTCCTAAGTTCCATACCTGTACCACCAAAATCTGTTATTTAATCAGTCTTCAGTCACACAAAATTGGAACAGTATGTGTGAAGAAGATCTCTGATAAAAAGTGATATGGTGAAAGACGTAAAGATGGAATGAATATATTTGACTTGGCTTGTTTAAAATGGATAATGAGGGCTGGGAAGGTGGCTCAGTGGTAGAGCGCTTGCCTTGCAAGCCAGAGGTCCTGGGTTCTATTCCTCAGCACCACATAAGCAAAAAGAAAAAAGCCGGAAGTGGCGCTGTGGCTCAAGTGTTAGCGCGCTAGCCTTGAGCTGAAGAGCTGAGGGACAGTGTCCAGGCCCAGAGTTCAGGCCCCACAACCGGACCCAAAAAAATAAATAAATAAATACATAAATAAAATGGATAATGAATGATTTTAAGATATAAATGTAAATGTGCTGTGGATAAGATTTCCCTGGTAACTTGCTATTTCAGCTAGCAACTGTAATTCTAACTCTGTAACCCTGTCACTCTGTAACTCTGCTTCTGCTATTTTCTGAGCAATGCGAACCCTAACCCAGCAGAACCATCACCACCCTTTGTTCTATTCCCCTGCTTCCCACCAGCAAAACCTTGGTGGGAAATTTAAACTTAAGGTGCACATTTCTTGTAACAATCATTGGATAAAACCAACACCCAGCCTCCCCCTTTCCCCACCGGGCTGGCCCTCAGGGCTGTTTCCTGGGATCCCAACTCCAGGTGCGGTCCTCGTGTGCAGTCCTCATACATCAGCACTTTTCCCTCAATAACATCTTTGACATTTTCACTGTTGGCTGAGTGGTCTGTCTCACTGCCCCTCCCCACTACAAAAAGAATTCACAAAGTAAAAACTAGTAAGTCTAACCTTTCAAAGTCAAACCAATACACTATTAAACTTGGCCAGAGTATCCATTCAAATATTACATGTTATGAGACAAAGTCAGTTGAAATGATAAAATAATGGATTTTTTTTATAGTACTGAGAATTGAACATAGTCCTCACAATTAATAACACTTCTACTTGAGCATATACCAAGAACTTTTTGCTATAGTTAATTTTTAGACAGGGTCTTGCACTTTTGACTGGGCCACCATTTGAAAGTGAACCTCCTACCTTCTCCCTATAGCTGGGATTATAGAAGTGAAGCACTATGCCTTGTCAAAATACTGGTGTTAATTTGCCATTTTTACTATGTATTATGTTTGTTTGTTTGTATGTATTTTTTGTGGAACTGATACCAAACTCTGTCTTTTATGTTGGACAATGGTTGTACTATTGAGTTACATCCTTAGCCTTGACTAAGTTTTACATACAGGATAACTATAAATCACTTAAAATAGTAGAGTTTTCAAACTCACTTTTAGTTTTACAGATAGATATAAATATGTATCATATATAATAAACATAGTAAATTCTCTTTCCTCTTCCTGGAGTTCTATGTTTTTGTCTCTGAGAAATGTAATAAATGTATTACCAACTTACAACAAAAACACAAATAATTTGAAAGTAGTGAATATATATTTCATTTTGAAGTAGCAAATATTTTATTACATTATGATCCTCAGAAATATTAAAAACAAGAGACAGGCTACATGCTTTTTTCAGGCAATTAAATTCAGGCAAGAAAAATGACAAATAGTAATTTGTAAAATGAATGTTTACTTGGTATATTTTTGTATTTGCATGGTTACTACTAAAGAAATGATTCAATGTTCACCTTTAGCTGTAGTATCTTCTCTAAGTTTTCAATCTTTCTTTCAGCCATTCTCAGCTTCCTTAGCTCCTCAGAGTCCAAGAAAGAGCTCTTTGGGGACAAAGACCTTGAATGTTTCACAGGTGGTTCCTTGAGAATAAAACAAGGACATGGTTGAACTAGTTGAAACACTGGATTATAAAAGACATGCAAAATTAAAGAACAAGTAATTTTGAATACTAATAATGAATTATAAAAAAAAAAAGTCCTGCATGGAATACCAGAGAAATAACAAGCGGAATTACCACAGTGCTACCACTAAAGGTTTCTCTGTGACTCGTTAATGAGAATATTCATTTACATTTACATTGTTTCTTTCAGAATAATGATGTCCCATTAGGGAAGACTAAAGGGTTATAGACTCAGAAATGCAAGAAACCTCATTACAAAGGAGGGGATAGAGGCTGGTCTAATTGCTCTATAAGGGTCCAAGGTTACACTTGATAGGACAACCAGAAACAAGAGGGAAAGGATTTTTTCCCTTTGAAATAGTTTAACACACTGTGAAGTTGAAGGAACAATATGCTAGAGGAATATAAATACAACAGACAGTAGATCTTATACCATAATGACCATATGGTCATTAACTATAATGTGGCTAACTAGAGACAAGAATGTGTGTTTATATTATGTACAGTTTCATATACCAATCTGGAGAATATGAGAAGGCAACTATTAAGCTGGGCAACATAGTGTTCATCCTAATGCATGTCCTTACAAAAAAGAAAAAAAAAACTTGTATAAAATGCATTCCTTTTTTATTAAAAGAAGACCATCAATGTAGTACATTTTTAAACTTTAGCAATACAGTAAGCAATCAAAGAAAGACCTATAATGTTGCATTTCTATTTTACAAGAATGTTTAATTTAAATAAACATGGCAAGATATATATGATACAGTTATGATTTTAAAATGAATAAAATTCATTCCTCTGAGAATAACAATATTACAGGGACTCATAAGAGTAACACAGACTCATGGGTCTAATTTCAAATGCTTCCTCTATTATGACAGTTTGTTTTACTTGAGAAAAAAATGGAAAAATTACTGTGAAAAGTTTGTTTTATATATAAAAAAACATTCTCCCTGTATTGCTGATGTAAAAAGTTTAAGAAAAATAATCTAAATCTCCTTACTTATAAAGGAATGTCTTACTTATAAAGGAATGTCTTTTCCTCTTATGTGGAAATACAATAATTAATAAAACTGCAATGTGTAATGAAATTTTTGTATTAGTCAACAATCTAGGAAATCTTTTGATATATGACTTAAATATGTAATGAATACTAAAAAGGGAAAACTCAAGACATTAATGAGAATATCCTATACAAAATATGTTCATTTTTTTCTACCTCTTTAAACCTATAAAATACCAATACATGTTAATGTTAAAATCCATTTATTATTTTATATCCCACATTGACCATACATTAAATATTATATTAGAATAAAAACTTAGAAATACTTTTACTTCCACTAAATTTAAGAACTGAAAAATAACCATACCATTTTTAAAAGAAATAACCAATACTGTCCCATTTTATTATAGATAAGAGATACTTAGGAAAACATTTCAATGTAAGTATATAATTCACTAACAAAACAGGAATACTACTAACAATATACTCAATTACGTAATTAGGAAAAATATTATTTAGGCTTTAAAAGGGAATATTTCCTACTCCTTGGAAGCCTTTTAAAGATCAGTTAGCACATAATATTGTTTAATTTCAATAAACACAGACAAGGAAGTACATAACATTGTTTGTTTCTGAACTTTATCTTTTGGATTGCCAGCCTCATCCTAAAAAACACAAAGTGACAAGAGGTCTCTACCTTCTGTTTTCCTTCAGTACTTATCATAATGCTCTTCTCTGGAAAAACGTTGGTACAGTTATTCTCAGATAGCTTTTGACTTGCAATTTTCAGTTTCTCTTGCAAATACTCAATTTCAGACTTTTGTGAGACCATTAGTGTTTCTAAGCTTGTTAGTGATGGCTGTTCAGACACCTATTTTTTAAAAATATATTAATAAATATCTAGGCTATGGTTATATATTAGTTATTAATACATGAAAATACTAAATGTATTACATTATACACATTATAAGCATTCATTGAAAGATCATTTTAACAGTAAACTATAAGCTATAAGGAACTAGAGCACAGCTCAGTAGCAGAGGTTATACACACCACACTCAAGGCACTGTGTTCAATCTCTAGACCCCACTTAAAAAAAAAAAGCTAACTACCATTACTTAAAATGTATCATATAATAGAAGATAGGTCTCAATAAAACACCAAGAGTCTATATGTCTAGATATATATTTTCATAAAAAGTTTCATGGTTTCATGAAATACACTATTCATGTATAATTGAACATAGTTCCTCGTGATATAACATATCACTGGATCATCAAGAGTCAAACAGTAGCCTAGAATATAAACCTGAGAGAAGGAAAACAGTAATAGTAGCCTCGGTCTAATTATCTTCTAATATATCATAAGTTAATAATGATGCTACAAGAGCTCTGACATATTTACAAGTCAATAAACTATTCACCATTCTCTTCTGAAACTTAACTCATGTGTCAAGTAAATTGCTAATGGTAGACCTAAAATTTTAACAACCAAAGTCACAGGAAAAACTGGTAAGAAACCTGTCAATGAAAATTAGTATTATAGAAATTCTACCATTTCTATTGACTTGAAATCATAAAACAAAACTATATGTGCTATTTAAAAGTAATCACTTCCTTTGCAAAAGCTTAAAATATTCAATCATAGTGAAAAAAAGTTTTTGTTATCCACCTAGAAATATCAAATCTTATGTTGTGAATATTATCAATATGGAACTAATAGCTCTGAAAGTATTTTCACTTAAAGTTATAGAGGATTAGAGTTATAAGATAGGCCCTAAGTTTCACTTAAGAGTTTTAGACCCCATCCTTCCTAAATGGTATTTCTAAGGACTATGAGAACATATGTATGTATGTATTTACATGCATGTGTCTGTGTGTATGTGTCTAAGTGTGCATATAAGTCCTAAACAACTGAGTAATACTACCTTTTCTCAGTTCTGCCTTCTGTTTTCTTTTTAAGTAAGATAAGCACAATTTTCCTATTTCTAACTTGTAAACTTAAGGGTAAGGGGACCATTTTGATATATAATATTACACTATCCATATATTTAAATTACCTGATTTGTTTCCCAGCCTTTATTTTATCATCCTACTAAACATTATCTTCAAAGTGTTGTTGTTTTTATTACACTATTATCACTGTTGGATTGCTTATTCCATTGCATTTTTGAACACAAAATACTTTATAACATTTCTCTTCTAGTGAGGCTATATGATTTTGCCATATTATTTCTCACTATTTTTAACCACTGTATTGCCTTTTCACAATCAAAATTGTTATATATTCAGGGTGCTGGTGGCTCATGCCTGTAATCCTAGCTACTCAGGAAGCTGAGATCTGAGATCAATGGTCAAAACCTGCTCCAATAAGGAAGTCCATGAGATTTTTACCTCCAATTAAACACCAAAAAAAGCCAGAAGTAGAGCTATAGCTCAAATGGTAAAGTGATAGCCTTGAGAAAAAATGCTCACTAGCAGCATCCAGGACTTCAGAACTCCAGGACTGGCTGACACACACAACACACACACACACACACACACACACACACACACACACACACACAAAAACACACACACACACACACACACACACACACACACACGACATCTAATCATTGACTGCTAAATAATTTTCAAGGCTATCTTCTCTTGTCCAGTTTTTCATTAATAAAATTATGAAGGATATGTGAATACCCTGTCACTAAGTTTTCAATAACTTTTTCACGGTCAATTTAAAATTTAGAATAAAGCAGGAGAAAGATAATTTTACTTTATTGGTATATCCAATAAGCAAATTAGGTTAAAAAGAATTTAGTATTCTTAAAATTGTTTTCAATGTCATACCTTACCTAAGAATATAAGAAAATTAATAATCAATCAAGAAACTTTAATAAAGATTCAGGAAGAAAAATGCTCCAAAATACTCAGGAACGAGACAAGGATGTCCACTCTCTCCACTTCTCTTCAATCTAGTATTAGAATGCCTAGCTACAGCAATAAGACAAGATGCAAATATAAAGGGGATCCAAACAGGGAAAGAAGAAGTAAAACTCTCCCTCTTTTCAGATGGCATGATCTTGTATTTAAAGAATCTCATAGTGGCTGGGAAGGTGGCTTAGTGGTAGAGTGCTTGCCTAGCATGAATGAAGCCCTGGGTTCGATTCCTCAGTACCACACAAACAGAAAAAGCTGAAGTGGCATTGTAGCTCAACTGGTAGAGTGCTCGCCCTGAGCAAAAGAAGCTCAGGGACAGTGCCCCATGACACAAAAGAAAGAAAAGAAAGAAAGAAAGGGAAAATGTACAGTTCATCAGTAAACCAAAAAAAAAAAAAAATAAAGAATCCCATAGACTCCACTCCCAAATAACTCAAGCTGATTCAAAACTTTAGCAAAGTAGAAGGGTATAAAATTAAGCCTCAAAAACCAATGGCTTTTCTGTATGCCAACAATGAGAAAAGTGTGGCTGAAATTAGGAAAGCAACTCCATTCGTACTAACCCCACAAAAAAAAAATACCTAGGAATTAACTTAACAAAAGAAGTGAAGGACCTCTATGATGAAAACTTTAAAAACTTGAAAAAGGAAATCAAAACAGAACTTAGAAAGTGGCAAAAACTTCCATGATCCTGGATTGGAAAGATCAACATCGTGAAAATGACGATACTTCCCAAGGCTATCTACAAATTCAATGAGATACCTATCAATATTCCAACCTCATTCTTCAATGAAATAGAAAAGGCAATCCAAAAATTCATATGGAACAATAAAAGACCCCAAATAACAAAAACAATCCTCAACAGAAAGAACACTGCTGGAGGAATATCAATACCAAATTTCAAACTCTACTATAAAGCCATAGTAATCAAAACAGCTTGGTACTGGCACAAGAAAAGACCTCAGGGCCAATGGAATAGAATTGAAAACCAAGAAATGAACATACAGTCCTATAGCCATCTAATCTTCGATAAGGGAGCTAAAAAAATAGAATGGAAGAAAGACAGCCTCTTCAGTAAATGGTGCTGGCAAAACTGGTTAACTACTTGTAGAAAACAAAACTAGATCCTTATATATCACCCTGCACCAGAATCAACTCCAAATGGATCAAAGACCTTGGAGTCAAAGCAGAGACTCTGAAAACATTACAGGATGGAATAGGAAAAACCCTAGGTCTCCTTGGCACAGGCCGAAATTTTATTAATAAGAGACACAGAAACACAACAAATCAAAGAAAGGCTGAACAAATAGGATTGCATGAAATTGCAGAGCTTCTGCATGGCAAAGGACACAGCTAGCAAGATCAATAGAAAGCCCACGGATTGGGAGAAGATCTTCACTAGCCATACAACAGACAAGGGTCTCATATCTAAAATATACCTGGAACTCAAAAAATTAAATCCCCCTATCTTCAAAGAAACAACTGCCCAATAAATAAGTGGGTTAAAGACTTAGAGGAACTTCTCTGAAGAGGAAAGAAAGATGGCATGAAGAAATGCTCAACCTCTCTAGCCATAAAAGAATTGCAAATCAAAACAACCCTCACCCCAGTTAGAATGGCTATAATCAAGAACTCTAATAACAACAGATGCTGGAGGGGATGTGGACAGAAGGGAATCTTACTGCTTTGTTGGTGGGAGTGTAAACTTGTTCAACCACTTTGGAAAGTAGTATGGAGGTTCCTCAAAAGATTCCACATAGAACTCCCCTAGGACCCAGCAATCCTACTTTTGGGCATTTACCCAAATATTCACAAACAAGACCACACTAAAGCAACCAGCTTGACTATGTTTATTGCAGCCTTATTTACCATAGCTAAGATATGGAACCAACCCTCAGTAGATGAATGGATCAAGAAAATGTGGTATATATACACAATGGAATTCTATGCCCCCATCAGAAAGGATGACATTGCCCCATTTGTTAGGAAATGGAAAGACTTGGAAAAAATTATATGAAGTGAAGTAAGCCAGGCCCAAAGAAACATAGGTCCCATGGTTTCCCTTATTTGCAATAACTAGTATATGTCTGAGTCAAGCAGATAAGGTCAGATAAGTTGATGTTAGGGAAATGAACCCTAAGATATGTATTCAAATGTTTTTTTCTTTCATGCGATTGTTTCTAACACATTTATAAGATTATTTCTTTGTTGCTTTGTATGACCCTCCCCCATGGTATAACCTGTGCTTTCACTGTATTTGATGTTGTTATAATTTGTGGAGGGGAAGGGAAAAAACAAATCGTTTAAATAGGGATACAGGTGGACCCATTGCAACAATGAGACATACAAGTCGTTATGTGGAAAACGAACTTTACAACTTTGGTTGGGGGGGGAGGGTTGGGTGGAGGGTGGGGAGAGGATGGGATGGGAAGGGGAAACAAAGGAGGAGGCTACAATGCTTGAAAAAAAATCTACTCCTTATCTTGCCCATGTTATTGTAACCCCTCTGTATTTTCACAATTTAAAAAAAAGGCAAAAAAAAATGCTCCAAAATAGATACTGTCACTATAATGCTAACAATATTATTTCAATTATTATATAAACATTATTTCTAACAACAAAGGATATTTATGCAACATTTTTCAAAATGTTTTAATAAGTAACTTTAAAATTGAAAATAGTGATAAACTCAAATTCACATTGTAAAAGTATAAAGTAAGTTATATTTAGTTTGCTTTAAAATAATATTTTATCCATTTGAGATGTTTGTACATACTAATCTATGTAGACACAGACTTCAATTCCATAAAATAGTTCACACATGTTCCCAGTCTCTTTAAATGTGGTTTTCTGCCTAGATTTTTTTAAATAAGTGTTTTATTGTGAAAATACTGTACAGAGGGGTTACAATTAACATGAGCAAGGTAATGAGTACATTTCTTATCAAGCATTGTTGCCTCCTCCTTTGTTCTTCCCTTACCATCTCTTCCCTCCCATCTCCACAACTACACTCCCACTCCCCACACTGCCTAAATTATACAGTTCATTTTCGACATAGTGTCTTATACATCTCATTGCTGCAATGGGTCAACTGGTATCCCTATTTAAACAATTTGTTTTTTCCCTTCCTCTCCACAAATTATACCAACATCAAATACAGTGAAAACGGGTTATACCATGGGGGAGGGACATACAAAGCAACAAAAAAAAATCACATGGTACCTTATAAATACATTAGAAACAATAGCAAGAAAGAAAAAAAACACTGTGTCCTTATCTTGGGGTTCATTTCACTTAACATCATCTTATGTGACTTTTTCTTCTTGTCTCAGACTAGTTATTGCAAATAATGGAAACCACGGAACCTATGTGTCTTTGGGCCTGGCTTACTTCACTTCATATAATTTTTTCCAAGTCTTTCCATTTCCTAACAAATGGAGCAATGTCATTCTTTCTGATGGAGGCATAGAATTCCATTGTGTGTATGTACCACATTTGCTTGATTCATTCATCTACTGAGGGGCATCTGGGTTGGTTCCATATCTTAGCTATGGTAAATAAGGCTGCAATAAACATAGTTGTGCTGGTGGCTTTAGTATGGTCTTGTTTGTGATCATTTGGGTAAATGCCCAAAAGTGGGATTGCTGGGTCACAGGGGAACTATATGTGTAGTCTTTTGTGCAACCTCCATAATACTTTCCAAAGTGGTTGAACAAGTTCATACTCCCACCAACAAGGCAGTAGCATTCCCTTCTGTCCACATCCCCTCCAGCATCAGTTGTTATTAGATTTCTTGATTACAGCCATTCTAACTGGGATGAAGTGGTATCTCAATGTTGTTTTGATTTTCATTTCTTTTATCTGCCTAGATTTTTTTAAATCATTTTACTTACTATAGATCCATTTATAAGAACTGTTTTACAGTTTTCATAGTGCGACTATATACTTTTTCTGTTATTTTGGAGGTACATGGTTGCAATTCCATGCCTCCCACCTGCTGGGCTGGAGCTCCACAATTTGAGCCACACCACCAGCCCTTTTTCCCTTGTTAGTTTTCAAATGGGGTCTTACTTTCTTCCAAAACAGACACCTGAGCCAATATCTGTCTACTTAAGGCTTTGAGACCTCAGGCACATGCCAATATGGCTGGCGTCCTTCTACGGAGATGGAGACTCACAGAATTTTTCCCCCAGCCTACCCTCCAACCATGATTCTCCTGTTCTCTGCCTCTGAAGAAACTATGGTTAAAGGCATGATCTACTGGTGCCTGGTATATACACATTTTTAACCAGACATGCCTGTAATTCCAGCACTTGGGAATCCTACATAGTTAGTTCCAGGCCAACCTAGGCTGCATAGTGAGATTCTAACTCAAACAAAACAAAACAAAAACATATACCTTATATACCAGATAACATGCTAAACAGTATTCCATGTTTCTGTTAAGGGATAAAGTAAATATCTGTGGAGGGTGCTATTCAACTCCACTCACTGATTCACAGAAGAAGGCGGCTTACTAATCTATTAGATTTTTACAAAGAGCACAAAAAGGATTTCTAAGAAAGTCTTCAAGATTTTAAAAGTTGGATGATGCATAATTCATGACCCCTGTACTTTAAGAATATACTTTAAGAAGTATAACCTGCTATAAATTTTCTATCAAAAACTATAAAAATGTACATACCTTTGACTTAACATTCCATATATGTTGATGAATGAGATGGAAATACATCCATGATAATTTCAGAAAAGCAGGCTATTTATATACATATTTACATACACAGAAAACAAAACTCTTTTAGAATTTCTAAGGAGACAGATTGTATATATACACTTCCCTATGCTCTCCTAAATTCCATTAAAATTTATAGTGAACATGTCAATAAATATGTTTCAAAATAAAACAATTCTATAAATAAAATGAAAGAAAGTATTGTTAGGAGAAAGTGAATGTAAGTTTCATCATAATGTCCTCACCCAAAGTTCCTATGGTAAGTTTGGGGTACAGAGTCCAGAGTTTTACTTAATTGATTTTATTTTTAAATATACAGAAAAATTTTTTATATATACAGAAAAATAAGAAGATACTCCAGTGCCCTATACACTACCTCTCGCAATCTAGTTTCTCCTAATTAACAAATTAATATGGTATATTGCTTATAATTAGTTGGCCAATATTCATACATCATTAGCTAGCATTCATATTCTATATAGATTTCCTTAGTTTTTACATAATGTCCTTTTTCAGTTACATAATGTCCTTTTTCAGTATCCCATCTAGGATGGGATATTTAGCTATAATATCTCCCCATGATCTTTCTCTTGGCTATACTAATTTCTCAGAAATTTATTTTTTTATCAGATTTGGGAAGTTTTTTTTTTCTTTTAGGATGCAACTCCTTATGAATCTGTCTGATATTTTCTAATAATTACGCTAGGGTAATTAGTTCAGAGGAGGAAGAAAATACAGGTAAAATATTATTTTTATCATATCCTAACAAATACATTGTATCATTTCATTTTCCATCGCTATAACAAAATACCAAAAGTAGGTAATTTATAAGGAAAAGAGAATGAATTAGCACAATGTTTAGAAAATAAAGAATAAACAGTGTAGTGCCAGCATTGACGAGGTTCTCTCTGGCTATATGACTTTATGGCAGATGGTATAATGGCAGGAATGTTTGTGAGAGGAAAAGATGCCATGCTGACAGAAAGCCAGTGTATGGGAGGGGTTATTCTCTCTTTTTTATGACAACTAACTCTTTTAGCAATGCACCATCGATGAACTAATCATATCCCACTAGGTCATACATCTAACAGGTTTTGTCACATAATATTGCCAAATTAGAGACACAAGATTCTAACATTTGAACACTTGGGAGACAAGTCATAAACAAACCATAGCAGATATACAATACTGACATGATTTGATACTGAGCCAGATTACCTGCCTTAAGTAGTATATATGATGTTACTCTAATGTGAAGTTGCTCTCTAGCATTCCAACCTACTGTACTGTAACCTACTTTTAGTAAATTTAGTTTACATATATATATAAACACATGTAAATATTACATGCATATGCATAATATGTCTATGAAGATATGTGCATAGGCCCAAAGAGCCTTATGTGTCTTTATACATCCTATCCTCTTTAAGGTATATATAGCAAATTCAAGTAATTACTTAAATCCCACTCTGTAGAAATTGATTCTATAACCCTTAAAATCATAGAAACTTAAATCAGGAGGCAAGCGCTAACACTTGTAATCCTTGCTACTCAGGAGGCCAAGATTTGAAGATTGTTGCTTGAAACCAGACCATATAGGAAAGTTCATAAGTTTCTTACCTCCAATTTATCATTAAAAATCTGGAAGTGGAGCTGTAGTTCAAGTGGAAGAGTGTCAAATTTGAGCAAAAAAGCTCAGAGATAGTGCCAAGAACTAGTACACACACAAAAATAAAGTTCTGGTTTTTTGCTAATAATTATTTTACAAATAAAATTTTCTCTAATAATTAGAAAAGTCTTCTGTTTTAGAATTCTTAAAATATATAATATTACATTGCTAAATCATAGTTAACCAAAATGATGAGTGGCATACATACCAAAAAGCTTCCAGCTGGAAATAATTGTTAACACACAACTTCTTGTTTTGTTTGGTAAGAAGGATTGAATGTAGGGCCTAAAACACACTAAATACATTTTCTTCCACTTACACACCTAGCTCCTATGTGACATTTTATACATTGACCCACCAATAATTTTGAATAAATTCCTATAAGAAGATACAGAAGTAGAAAAAAAGCCTTTCAGTGTTGTATCAATCCTTATGGTAAAATAATATAATTTAACAATGAATGTTTGCATACATCTGTAATCACTGCACTGTGAAAGTAGAGGAAATAATACTGCAAGTTTGGTGTCAGAATGGGCTAGATAACAAATTCCAGGCCAAACTGAGCTATATCGTAAGACCTTGTCTCAAAAACTCAGGAGTTAAGGATGTAACTTAGTGGTAGAGTATTTGCCTGATATGCACAACACAACCTCAGTTCAATCTACAGCACAAAATAGTATACAATATAAATACTCAGTCACTCTGGAGGCATTGTTATAGTGGAAACTTACTGAATATTTCCTGATAAAATTAGTACTGTTATAATAACTTTAAAACCTATAAAATAAATTGTTTTATGTACTAGTAAGCTTTAAACAAATGTTCAGGTCTATTGCTTCCTATACTTCTTCCAAACACTGGAATTTAGAGAAAAAGTAATTAATTTATAGAATTATACATTGTTATCTCAGTTATTTAAGAATTTTACAAACTCTAACCCTACCAACATGTAATATTGCTTATTGTAAAACACAAACATTTTAAAATAATAATCCCTCAATAATAAAAGTTTTTCATAAAAAGCATTCAAGTGTGGATCAAACACAAGTATATGTGTATTTATAATCTATACTGTTTATATTTATAAGTCATATAACATATAAAATACACATATATAAGAAAGAAAACTGACAACTTTAGTGACTTCTCTGAAAACAAGTAAATGTTTTTGAAAGAAGATACAATGTAAAAATTTTGCAAGTACATTTTTATATATCATATGTACTTATAGCTAGCATAAATACACGTTATAGATATTCTTTTTTCTTCTGAAATGTTTGGCTCTCTGAAGAAACAATCTATTACTTAAAATTTATTTTAGAAATGCAGGAACACATATTACTAAAACACATATTACATATTACTAAACAAGAAAACAAATATTGTTAGCTAAATTCAACACACCCTGAAAACATGACTTTACTAATAGTCTAAAAAAGGAAAATAAAAAAGTGTGTCAATTCAACTGACATTATAAATCAAAATATTTTTGTCATGAAAGTTCATAAATGAAATTAGTATACCAATTTAAATTTAACCTCTCTTTCAGAAAGACAACTAAGTGAAGTAAGATTGTCTAGAAACAACAAATGTAGCTAGCACTGTTGTTAAAAATATGAACTTTAGATCCACTTATTTTTTTAACAGAAATACTGTTTGTATTTAGAGATTACAAAATGATACAAGAATTATTGATTATAAGAAGGTAAAATTTTGAAATCAATTCATCCTCATATAAATACTATCTAAATTTCACATTATATATCATTTTACTACTACACTCAGTTACATCTTTCATATCTAAACACTTGTATGGAGAAGTCAGCGCCTGCAAAGGGGAAATTTATAACTTTACTTCTACATACTATATTAAACACTGAGTGCACTGTACATGGATGTCATTGTTTGTACTCAATTATATAGTATTGTATCATTACCAATAGCTAACACTAGCATTTATTATAGGAAAATGAGCAACTATAAACTGAGTGTTAGTCTGCTACATGTACATATCACTCTGCACTAACAAATGACTGATATTTGTGTCATAAAAGAATGTTAAGGGGCCAGGCACATGCTTTAATCCTATCTACTCAGGAGGCTGGTATCTGAGGATCTTCATCTGAAACCAGCTAGGACAGGAAAGTCTTAGATTGATTCCCAATTAACTACTTAGAAAAGCAGAAGTAGAGCTATGGTTCAAGTGATAGAACACTAGCCTTGAGCACAAAGAGGCTCAGGGACAGTGCCCAGGCCCTGAGTTCAAGCCCCAAGACTGGCAAAAAAGAGAGAGAGAGAGAAACAAAGAGAGAAAGAGAAAGAAAGGAAGAAGGGAAGAAGGGAAGAAAGGAAGAAAGAAAGAAAGAGAGAGAGAGAAAGAAAGAAAGGAAGGAAGGAAGGAAGGAAGGAAGGAAGGAAGGAAGGAAGGAAGGAAGGAAGGAAGGAAGGAAGGAAGGATTAAGGGTGTTAAACTCTAACCTAACTCCTTACACACTGAGTTAACTTTAACTCCTACGAATAAAGTAATCCTGGACATACTGTAAAACTAGGATTCAAATTGGATTTTATTATAGATTTTTAACCTTAATTAAAAATGAACATAATCAGGTTTTTTAAGGTATGTTTTAAACCTCTCATTAAGCAAAAATTTATAGATCTTAATATTCAAAGTATATTTTAATGAATCAAGAAGTGAATTTCTACATGTGAAGAATTAAATTTCCCCTATGGTACATCTCTAAATTATGTGACTTTGGATATAATCCCATTACTTATTATAATATTCAATGTAACTTTTATAAACACTTACCACTTAGGTCACCAGTAAGAAAATCAAAATTTGTGCACTAATAGTATAAGCAAGGGACTACGCTTGTTATGCATTATCATCTCTATACATTAAAACCTCAATCATACTCAAACAAATTCACTAA